>NC_057395.1:69774435-70079707 GCF_019320065.1 Cervus canadensis | reverse complement strand
ACTGACCCTTTTGAGTTGAGCCCCCAAGAAGGTTCCTCCTGCTTGGTGGTGTTGGAGCCAATAGAACAAGACTGAGTTCATTCAGCAGCAAAGGAAAGCTTTATTCTCAATCTAAGAATGGAGACGTTTTGAGTTCACGCTCTAGAGCAGGAGTCCCAAACCTTTGGGATCTAATGCCGATGATCTGAGGTGGAGCTGATGTAATAATAATAGAAGTAAAATGCACAATAAATGTGCTTGAATCATCCTGAAACCATCCCCTCCCTCTGCCAGTCCGTGGAAAAATTGTCTTCCATGAAACTGGCCCCTGGTGCCAATGAGTTTGAGGACCACTGCTTGAGCACGTGCTCTTCCCAAAAGGCCAGTGGTGGGGCTGCTTTATAGGGTTCCTGTCAGTGGGGCCGTGGGGAGGGGGGTGGAATTCTCGTGGGTCAGGTGCAGCTGTGATGGTCATGGCTCCAGATCTGGGTGTAGCATGCAGCCTACTGCCGCCATCTTGAATTGAGGTCGTGTGCAGCATCTCTGCTCATGGCCCACTGCCACCATATTGAACTGAAGCATGTGCACAATGCTTCTGCACATGGTCTGCCGTCACCACCTTGCCTTGCAGTGACATGTATGTGCAGGGCTTCTACATAGATGGCACACCCAGGCGATGTGCTGTTAGGTGCAGCCTTTTCACTCGAGGGACTCTGGTCAGAAGGGTCCGGTGCAGGCCTCTGCTTGTGCCCCACTGTGAGCAGGTGAAACTAGACTAAGTGTAAAGGAAAAGAAACCCCGAAAGGTTAGACTTTGTTTTTATTTTTTAGATGTGGATCCTCTAGAGTAATCTGAAGCTCTTGGCTCTAGTTTTATTGCCCCCTTTCTTTGTTCTCTGTTTCACAGGATGCTGTCCTCCCGGACAGGGCCAGAGCCCTATTCATACACGTGGGAGGGGTAGGTGCTGTGCCCGTTGTACTCATCAGTGGTGAGGCAGCGCAGCATGAAGTGGCCCAGGTCGTGTTTGGAGATGACCCTCGAGGGCCCTCGTCCATCCAGGGTCACTGTGTAGGCCCCAGTCAATGGGTGGTCTCCTATATGTGGTGGCATCACGGCCACGTACTTCAGGCCCGACTGCTGGAGTACCTTGTGCATCCGGACATGGTCATCAGTCACATCCTGCAGTCTTGGGGGCACCTTGGAAGGGTCCCACAGTAGGAAGGCCGAGGTGCAGGCCACAACCTTGTCCACGCCATGGGCCTTCATGGCCGCCACGATGTTCTGGGCACCCTCAGACATCATTGTGGTAGGACTGAGGTCATTGCGGGTGCCCAGCAGCACGACGACAGAATCTTGCCCAGCCACAGTCTTGTCCATGTCAGCCGGCTCCCGGACGTCACCCACCACCACGTGGGCCGGCTGGGGCCCCTGAGGGCAGCCTGGAGGGGTCCCGCACCAGCACCGTCACCTCATAGCCTGCTTGCACCGCCTGCGCCAGCGTGGTGAGCCCGGTGTTGCCGGTGGCGCCGAAAAGGGCAATCTTCTTGACGACCATGCCGCGGAGTCACAGGACACGCGGGAACCGACTGGCTGCCTGTTCCCCTCGCGTCCTTTCCTAGAGGGCTAGACTTTGTTTTATTTTATGAGCTTCCCTGGTGACTCAGCTGCCCGCAATGCTGGAGACCTGGTTCTGTTCCTGGGTTGGGACGATCCCTGGAGAAGGGAACGGCTACCCACTCTAGTATTCTGGCCTGGAGAATTCCATGGATGGAGGAGCCTGGCAGTCTATAGTCCGTGGGGTCGCAAAGAGTTGGCCACGATTAAACGATTTTCACTTTCTTTATTTTATTACCCCAATTCTATTTTTATCTCCTTGGAGTTGCTAATGGGTTTTGCTGGTGACAGAAGAGCTTAGAAGGGTCGAAATGATGCAAAACTCTAAGACACAGTCTCCAGGACATTGTGTCCTCAGTGAGGAAGGTCCCCTGTGTTCTTTTTACGGGGAAGAAGCAAATAGAACGTAAACTTGGAAATCAGAGTGATCTGAGTTGGAATGACTGTTCCACCAGTGACGAGCAGTCTGCTCTGAGGTCTGCTTGGTAACCTCTGGACCAAGGTCAGGACTTCCCAGAGAATGAGGAGAGATGGGGCAGAGAGCAGAACTGGCAATTCCCACGCTGCAGGGGGTGGACAGAGGGCCAGGAGCTTGATGAGGAGATAGAGCCTTATCCAGGCATGTGCCCTGGGGGTGCCCCTTCTTTCCAGTTTCTATGATTTCTTCCTGTCCTTTGCCTGGGGTACCACCCAGGTCTCAGAATTCTGTTTGTGTCTCCAGACCTGGCTCCAGGCTATGCATCTAGAGAGACTAATGCAGTGGAGCCACATGTAATTTTGCATTTAACACCCCTCTTCCTCAATCAAATATAAGCTCCATCAGGCCAAGAATCAACTTTCCTGTTCAGAGCTTTGCGTCCTCCAGCCTTAGAACCAGCCCTGACAGCCAATATGCCTTCATTTAATATTGAATAAGTAAGTTTACAGAAGATTGAAACATGAGCTACTTGGAAACAGGATTAAAGGAAACAGAAAATCAGATATGGCTGAAATACAGGCTTTGGTTCAAAGCACTGTGTACCCTGTGGGTTTAAGGAGGCCTGGGTTCTGGGCCTGCTGCGTCAGTGCCTAGCTGTGTGGCCTGGAGTCAATTGCTTAGCCTCACTGGGCCCCATTGACCTTGCGCATACAACGAGGGGCCCTGAGTGTCACCCCCCTCCCATGCTTCTAACAGCGTGCGCATTCTGTGAGGCAGTTCTGCTGCTGCATAATTTGTTGTATTATCGGGGACTTCAAGAAACAGGAACTAGGAAAATCTAAAATGTACGTGGAAGTGAGGTAAGACAGGGTTAGCCAGAGCAGATGGAGCATGCAAGCCTGTGGGCCACCAGGCCACCCACTAGTTATCATTCCAAACTTTGAACATTTAATCTCATTTTTCTTTGCTGCGTAGAGGCGGCAATTAGAAGAAAAAGTGCATTTAACACCCATGATGAATGAAACAATTATCTGATTTTGACCATTTCAAGCAAAATGTCAGCCTTCCAAGCTCGATTTTCAAGACTTTGGACTAAACAGTTAGGCTTTGCAGTATGGAAAATAATAACAGAGAGCTTATTTGCTTGAATTGAAGGACTGTTTTCCTGCGTTGGAAATGAAACATCAGTAACCTCTGCTCTTAATTCTCTGAATAGTTGATGTTTGGAAAGGCTACTCAAAATGTACACAGAATTCAGAGGTGGCCCAGCCAGAGGGACACCTTAAACCAAGCTGTTTAGTTTCGGTATGGCTCTGATTTTCCGTAACCTAGAAGATGAAGGTAATGTGATTGGAGGATGTGGAGGTGAAACGAGATAACACGAGAACACGGAACAGATGCATGGTTCAGGGGCACGTGGTCAGCGCTCTCTGTGGCCCCTGTGCCTCCTTCCTGTGCTGTCTCAGCTCGGGCTCACCGTGGGGGGTGGGTGTTAACCTGTTTCTACTGAAGGAATAACGGAGGTCTTATCAGGCCTGAGATCTGTGTGTGCGCGTGTGTGCATGCGTGTGCTGTGACACTGTCACTCCAGCTGGCCTTTGAAACCCTTTTAGGCCCTTTGTACTAAGGGTCGCTGTCAGAGGTCCCTTGTCCAATGTGCTTTCCTGGTCCTTGAATGGCTGGGCCTGGTCATTTTCCCCTGGCTGGGGGTGGGAGAGCGCTCATGAAGGCACATTTGCCCGTGTCAAGAGAGCCATACCCCAGAGGGGAAGATGGTCTGACTGTAGGGAAGGGACAGGACAGGGGTGGGGGAGGCACACCCTGTGGACTAGAGCACCTTGGCCAGGTGCCTGGACCCACTTCCTGAACCCACTTCAGCTCTGGAATCTTCTGACGCTGCAGTTCCTCCCTAGCCCCTCTTCCCTGCCTCACGGGGAGCTGGGGAGGTGGGCTGGACCCCAGGAGATGCCCCACCTTGCCAAAGCAACCGCTTATGCCTGCAATCTAGGTTTTATGTGGTCTTCCCTATGCCACTCAGATCCCTTAGGGCATAACCAGCTCTTCTTGTTTCTCTTCTCCAGTTTGTTATAATTAGGGGGTGGAAGACGAGATGAGGGTCTGGCCATCACTGACCTATCTACTACTTTCATCTTGCTTAGGAAATGAGGTTAACAGATCTGTAAGCTTTTAGGGCTGAGTCCTGTTGATCAGTTGTAAAATTAGTCATTAATTCATTAGTATTTATGACCTGAAGTCTGAGCATCACTTGGGCTCAGCTTCTGCTTTCAAGGGGATGAGAGCATCCTCTGGGAGTGATCCTCAGACACGAGGCTGGACTGTGCTTTCCCGCTTTCATGTCTAGATAGCCCCAAATGGGGTGTACCAGGATTGGCCCTTCAATAGAGATGTGAACCTTGAAAGTCAGCGTTCTGCAAGGGTAGATTCAAGGAAATAAGTCTTCGCAGTGATCACAGATGCTGTGGGCACGTCAGATTTGAACCATTTTAAGAGCATGCCCACTTCACTTCTGCCAGCATAACTGTAGGGTTTCAGGCTTTGCCAGAGCTCAGGTACTGCCATGTGGCACCATAGACAAAGCAGGGGGGTTCCTATCTTGGGTATCCAGGTTTGAACTTCACTTCTGCTGTTCACCAACCTATTACCATGGATGACTGAGGACCTCTCTGAATCTCAGTCTCTTCTTCTGTGACATAGGAATGGAAGTACATGTCTGCCTCACCTTATTACTATAAAAAGCAATCAAGATAGTGGAGGTGAACCTGCTTCGTGAGTTCAGTGTCTCTCTAAGGGTTAGTTGTTGTCACTATTATTGTGACCTGTTGAACAGCTGGCCTGATGAACAAGCTTCCTGTTGCAAAGATATAGATTTTTCTCTGCTAAAAAGACCACCCCTGTTTACCCAACCCAGCCCTTCTAGGGCAGATTAGAACTGTTGTGGCTATAAACCCAGCCGATATGGGCTGTAATATAGTAAATTATCACTTGTTTTGCAGTCTTGACGAGAAAAATAAATGCAATTACACTCATGAATGTTGAAAAATGAAGCAAAGCAATGTGGATCGGCACATTTGAGGTGCTTTTCCAAATGAAAAGCTGTGTACAATGAATGCTAATGGGCTTCCTCCCTGCCACTCTTGGCATGTGGTGCTGTGTGATCTTTCTGAATTAAGGGAGCAGCTGTGCCAAGTGCCCCAGCCACAGGAGAGGCGGCCCTGGGCGGCCTCCACAGTAGGAGACCCAGCGGGCGGACTCCAGCGTCCAGACCCAGAATAGACCCAGCTTCCTAAAGCAGGTACCTGAGGGCTCTCGGTGACACTTCTCCACTTGTAGGACCTAGCATCTCTCTGCAGGTTTCCTGTTGCTCTGCGCAGCACACTTCACATCAAGCACCTACTGCGTGCCAGGCTTGATGCTGGTAGCGTAGAGATGGATTGCGCATGTCCTGCCCCTCCTGACCCACCTCCTCTGTCACCAGGCGTGACGGGCATGAGCTAGCCCTGTGCTGACTGGGACAGTGGCCAGCAGCCACATGGGGCTATTGAGTCCTTGAAATATGGCCAGTCCAAACTGAGATGTGCTCTAGGTGTAAAATGCACCTGTGTGTGTTACTCAGTCATGTCTGACTCTGTGACCCCATGGACTGTAGCCTGCCAGGCTCTTCCTTCCATGGAATTCTCCAGGCAAGAATACTGGAGTGGATTGCTGTTTCCTTCTTCCTGACCCAGTGATTGAACCTGGATCTCCTGCATTGCAGGCAGATTCTTTACCATCTGAGCCACCATGGAAACCTGTAAAATGCATACCACATCTCAAAAATGTATCATATATATATATGTATGTATATACACATGTATATGTAAATATATATGTATATATTATGTATATGTATATAATAAATATGTATATATATACACACATTTATAGGTATAGTGTATATATACACACATGCAGTCTTATTAATATTTTACATTGTTTAAATGTTGAAGAGATACTATCTTAGGTATATTGGGTTACATAAAACACTTTAAAGATAAATCTCACCTATTTATTTTTACCTTTCCTTTTACTGTGGCTACTAAAAGCTTAAAATTACAGCACCGTGACTTGCACTGTATTTCTGTCTGGCATCAGTGATCTGGTTCCTGCCTGCCTTTTTGTTCGTGTCCTCTATTGCATCCTCTTTCCTGATGCCCCTTCTGCCAGTTTATCAGCCTCACCAGGCTCCTTCATGCCTCAGGACGTTTGCACTTGCTGCTCTCACTTTCTGGAAGGCTCTTCCCCAGTGCTTTCTCAACTTAAATGTCACCTTTTGTGATAAATGTTCTCTCCTTTCTAAATACAACCCCTCTGTTACTCTTGGTCAGACACTCTTTCTTAGTCACTATTGTAATATTAAGTATTTTATTATTAAATAATTGTCTTTGTATTTGTTTTCTGAAGAGAACTTCAGGGGCAGAGAGCTCATCTGTCTTTCTCCCCCTGTCCTAATCTCAGTGCCTACCACAGCAATTAGCACATAGTAGAGACTCAGTTTTTAATTGAATAGATAAATGAATGACTGAATGTTTAAATGTCACAAAGAAAGATATTTTGACCATTTTGAGATGTTGTGAAGACATTTGAAAATACTTAATAATGGGTCCTAATTTATCAGTCCATTAAGGGAAGATATGGGTGAGATGTGCATGGCATATGAAGGGCTTGATGAAGAGTTTGATGAAATAGGTGTGAGGTCAGGATTAAGGGAATCAACAAGACATGGTGACAAGCCCAGGGGCTGACCACTGTAGGAAGGGGCTTGACCACTGTAGTAAGTTGTTCCTACCCCTCAGACGAAGAGCAATGGTTGTGAATGGTGTTACAAGACAGCGTGACAGGCTATAGAAGAACATGACCACCACCAAAATTCATTCCTCTCACTCTCTGGTCTTCTGCCAGTACTTGCTATTTGTCAGCTCAGCCAGAAGCAGGGGATGAGGGAGGCTGGAAGATGCAGATCACGGAAGTCAGACACTCAGAGAACAGAGTAGGGTGGGGACAGATCTGGATTGGGGATGGAGTGCACAGAGAATAACTGTCATCCTGAAAAGTCATGTAAAGTGATTTTATTAATGTGCTAGAGCATGTTTATTCCAAATCAACAACCCTTATCCTAAAAATGTAAGGATGCATGTGAATACTATCACATTCATTCAGGGATTTCTAGGAGCAGAATTGGAAGTATAATTATGGAAAAAAAAGATAAAGTTATTATTCACAAAGGATATTATTAACTACCCAAAACCCAAGAGAAATAAGTGAAACACCATTAGTACCCTTTAAAAGCCCAGTAAGGTGACTAGGTAGGGAATAAATATACAAAATCAACAATTTCCTAAATGTTAACAATAACTGGCTTGAAAACATAAAGGGATTAATTCTATAAAGCACCCAAAATAGAAAAGGCAAAGAAATTGAGAGGTACTACAAAGAGTTTTTAGAAGGAAGCCATTTCTTGGATGTGAACACTTGATATTTTTAATGCTTGTCAGTTTAATTTGAAATATATAATATGAATTATTGAGTTGGCCCAAAAGTTTCTTCAGGTTTTTCTGTAAGATGTTGTGGGGAAAACCTGAATGAACTTGTTGGTCAACTCAATCTAATACAGATTTATAAGCAAATGTTATAAAATGATTTTAAGGTTTATTTGGGAAAATTGTCACAGATCATGAAGCAGATATTAAAAGTGAATAATGGGGGGGGGGGCTTAGCAACTCCTTCTAAGGTTTAGAAAAGTATCCTGGAATCAAAACCAACTAAATTAAAGCCCAAATGTCATATAGCAGTCCAATAAGAGGTAAATGGAAGAAAATATTTTTCAAAAAGGAGTGTGTGTGTGTGTGTGTGTGTGTGTGTGTGTGTGTGTATGCTAAGATAAACTTAACATTTCCAGTTAATGAAACAAGTCATGGTGAAATTATAATGATAACTCACCAGGGAAGGATGTGGATCAGTTGAGTTAGGGTCTTACTTCATATTATATACCAAAATATATTTTAGATAATAACACATTCCAGTTAAGTATAAAAATTTGAAAGCATCCAGGACATGTGACACATATGTAAATCTTTAATCTTTGAGAGTAGGACAGTTTTCTGATGTTACCATTAAAGGTAGAAGCAATGCAGAAAAATATTTATGTATTTGTTCCTAAATACCATTAAAAAGATTAGAAGATTCACAGCAAACTGAATTCTGATATTTGCAATACACATACACACACAAAACAAATGATTGATATTATTAATATTGAAAGAGCTCTTCCAAATCAATGAGAATGACATAAGATCCGTTAGACATATGTTCACTCTTGGTGAGACTTCTGAGAAGCAGGCAGGTATGAGTGCAAGTTACACTATTTAGGGAAGACAACTTAATATCTGCTGGAGATATAAAGTGCACATATAAAGTGTGCATATCTTCTCATTAGACATTTTTATTTTTGAGACTGTATTCCGGGGAAATAGTAAGAGATAAATGTAAAGTGAAACATTCTGGGTGTATGACCTATGACACTTAACCTCCTGGATTGTCCATTTCTCCATTTGTAATACAATAAGATAAATAAGCTTCTTTGCAATATGGCTATGAGAGGCATTTGAAATGATTGCCCTGGAAAAGCCTTGGTGCTATGGAATTGTGGGAAAATAGTGTGCATTTGTGGTTAATTTTGGCTGTTGGATTTTCCTGTCTTCCTCTCCTCCTCCCAGCCCCTTGGATACCATCTACTGGGGCACCTACTCTTGCTGTTTCAGCTCAAGAAGAGCAAAAAAGAGAGAGCTCTGGACCTTTGCTCAAGTTAAGCAGGGCTACTCTGAGTATCGATTCTCAGCTTAGCACAATGAACATTTAGTTAATACCAGCCACACAGCACAGGATTTGTGGCAGACTGGGGGTAAAAAAAGACTCCTTGACCACAGTTTAGATTCCTCTGATCCCTTTTCTCAACTAGGCCTTGACATTATCCCCCACTTCCTACCTCCATCTTGTTTTGACCTGCCTAGCCCAACTTTAGTAAGAATCCTGCTAAGCCAATATAGTGAGAATCCCTCCATCCCTTGATATCTGATCACCCTTGATACCTGATCAAGTTCTTCATCCCTCACCATTGATATCTGATCACCCTGGCTTGCCATTGGCAAGAATCCTATTAAGTCACTTTAGCGAGATTTCTTCCCTCTTCTTGATGTCTCCTCTTAGTAAATTTTCACCCTTTGACCCCCTCACTCTGCTTCTTGGCTATAAATCCCCACTGTCTTCACTGTATTCACAGTTGAGCCTGATCTTGCTCTCCATTGCCATTTTTCTTATTGCAATACTTTTATTTTTATTTTTTTAGAAGAATAAAAATATTTATTTTTGAATATGTGTATGTGTTTCAAAAAGATTCCGAGGACACCTATGAACATATTTATAATAACACAGGGTAAAAACATACAGAGGTTGAAAAATTAGGTAAAGAGTAAAAGTGGGAATGGAATTCTTTTTTTTTTTTTTAATTTTTTATTATTATTATTATTATTATTTTTGTCATACATTGATAAGAATCAGCCATAGATTTACACGTATTCCCCATCCCGATCCCCCCTCCCACCTCCCTCTCCACCCGATTCCTCTGGGTCTTCCCAGTGCACCAGGCCCGAGCACTTGTCTCATGCATCCCACCTGGGCTGGTGATTTGTTTCACCATAGATAATATACATGCTGTTCTTTCGAAACATCCCACCCTCACCTTCTCCCATAGAGTTCAAAAGTCTGTTCTGTACTTCTGTGTCTCTTTTTCTGTTTTGCATATAGGGTTATCATTACCATCTTTCTAAATTCCATATATATGTGTTAGTATGCTGTAATGTTCTTTATCTTTCTGGCTTACTTCACTCTGTATAATGGGCTCCAGTTTCATCCATCTCATTAGGACTGATTCAAATGAATTCTTTTTGACAGCTGAGTAATTTTCCATGGTGTATATGTACCACAAGCTTTCCTTATCCATTCATCTGCTGATGGGCATCTATGGTTGCTTCATGTCCTGGCTATTATAAACAGTGCTGCGATGAAACATTGGGGTGCACGTGTCTCTTTCAGATCTGGTTTCCCTCAGTGTGTATGCCCAGAAGTGGTATTGCTGGGTCATATGGCAGTTCTATTTCCAGTTTTTTAAGGAATCTCCACACTGTTTTCCATAGTGGCTGTACTAGTTTGCATTCCCACCAACAGTGTAAGAGGGTTCCTTTTTCTCCACACCCTCTCCAGCATTTATTGCTTGTAGACTTTTGGATAGCAGCCATCCTGACTGGCGTGTAATGGTACCTCATTGTGGTTTTGATTTGCATTTCTCTGATAATGAGTGATGTTGAGCATCTTTTCATGTGTTTGGTAGCCATCTGTATGTCTTCTTTGGAGAAATGTCTGTTTAGTTCTTTGGCCCATTTTTTGATTGGGTCATTTATTTTTCTGGAATTGAGCTGCAGGAGTTGCTTGTATTTTTTTGAGATTAATCCTTTGTCTGTTGCTTCGTTTGCTATTATTTTCTCCCAATCTGAGGGTGGGGTCTTTTCAACCTTACTTATAGTTCTTTGTAGTTGGCAAAGAGCTTTTAAAGTTTCCATTAGGTCCCATTTGTTTATTTTTGCTTTTATTTCCAATATTCTGGGAGGTGGGTCATAGAGGATCCTGCTGTGATTTATGTTGGAGAGTGTTTTGCCTATGTTCTCCTCTGGAGTTTTATAGTTTCTGGTCTTACATTTAGATCTTTAATCCATTTTGAGTTTATTTTTGTGTATGGTGTTAGAAAGTGTTCTAGTTTCATTCTTTTACAAGTGGTTGACCAGTTTTCCCAGCACCACTTGTTAAAGAGGTTGTCTTTTTTCCATTGTATATCCTTGCCTCCTTTGTCAAAGATAAGGTGTCCATAGTTTCGTGGATTTATCTCTGGGCTTTCTATTCTGTTCCATTGGTCTATATTTCTGTCTTTGTGCCAGTACCATACTGTCTTGATGACTGTGGCTTTGTAGTAGAGGCCCTGAAGGTCAAAGGCAAAAGGGTTTGA
The DNA here is from genome assembly GCF_019320065.1 of Cervus canadensis. Classification (NCBI taxonomy): domain Eukaryota; kingdom Metazoa; phylum Chordata; class Mammalia; order Artiodactyla; family Cervidae; genus Cervus; species Cervus canadensis. Next base: position 70,068,584 of record NC_057395.1, on the reverse strand, counting down.
TTCTCCAGTTCTCATTCTTCTTTCTCAAGATTACTTTGGCTATTCGAGGTTTTTGTAATTTCCATACAATTGTGAAATTTTTGGTCTAGTTCGTGAAAATACCGTTGGTCTTGATAGGGAATTGCCATTGAATCTATAGATTGCTTTGGGTAGAATAGCCATTTTGACAATATTGATTCTTCCAATCCATGAACACGGTATGTTTCTCCATCTGTTTGTGTCCTCTTTGATTTCTTTCATCAGTGTTTTATAGTTTTCTATGTATAGGTCTTTTGTTTTTTTAGGTAGATATACTCCTAAGTATTTTATTCTTTTTGTTGCAATGGTGAATGGTATTGTTTCCTTAATTTCTCTTTCTGTTTTTTCATTGTTAGTATATAGGAATGCAAGGGATTTCTGTGTGTTAATTTTATATCCTGCAACTTTACTATATTCATTGATTAGCTCTAGTAATTTTCTGGTAGAGTCTTTAGGGTTTTCTATGTAGAGGATCATGTCATCTGCAAACAGTGAGAGTTTCACTTCTTCTTTTCCTATCTGGATTCCTTTTACTTCTTTTTCTGCTCTGATTGTTGTGGCCAAACTTCCAACACTATGTTGAATAGTAGTGGTGAGAGTGGGCACCCTTGTCTTGTTGCTGATTTCAGGGGAAATGCTTTCAATTTTTCACCATTGAGGGTGATGCTTGCTGTGGGTTTGTCATATATAGCTTTTATTATGTTGAGGTATGTTCCTTCTATTCCTGCTTTTTGGAGAGTTTAATCATAAATGAGTGTTGAATTTTGTCAAAGGGCTTTTCTAACTGCATCTATTGAGATAATCATATGGGTTTTTTATCTTTCAATTTTTATGTGGTGTAATTACATTTGATTGATTTGGCGGAATATTGAAGAATCCTTGCATTCCTGGGATAAAGCCCACTTGGTCGTGGTGTATGATTTTTTTAATATGTTGTTGGATTCTGTTTGCTAGAATTTTGTTAAGGATTTTTGCATCTATGTTCATCAGTGATATTGGCCTGTAGTTTTCTTTTTTTGTGGCATCTTTGTCTGGTTTTGGAATTAAGGTGATGGTGGCCTCATAGAATGAGTTTGGAAGTTTACCTTCATCTGCAATTTTCTGGAAGAGTTTGAGTAAGGTAGGTGTTAGCTCTTCTCTAAATTTTTGGTAGAATTCAGCTGTGAAGCCATCTGGTCCTGGGCTTTTGTTTGCTGGAAGATTTTTGATTACAGTTTCGATTTCCTTGCCTGTGATGGGTCTGTTAAAATCTTCTATTTCTTCCTGGTTCAGTTTTGGAAAGTTATACTTTTCTAAGAATTTGTCCATTTCATCCAAGTTGTCCATTTTATTGGCATAGAGCTGCTGGTGGTAGTCTCTTATGATCCTTTGTATTTCAGTGTTGTCTGTTGTGATCTCTCCATTTTCATTTCTAATTTTGTTAATTTGGTTCTTCTCTGTTTCTTAATGAGTCTTGCTAATGGTTTGTCAATTTTGTTTATTTTTTCAAAAAACCAGCTTTTAGCTTTGTTGATTTTTGCTATGGTCTCTTTAGTTTCTTTTGCATTTATTTCTGCCCTGATTTTTTTTAAAGAATTCTTTCCTTCTCCCCTGGGGTTCTTCATTTCTTCCTTCTCTAATGCTTTAGTGTAGAGTTGGTTATTATTTGGGCCTTTTTTTTCTTGTTTTTCTTGATGTGACCTGTAATGCTATAACTTCCCCTTAGCAATATCGCTTTACAGTGTCCCATAGGTTTGGGTTGTTGTGTTTTCCATTTTCATTCACTTTCTATAACAATATTTTGATTTTCTTTTTGATTTCTTCTATGATGTTGGTTTTTATCAGAAGCTGTTATTTAGCCTTCCATTATGTTTGAATTTTTAACAATTTTTTTCTCTGTAATTGAGATCTAATCTTACTGCACTGTGGTCAGGAAAGATGACTGGAATGATTTCAATTTTTTTGAATTTACCAAGACTAGATTTATGGCCCAGGATGTGATCTATTCTGGAGAAGGTTCCGTGTGCACTTGAGAAAAAGGTGAAGTTGATTGTTTTGGGGTGAAATGTCCTATAGATATCAATTAGGTCTAGCTGGTCCATTGTGTCATTTAAAGTTTGTGTTTCCTTGTTAATTTTCTGTGTAGTTGATCTATCCATAGTTGTGAGTGGGTATTAAAGTCCTCGCCACTATTATTGTGTACTATTAATTTCTCTTTCATATCGTTAGTGTTTGCCGTACATATTGCGGGTGCTCTATGTTGGGTGCATGTATAATTTATAATTGTTATATCTTCTTCTTGATTGATCCTTTGATCATTATTAGTGTCTCTTCGTCTCTTTTCAACATCTTTTATTTGAAAGTCTATTTTATCTGTTATGAGTATTGCAACTCCTGCTTTCTTTTGTTCTCTGTTTGCATGAAATTTTTTTTTCCAGCCATTCACTTTTAGTCTGTATGTGTCTCTTGTTTTGAGGTGGGTCTCTTGTAGACAGCATATATAGGGGTCTTGTTTTTGTATCCATTCAGCCAATCTTTGTCTTTTGGTTGGGGCATTCAACCCATTTACATTTAAGGTAATTATTGATAGGTGTGGTTCCGTTGCCATTTACTTTGTTGTTTTGGGTTCACGTTTATACAACCTTTCTGCATTTCCTGTCTAGAGAAGATCCTTTAGCATTTGTTGAAGAGCTGTTTGGTGTGCTGATTCTCTCGTTTGCTTATCTGTACTTTTGAATTCTCCTCATATCTGAACTGAAATCCCCTTGCTTGGGATACAGTAATCTAGGTTGTAGGTTATTCTCTTTCATTACTTTCAGTACGTCCTGCCATTCCCTTCTGGCCTGGAGGGTTTCTATTGATAGATCAGCTGTTATCCTTATGGGAATCCCTTGGTGTGTTATTTGTTGTTTTTCCCTTGCTGCTTTTAATATTTGTTCTTTGTGTTTGATCTTTGTTAATTTGATTAATATGTGTCTTGGGGTGTTTCGCCTTGGGTTTATCCTGTTTGGGACTCTCTGGGTTTCTTGGATTTGGGTGGCTATTTCCTTTCCCATTTTAGGGAAGTTTTCAGCTATTATCTCCTCGAGTATTTTCTCATGGCCTTTCTTTTGTCTTCTTCTTCTGGAACTCCTATGATTCGATGTTGGGGCCACAGAGGTCCCTGAGGTTGTCCTCATTTCTTTTGATCTTTTTTTCTTTTTTCCTCTCTGCTTCATTTATTTCCACCATTTTATCTTCTACCTCACTTATCCTATCTTCTGCCTCCGTTATTCTACTCTTGGTTCCCTCCAAAGTGTTTTTGATCTCATTCATTGCATTATTTCATTTTTAATTGACTCTTTTTTATTTCTTCTAGGTCTTTATTAAACATTTCTTGTATCTTTTCAATCTTTGTCTCCAGGCTATTTATCTGTAACTCCATTTTGTTTTCAAGATTTTGGATCATTTTTATTATCATTATTCTAAATTCTTTTTCAGGTAGATTCCCTATCTCCTCCTCTTTTGTTTGACTTGGTGGGCATTTTTCATGTTCCTTTACCTGTTGGGTATTTCTTTGCCTCTTCATCTTGTTTAGATTGCTGTGTCTGGAGTGGGCTTTCTGTATTCTGGAGGTCTGTGGTTCCTTTTTGTTGTGGAGGATTTACCCCGTGGGTGGGGTTAGACGATTGGCTTGTCAAGGTTTCCTGGTTAGGGAAGCTTGCGTCAGTGTTCTGGTGTGTGGGAATTTGATTTCTTCTCTTTGGAGAGCAATGGAGTGCCCAGTAATGAGTTTTGAGATGGGTCTATGTGTTAGGTGTGTCCTTGGGCAGCCTGTATGTTGACGTTCATGGCTCTGTTCCTGCTTTGCTGGAGAATTTGCTTGGTATGTCTTGCTCTAAAACTTATTGGCTCTTGGGTGGTGGTTGATTTCAGTGTAGGTATGGAGGCTTTTGGACGGTCACTTATTACTTAAAGTTTCATGTAGTCAGGAGTTTTCTGGTGTTCTCAGGTTTTGGGCTTAAGTCTCCTGCCTCTGGATTTTAGTTTTATTCTTCCTGTAGTCTCAGGACTTCTCCAACTATACAGCACTGATAAGAAAACTTCTAGGTTAATGGCGAAAAGATTCTCCCCCGTTAGGGACACCCAGAGAGGTTCACAGAGTTACATGAAGAAGGGGAGAGGGAGGAGGGAGATAGAGATGAGCAGGAGGAGAAAAAGGGGGACTCAAGAGGAGAGAGACAGATCTACGCAGCTGTCTGTTCCCAGAGTGTTCTCCGTAGCCCAGTCACCTACAAAGATTCACAGAATTGGATTGGGAAGAGAAGGGGAAAGGAGGAAATAGAGGTGTTCTGAGGTAGAAAACAGAGAGTCAAGATTGGGAGAGAATAATCTTCGGTTTAAAAATAGGGCTTCTCTTTTTTTTTTTTTGTAAGGTTATAGTGTATTGAAAATGAAAATTAAGGAGTAGTAGAGGAGTACTAGAGGACTTTAAAAGAAATAAGAGAAAAAGAAAAATAGAAAATAGAAGAGAAAAAGGAAAGAAAAAAAAGAAGAGAAAAAAAAGAAAAGAAAAAAAGAAAAAAAAAATTTTTTTTCCCTAATTAAAAAAATCGTAAAAATCTATGGAAATGAAAGTTAAGGAGTAATGGGGGAGTAATAGGGAATTTTAAAGGAAAATAAAAGAGAAAAAATAAAAAAGAAAAATAATAAAAAAGAAAAAAAAGAGAGAAAAAAGTAAAATTATATCTAGTAGTTTCTCTGGAGCTGTTGCAGTCAGTGTGGGTTCGGCTCAGTTTCAGATAGCTCCTCGTTCCAGCTTACACTTCTCGATATCTACAGGCCCCTTCCGGTGTAGTCGGTGTTTTCTAGAGGGATTTTAATCTGTTGCACCAGTCCCTTCTGAGGCGGTTCCCTTCGTTTATTTGGCTTCTGTTTGCAGGTCTCTTCAGAGCCTCATTTCCGCCCTGACAGAGGCGGGCAGAGGTGGACTCTTATTCAGGTAGCTAGTTCTGTCGCTCTGCGGGGCAGGGAGGGGCTGGCGCTGCAGGGAGGGGCTGGCGCTGCAGGGATGGGCTGGCGCTGTGGGGACGGGCTTGCGCCCTGGGGACGGGCTGGCGCTGCCGGGAGGGGCCAACGCCGCTTTCTCAGTCTTCGCTGCTCAGGCTCCCGGCTGTTCTATATGGAGCGCGGCCCGCGCTGCGCGAGGTTCCAGCCCTCGGGTGTTCCACAAAAGCGCGGAACGAAAAGCTGCGCCCGCTCTCTGTGCCTTCCCCGTCAGAGCGGTCCAGGCAGCCAGGGGCTTGGTGGGCGCACTCTCCCCAGGTGTGGCGCGCCCACTCCCTTCCACGGACCCAGTTTCAGTTTCCGCTGGCGCCAGTCTGGTGCGCGCGCCTTCCGCCCTCCGCGTCCCCAGCCCCAGTCCCCGCCCGCGCCGGTCGGGTGCCTGCGCCCTGTGTCTCGCCGCGACCTTCCCCTCCCCCCTGCCTCCTGCCTCCGGCGGGGCTGGGCCGGTCCGCAGCCTGCGAGCTCTTCTCTGGATTTTCTCGGTCTCTGTTCTGCGAACGGCCGGCAGTGTGTTCGGGCCGGTTAATTTACTCTCTCTCCTTTGGTCTCCCACAGTTCAAGTTGGCACCTCACAGAAGCTCCCTCCGATTGTCCTCAGGGCACTCAGGCCCGGACCCTACTCCAAGCAATGCCGCCTAAGACTCCCTTCCCAGGACGGATCTCCGTCCTTAGCTCTTTTGTCTCACTTTTAATCTTTTATATTTTGTCCTACTTCCTTTCGAAGACAATGGGCTGCTTTTCTGGGCGCCTGATGACCTCAGCTAGCGATCAGAAGTTGTTCTGTGAAGTTTGCTCTGCGTTCAGTTATTCTTTTGATGAATTTGTCGTAGAGAAAGTGGTCTGCCCGTCCTACTCCTCCGCCATCTTGGCTCCTCCTCTGTAATACTTTTAAATAAATTCTTCCCTACAGTTTTAACAAGTGTCAAAGTAAAATTTTCTTTAACAGTGGTTACCATGGTGAGTAAATCCCAGCCTGCCCAAAGGGAGCTTTGAGTCTAATGGGTGGACAGATAGGCAGACCTGTGATCAGCTGTGTGGAACAGGAGCTCATTCATTCAACACATATGGACTGAGGTCCTGTAATAGGTCAGGGACTGGGTACCACTGTGACTGAGATGTTCCAGCTCCTGCCTTCATGAAACCTATAGTCTGATAAGATGGGTAGATGATAAAAACAAATGTCAAAGGAAAAAGTGCAGAGAGAGGGCAGGTTCCTGGTTCCTAGGGTTGTGGAGGAAGAGGGGGCAGCTCAGGTGAACAAGAAAAGCTTCCTGCAAGAGAAGGCATCTGAACTAGTTTCCAATAAGTTTAACCTTTGCTTGTGGGCTATGGTGTCCACAGATTCAGAGACTTGTATAACCACCTTTGTGAATAAGTATGATGTTGGATGGCTCCAGAGCTAACCTACAGTGTGCAGACTGTGGGAAAGATGACGGCTGAGGTTTCCAGAGGCAGCCCAGCTGAGAGGAGACACGGACAGAGAGAGATTATCCTAATAGGATTTCACAAACACCACTTAGCAGTCTCTGAGCTCGAGGGAAAAATAGTTATGAGCTGAGGGTGGAGAAATAGCCAAGAATCTGGCAACTCTGCGAAGGCTTGGAGAGAAAAGCTGACAGCCAACAGACAGAACAAGATGATGCTTGCAGAAAGGTTAAAAGAATAGACAGGAGAGGAAAAAAGTACACTGAGAGATACGGATGGAAACAGAAGCACATTATTATAACTTGGGAACATGCACTGAGATCATTCCAGCTCTGAGAAGGAGCAGAGCCCCATCACCGGATCGGGGAACTCCTGGAATGAGGTGTGGGCAGTGGAAAGTCAGAACTGGCAAAAAGGAAGCATATGTGAATGTAAAACACCATAGGCAGAAATGGGATAACTAAATCCTAATCCCTCCTCTTTGCAGATGTTAACTAAGACCCAGAGAAAGGACATGAATTATCCAGTTACTCAGTATAGAAAGTGGAAGAGCTGGGAAATTGGAACCGTGTTCATTGTTGATGGGATTGTGAAGTGTGAAGCTTCTTGGCAGCTCCTCAAGAAGTTAAATGTAGGGTTACCGTTATGACCCAGTGATCCCAAGTCTAGGCACACACCCCAAGGAATTGAGAACAGACTCTCAGACTTGATCGACTGTGGGTGTTCTGTCTACGAGTCCAGCGCTCATCCCCTTACACCCCAGCTGCTCCTTCCGTCTTCCATTCTCTCTCCCTCGCTTATCCTCTCCTTCTCTCCCTTCTCTCCCTTCTCTTTCCTCTGCTTTATATGGGGAGAGTGAGGTTCTGAGTTGCTCTAACACTTACCAAATAAATACATGACCTTGGTTTCACTGTCCCGTCATTGCCTAGGACCAAATGTGTGTTCTTCCATCCCTGATAGTGTGTACATTGTTCACACACTTTATGGGCACATGTTCAGCAACTGCAGGTCTGGTAATGATGGGGGACAGCCCCCTCCCAAACATGCAGAGTCATGTTCTCTCACCTTTTAATTGCTTGTCTCAAAGAGTTAACAGTCTCTTTAATTTTCTTGGAATTATGAACCAGTTGTCTATGTATCCTGGAGTACTTCTTCTTCTAGAGTCAGTCTTTAAAAAAACCCAACTATCTTTGTATGTATAACTGACCTTTGGGAGGGACACAATATTTTTTTAAGTCTTACCTGGTTTTCTTTCCCCTTGACTAGATATTGAAATGGGGCCAGTTCCATTACGGTGTTATTTGATCCACATTGGGAAGGCTGTGTTTGTTTTGCTTCTTCCTGTTTATTTGAGCACAGTTGGACCTCTCCTCTTATGAGAGACAAAATTGATGTGGACTTGGAAAAGCCACTGGGAGCCTAGTCTCTAGTCCCTGTCTCTGAGTTTATCCAGAGTCTTACATGAGGTCCAGCTTCTGGAGGTGGAGGGGGTCCCTGAAAGCTGCTATTTGGTGTTTTTTTTTAATTAGAGTATAGTTTCTTTACAGTGTTGTACTAGCTTCTGTTGTACAACAACATGAACCAACCACAAGTATACATACATCCCCTCCCTCGTGAGCCTCCCTCCCAAACCCCATCCCACCTCTCTAGGTCATCACGGAGCACTGAGCCGAGCTCCCCGTGCTGCCGAGCAGGTCCCCACCGGCTGTCTGTCTTCCAATGGTAGTGCATATATGTCAGCGCTGTTCTCAGAGTTTGTCCTGCCTTCTCCTTCCCACTCAGGGCTCCGTGTCCACAGGCCATTTTCTACGTGTCTGTTCCTGCCCTGCAAATAGGTTCATCAGCACCATTTTTCTAGATTTTATACATATGCGTTAATACAGGATATTTGTTTTTCTGACTTATTTCACTCTACATTCATCCACATCACTTCAAATGACCCCGTTTTGTTCATTTTTATGGCTGAGTAATATTTCTATTTGTTTTTGAGTCAGCTACTTTCATGAGAGGTTTTTCTATTTCATGGGCTTTTGTTTTTTATTTTTCTAGGCCTCTTTCCCCCCATTTGAGCCCTGGTGTGAGATAACTAGGTTTCTGCCTGACAGGTAGTACTCAGGTAGGATTTGAGGAAGGAGGTAAATCCATAGTGGGGAAAATAAACTCAGCAGAGATATTCCGTGGTTTGGAAATACTTTCCAATGCATCCGTTTCAAATTGGGAGCTGTCATTGAGTTTTCATGTATATCCAACACTTTTCCTCTCCAATAACACTATCCCTTTAATGAAGGGGAAAATGGACATGGATTCTCCTTTTGTTTTGAACCAAGATGACACTTAAAATCTATGCCATGAAGCTAGGACTCTTCTGTGTTTCAGCATTCATAGTTTCATTGTTTATTATTTGTTCTTTTCCCTTTCTGTTCATTTCCATCAACTTTAGACATGGAACTTCTGTGAAATGGTATTCAAGCCACCATATTTTCTAGAAGACCTGGTATTTTTCCACTCTGCCATGCTGTGATTATGAATATCCACTTGCACAGCTAGTATGACATATTCTTGTTGGAAAAGGTTTTCAATGACCACATTCACTGAAATGGCCTATTTATATGTCTAGTACATTATGTTTGCTTAAGAGTAGAAGAGCAGCAAACAAAAGACCCAGTTCCAAGTTGCCAGAAGATTCTGCAAGGCCCCTGCTAACACTCTACCCTGTGTTTTTATCACAAGTTGTCCCAAATAGTCTCAGTGGTGAGTGCTTTTTAGCTGGGCAGTGAGGTTAGGTTTTTCAGAAGATAATTTCTTTGTTTTCATTTGAAGATCTTAATTTTTTTTGATGGTGTCGTTGCTGTTGTTGGTACTGGTATAAATGATCTAATTTAGTTTACTTCCTTGTAAAGAAGGTGATCCCTTGCCCAGCTGCTGCTCTGGGCAGAGAGGGAGCAGGCAGGCTTGGAGGTGACATCTGAACTTTATCAGACCTACCGTGGTTTATGCTGATGATCAGTGCTTAGAGACTTCAGAAACTTTCCCCCAGTGATTGTTTTAACTACCATATTGCTTCCTAAGCAGCAAAGTGTCCTCATGAGTCTCTATCTGTGGATCGTTGAGGAAGGGGAGAGGCACAGTGAAGGTGGGATGATCCTTCTGGCAGGTCTGTTCCGTTGCTTCAAGGCGTCATGTGATGGGTGAAAGGCACGTTCAAATGGTAGTGTTAGGAAGGGTCTCCTCTCTTCTGTCACTGTCTGCCTAGGCGAGCTTCACGGTATGGATTCTGAAGGGTAGCAGGTGCAGAAGGGTTAAGTAGTTCTTGATTCAACCCTGGCTGTACCGGCCTGGTTTGTTTGCTTTGTCCAGTTGGGCAGAGTTGCTGAGTCTTAGCCTGTTCACACGTGGTTGAAGACAGCCAGGTGCCTCCAGGATCAGTGTGTCTCATACCTTTGTGTATTCTCAGCACCTAGCAAGGTACCTCATAGAGTAGGCTTGATAAGTATTTGCCAAATGGATGCATGAATGCTGCAAAGGAAACAAATACATACTTAGAGGAGGGAAGATGGAATGTCACCATCGCATCTCCCAAGGCTTCCTCTCCAGACAAGCACTGTTTGGGCGTAAGGGATTCAAAGTTGTGCTGTGACAAAGGAATTGTGAGCAGTGATGGTGCAGCTTGCTTCCCCAGTTCTACTTCCTGTGCTTTGATTTGGCTGGAAAGGATTTGTGGTCACTTACCTAGATAGGTACATGACTGAGAATAGGAGGTCTATTTTTCTGCCTAGTCCTATCTAGATTTACTCAATCTCAGGCCTGGTCTCCGGGGATATATGACTCAGCTGTATTTTAGGAGCCCATCCCTGAAGATTGTAGGGGTTGAAATCAGCCTTCTGGCTCATTCCTGGCATGCACTCATTCTTGGGTTCACCTGAACTACAATCTCCCTTCGTTGAAAACTGTATTATTCCTATTTTTTTTTTTGTGAGACTTCTGCCTCACTTGCCCTGGCTAAGACTTTGATTCCTGAATCCAACAACAACAACAAAAAAAACCTCAGGGCTGAGCCATGTGAGGCAGGAGGCATTGTTATTGTTGAATTCATCTTGCTGTTTCAGACCAAAGGATGCTTGAGATTCAAATTCCTTTGCAGTTGTCTTGAAACTCACAAATCTGTGGATGGTTTCCCCATCATCCAGGATCTGGTTCTTAGCATCCCTATCTGCTGATCCTTGATTTGAACCTCTGCTGTCCAGCTCTGTCACTGCTTTGACTCCTCCAGTGTCCTGGCAGCCTGGGTGCAATCTGTGTTTGTCATATTCTCCTGGTCCCTTACATTGAGCTTGTGTCCACTCCCTGAGATATCCAGTCTTTCCAGTGGGCTTCCCCAGTGCAACCGACTTCCAGTCATCTTCCCCATCTAACCATGAGTTAGTATGAATCTCATCTAAGCCTCCTGAACCAGAAGATGCTGGAATCCATGTTGAGAGGTCATGTGAGGGGTTTTGTGAAGTAGAGTAGGCTTGTAGGCAGGCCATGATGGGAATAGAATCCATGGGTGAAAGACATGCATCAGAATAAGCCAGTGGAGAAAAATCCTCAAACCAACGAAAAAATGTGGCTCTGACAGTCGAAGGACATAGTTCTCTGAACAGGTATGATTAGTGTTCTAAACAATGTATGCAGGAACATCAAAGAAGAACCCATTTGCATTAGCAAGACATTTTGAGGAACCAAATACAAAATAAATTTCAGAAAAAAAATGAACATTTTTAGATTAGCATTTTTTGAGTTCTCTTATATAGAACAAAGAAAATCCTAGTTATAATAGGACAGAATATGTTTGAAGCCTGGTACTTGGCTTGAAGATAATTTAAAAAAATGTAGGGCCTCCATGAAGACTTTAAAACATGGAGGTACATCAAAGAAGACTTAAAAATTTGGAAAAATACCTTGTTTCTGGATGGAGACATTTAGTCATATAAATATGTCAGTTCTCTCCCAAACTGATTACATGTTTATGTTATTTCAATCAAAATCCTTAAGGAGTTGCTGTTTAGAACTTGACGAAATTTTTTCTAATGTTTATATAGAAACTTACACTTACTAGAATAGCCAAACACAATGTTGTAAAAACAAAAGGGAGATTTACACAGTAAAATGTTATAAAGGGTTATAAAAATAATTTAACACTACAGCAGTTCAGTGGCTGGTGAAATGAAATATAATTGAAACAGAGCAGAAAGTAAAATAATAAAAAGATTTGAGTATGTGTAAATATTTATTATGTGATAATGGTGGATTTCAGACCAGCAGGGGAAAGAATAGATTATTTAATTAATGCTGAAAGGAAAATTGGCTATTTAGGGGGAAAATTAGATCATTAACTCAGTCCACATATGAAAATAGATTGCTTATGCATTAAATGTAGAGAACATAATATATTTGAATTTTATGTGATACTAGAGTAAGAATGATGTTTCAAAAAATAAAATCAAAGCTGGAAATTGCAGTGACTGACTGATATTATATGTGAAGATGAATGTTAAAAATACCAGAAACAGGGGACTACCCTACTGGTTCAGTGGTTAAGACTTTGCCTTCCACTGCAAGGATTGTGGGTTTGATCCCTCCTTGGGGAGCTAAGATTCCTACATGCCTTGGGGCAAAAAAAAAAAAACCAAAACAAAATATAAAACAGAAGTGATATTGTAATGAATCCAGTAAAGACTTTTAAAATGTCCCGCATTAAAAAAAAATCTTTAAAAAATATCAGAAACAAAACCAAAATACCCCATTTTTCTATTCCCCTTTTCAGCAGTGCCCTTTCAGAGAGCTTTTATTCTTATCGCCTCCAGTCTCTCTGCTCGACCTCTGCCTAAGTCACTCCAGGTCACAGAAGTCACTCCGTTTCTGCTCCCTCTGCTCCACCAGAACTCGTGTAATCAAGGTGGTCTCCCGTGGTCTTCCTTTTGCTAAATACTATGTTCTTATGCTACTTGACCTGTGAGCAGTGTTCAGCCTTTTGCTGAAATTCCGCCTCTATACTGGCATCACTGACTCAATAGACATGAGTCTGAGCAAGCTCCGGGAGTTGCTGATGGACAGGGAAGCCTGGCGTGCTGCAGTCCATGGGGTCGCAAAGAGTCAGACACGACTGAATGACTGAACTGAGAAAGGAATAGGGCCACAGCAGACGAATGCCCTCAAAACTGCGTGTCCCACCCTGGGGGCGGTGGTGACGAGTCTTAGTGTTCGAGTGATCAGCTTGTGGACATTCTTCTGATTGGCTGATGGTGAGATAATCTGGAGTCAGCATCTTCAGACTTCTGCTTCCAATAGGTCTGAGGTCTATAGTTGTGTGGACTTTATACAGTTCACCCCTGGTGGGGAGTTCAGTACCTGCAAAACAGCTCAGAATATTATCTATAGCTTTTGAAGAAGAACTAAAGGTTCTTCACTTTAATGGCTAAGGTATTTTTGTCTTGTTTGCCTGTTTTGCTTCTTTCTTCATTTTTTTATACTTCTCTAATTAAATTTTTTCTTTGACTAAAGTTTTTCTACAGACAAAAGGCACCTGGAGGACATGAGTGGGGCCTGTTCTGGGAAGGTGCTGTCGGGTCCTGCCTGGCTACAAGTCCAGTTGGTCTCTTTTTTTTCTTGAAACTCATTCATTGCTTGGCTTCTCAATCACCACACCCTCCTAGTGGCCCTCCTACCATGTTGATTTCGTTTATTCCCCTTGTTGGTTCCAAGTTCTCTCAAAAGGTAGAGGCCTCTGGGTGCTCTCTTTCCTCCTGCTACAAAAACTCAGTGATCTTATCCAGGTCGCTGGCTTATGAAGACCATCTGTAGGATGATGATGACTCATAGTTCTTTATCTCTAGCCAAGGCTTCTCTCAGTCTCTAGCTTGGAATATCCAGCTGCCAGCACGACATGTTCATTTGGTTATCTGATTGGTCTCTTCAGTTTAGCAAGTTCACCACCAAAATCATCACCTCCCCATAATGTTGCCCCGACCTTGTGTCTACCATGGTTATCATAAAGTGCAGGAAAATAGCAATCTCAATGTCAAATAATCCAAATACAAATTAAATTCCATTTTCTTCTGTCACAGGAGTTGTCAAACTATAGCCTACAGGACAAACCTGTTTTTAGAAATACAAGCTATTTCTGTAGATAAAGTCTTTTGAAGCATAGCCATATCCATTCATTTACATATGGTTTATGGCGGCTTTTGTGATGCTGTGGCAGAGTTGAGTAGTTGCAGCAGCAACAGTGTGGTCTACAACACTGGAAGTATTTTCAGTCTGGCTCTTTGTGGAAAATATTTACTGACCCCTGCTTTGTCACGCCAGCAGCAGAAACTTGAGTAGGAGCAACGGCAGATAAGGGACTTTCCTGGAGGCTCACTGCCTGCCAATGCAGGAGACATGAGTTTAATCCTTGGGAGATGTGAATCCAATCCATGGGTCAGGAAAATTCCCTGCAGAAGGAAATGGCAACCCCCTCCAGTACTCTTGCCTGGAAAATCTCAGGTAAAATCTCCTCTAGACAGAGGAGCCTGGTGCTACAGTCCATGGAGTTGCAAAGAGTCGGACACGGCTTATCGACTAAACAACTACAAATGGCGGATAAACAGCAAGCACATTGTTCTCTTTGGATGAGTGACAGTATATTTTGTTGTCCTAATTGGGACACTGTGCAGAATGAAATGGATGCCCCAGACAGACAGGGAGTTATTTTAAGCATAGATACCTCTGCATAATTGATCTTTGAGAATTATATTAGAAAGGGAGAAATGTAAGACAGTGATAATTAGAGTAAGATGAATTAATAAAGTTAGGTCAGAATAACAGAGATCAGATATTGGTAAAAGTGCAGAGTCTTCTAATAGCAGATTCTTGATGTATCTTTAGTTACTGTCAATAGAAAATAGTAAGTGATACAGTTATTCTCAATCCCACACCAGTCAGAGTGCTATTTGTTATGCAATGTAATAGATGGGAACAAAAATTCAAGTACTTCTTAAGCTGTGCAGGGAACAGAAAATGTAAGACAAGGACATAATGTTCAAGTCTAATGAGTAGATAAGGACATTAGAAGACCAGTAACTAGGATGCTTGAAATTGTGCAGAATGGCCGAGAGGAAGGAACAACCATAATTAAGTCCACATCTAAGGAAGCGGCAGGAGAAACAGTGCTTTGCAAGTTTGACTTAGCAACGAGCCAGCTACCAAGGGCTCTAATGAGGACCAAAGAGGGAAGGCGCTTGTGGCGAATGAAACCTGAGTAATCAGCTTGTTCTTTCTCATCTGTGAGCTTTCCTTGTGATGAAAAGAAAGGGAGTTACCAGGTAGATTGGACCCGGGGCTGCTCTCTAAGGACATCTGATCCCACAGGAGTCTGCATGGTCAGGAGGGGATGCTCAGAGGTGAGATTCTGGAGCCCAACTTTGCAGATGCAGACTCTGAGCATTCTCTCTGAGAGTTGGGAATAAGGACCAGGTCACAGGCTATGGGTCTGGTGATATAATGTATGAGTGTGGGTACCTTTGGCCTGGCACCACAAGGCAGTGGTTATGTAGCACTTGAACATAAAGGACTTTGGCTTCCTACTGCCAGGGGCTGCCAAAAGGTTTGCCTTGGGAAGATAAATTCACAGCAGTGGACAATAGCACTCAGCTTCCTAACTGAAACACCATCCTTCTATCCTTGTGGGTCTAGCCTTTGCCAAATGGCCAAATGGCATTCCGTGTAAATGTGTTTTCAAGTTGGACTGATCTTTATTTATACCTAGGATCTTACAGTGATAGAGTTCTTAGGAATTGACTAGTCCGGTGCTTTGCAACTGGAGGACCTGGGGATCTGGGAAGGAGAAGTGGTGTTCCTTGAACCCACTTTTAGTATTTCAAGTTGCTTTTGTGATAATGTGCCTAAGCTACACAGGTTCAAAGAAATCTCAAGTTCCTTGAGTTAGGGTTTCAGTATGATTGACCCAGTGAACAAGGCTGGTGATCTCATGCTGCTCAGGATCTCTGAGGGGGCAGGCATGTGTTGCTTTGATTAAGAGAAAACAGCGGGGGAGTCTCTTGGAAGTCCAGTGGTTAGAACTCCGTGCTTCCACTGCTGGGGGCACAGTTCGATCCCTGGTAGGGAAACTAAGATCCTGGATGCAGTGCAGCCAAAGAAAAAAGAAAGAAAGAGTAGAGGAAGAGATACATTTTACTTCAGAAATTTCATTTATGTAGCAGACTTAAACATCCAGAGAGAAGTATACCTGTGGGGAAGGCTAGGAACCACTTGTCTAGTCCACTGAATAACCAGCACCCCTCCCCCAACTTTGCAGGTGATGAAACTTAGGCCAGAAGGAAGTGAGACAGGTGACACAGCCCAAGTTGCAGGAGACCAAAAAAAAGCAGGATTTGCCAGCTCTGAGTCTGAAATTTCAAGGGAAGACATGAGAAACACCCACTCAGGCACCTGGAGACCTGGACCACCTGTAGGGCTGAGGAGTTAACGTTGCTTGAGGACCTCATATGTACTACATGCTGCTTTAGGAGATTGACACATCACACATCATCTCATTGAATCCTCCGAGGTATCCCGTGTGTTAGGGATCATTCCCCGAAAGAGTCAGATGAAGAAAACGGGTCAGGGAGGCTGAGTGACTTGCCTAAGGTTATATAAAGAGTGAGTAATTGAGCGAGGTTCAGATCCAGAGTATTGTGGCTCATGGTTGATGTTCTACCCACTACTATATCTTACCTTGGCAAATGTACCTCCCTGAGTTTGGACTGACCTAGAAACAGGTGGGAAAGGATTCCAAGATGATCTTCTTAGAAAGAGGGAACCATTGACAGTGCCTGTAGACATATCTGATCTGTTTTATTGTTCCCCAGAAACGCAACTGCTTGATTCTCTGTAAATGGTGGATTGATTGATTTGATTTATTGTATTGTTCCTCCAATACAACAAGACGCTTGCTCCTTGGAAGAAAAGCTATGGCCAACCTAGACAGCATATTCAAAAGAAAGAGACCTTACTTTACCAACAAAGGTCTGTATGGTCAAAGCTATGGTTTTTCCAGTAGTCATGTATGGATGTGAGCGTTGGACTATAAGGAATGCTGAGCACTGAAGTATTGATGCTTTTGAACTGTGGTGTTGGAGAAGACTCTTTGAGAGTCCCTTGGACTGCAAGGAGATCCAACCAGTCCATCCTAAAGGAGATCAGTCCTGGGTGTTCATTGGAAGGACTGATGCTGAAGTTGCAACTCCAGTACTTTGGCCACCTGATGCAAAGAACTGACTCATTAGGAAAGACCCTGATGCTGTGAAAGATTGAAGGTGGGCGGAGAAGGGGACTGCAGAGGATGAGATGGTTGAATGGCATCACCGACGCGGTGAACTTGAGTTTGAGTAGGATCTGGGAGTTGGTGATAGACAGGGAGGCCTGGTGTGCTGCAGTCCATGGGGTCACAAAGAGTTGGACACGACTGAGCTACTGGGCTGAATTGATTGTTGCTCCAAGGAACTCTTTTGTGGAAGAGTTTCACTATTTTGTAGAGCTCTAAATTCAGACCCAGAGCAGGTGGGGAAGACTTTGAAGGGAGTTGGTTGTGATTTAAGAGAAGGTGAGACTCTTGCAAGAATGGGCTTCTTTTATTTGCAAATTCTGCTGACCCAGCCAAAGGCTAGAGCCATCTTGGCTGTCAGAGGGACCCCTGTTTTCAAATGTGAAGATGGAAACATCCCCTGCTGCTTGCCCCGAGTCTTCATGTTGAAAGCCTTGTCGTCCTGAAGGTGAACTTGGTAGGTCAAATTGGTAGATACAGGAAAGTACAGGGGAGCAATGCACCCGCCAGGCCTGTGAAGGACATTGACGTCTAGGGCATCTGTCTCTAAGTTCCTGTTTAGTCTCCTAATGGCCAGGGCTGAGCCTCTTTTCCCGGGCCCTGGTAATAAACAATGTCTCGTGGGTGTTCAGTGCTTATTCCTTGCGCACACCATGTGCTGTGCTGGCGTCCTCCTTGTGACCCTCTCATCCATTCTCTTCCCTTCTCCATCCTGCTCACTGCCCTGCAAGGCTGCCTGCTGGTGACCCCACTGATGCCCTCTGGCTGCCTCTCTATGCCAGAGATTGGGAAGAGGGGGAGAAGAGACTGTAGTCTGGGTATTTATGCCCCTAGACTCCTCTCTGTACAGTTGCCTGAGGCCAGCTATGGCCCTTGAGGAAGGTCACTGCTCCACTCAGATGCCCTCCTTTTCAAGTGACCCCTCTCCTTTGCACCAGTTCCCTCTTGCAGGACTCCCACCCCTAACCCCCCCTGTCCCCAGGGGTGATGACAGCTTTGCTGCACTTGCACTTGCCCTGCGTGTGCCTTTGTAAATAGTTCATCTATTAACCCTTGTGTATTCTCCCCATGTGAACCTGCCAAGCGTGCCCCTGATTGATAACCTGTGCATGATCTAATTTGATCTTCCTAACAACTGCAGGAAATAGAGATTACGATCAGCACCATTATCCTTTTTAAAGTGTGGAAACTCAAGTGTAGAATGGTCCTGTCATTTCCCCTAGAGCCCTGTTGTTTGACAGCGATAGGGACAGAGTGTACATCAGGCTGTCCATATTTTCCACCTCTGCACGAGGGTATTTAATTCCATTGTCACTGTTCTAAGCATGTCTAAGGAATAGGAGAGAAAAATGAGGGAAAGAATAAAGGAAAAGGCAGGCTGTGTAGGCTTTTTGGAACTTGTCCCCAGATCCATATTCTTATCTTGACTGTCCAGGGCTCACCTCTGCAGTTGCTGTTGTTCAGTCACTAAGTTGTGTCTGACTCTTTGCAGCCCCATGGACTATGGCAAACCAGGTTTCCCTGTCCTTCACCAACTCTTGGAGCTTGCTCAAACTCTTGTCCATTGAGTCAGTGATGCCATCCAACCATCTCATCCTCTGTTGTCCCCTTCTCCTCCTGCCTTCAATCTTTCCCAGCATCAGGGTCTTTTCCAGTGAGCTGGCTCTTCACATCAGGTGGCCACAGTATTGGAGCTTCAGCATCCATCCTTCCAGTGGATATGCAGGGTTGATATCCTTTAGGATTGACTGGTGTGATCTCCTTGCTGTCGAAGGGACGCAGCTAAGCTCAAACTAAGCCCTTCTGCATTTGAGCATCTGAGGCTCCGCAAATGTCAGCAGCCTTAGCCCCAGGCTTCCTATTAAGCAACAGAGATGCCTCTTGCGCCCCTAGAGGCCAAGTGAGTTGCAGTGGTTACTGTGGTTTTCTTGACTGTGAAGCAGGGAGAGGAGCGCCCCAGGCCAGGGAACACTTGGTGAGGATGATGCGAGCCCCAGTGCCTCCCTGCCTGACTTTAGTGCTTTGGAAGTGATTGCCCCAAGCCTGACATCTGCTTTGGTGATGCATTTTGCTGAGCTGTCCTCAGAGGGGGCAGCCACTGCAAGGTGTTTCATTAGGTGTCTTAATAAGCCTTGTAACTGCAGCCTGGCCTGCCCCTCCCCTGCTGAGCTGCTTTCTGCATAAGGCAGGGAAAAGTAGTTGGTTCAGACATCAATGTGCATTAGCAGCAAGAATATTATTCTTGCATTATAAAGCACGGTAGGTGACCTTATCAGAAGTGGGAAAAACAAGCTGGTGTCCATGGTTCCTGGTGACACGTGGAGGCTTGGCGTGTCTGGGGGTGATGAGAAGGTGTTACCTCCTTCGAGGTCGGGTTCCATCCTTGGGTGCCGCAGGCTTCTTAGCTCCCCTGCACACCCCAAAGAAGTCTGTCTTTCTCTGGACACACCCTGGACCCAGCAGGTATGGCTGTCTCATGACTGAGGGCAGGGATTTTGTGTTTTCTTCGGGAGCCCCCCAGGCTCTGGCTCAGCTGGAGATTCGATTCTTCTTCTGCCCAGGGCTTCCCCGTCCTCATTTGCCAGGGGCCTGGGGCTGTCTCTGATTTCCCGAGATGTTCTGGGATAATCCAGCCTGCCTTTGAGCACATGCTCGAGACTGTTCATTTCCCCAGAGCAGACCGCAGGGCTCTATTGGTGCTCGCCCTGGATTCCTGTATCCAGCCCATTCGTGCATCCTCATGTGCCCTTTCCCCCAGGCTTTGGTCCATGCCTGTGCAGCCCGTGGGTTGTGCGGTCAGTGAAGGTGTACTTCCCCTCCATACTCATGCAGAGGCCGTTTTTTCCTCAACAAGGAGAGTCTGCAAGTACTTAAAAAAAATTATTTTTGGCTGCACTGTGTCTTTGTTGCTGCACGTGGCCTTTCTCTCGTTGCTGAGATCGGGGGCTCCTCTTCATTGCCGTGCACAGGCTTCTCATTGCAGTGGCTGCTCTGCACACAGGCTCTAGAGCTCACGGGCTCAGTAGTTGTGGCGCACCGGCTTAGTTGCCCCAAGGCATGTGGGATCTTAGTTTCCAGATCAGGAATTGAATGTATGTCCCTTGAATTGGCAGGTGGACTCTCACCCACTGGACCACCACAGAAGTCCTGGAATTACTTTCTAAAGTGATCTAGTGGGTATTCAGCAGGAATCAAGAGTCAGATTTTTCACAGGCCACCTTGACACATCTGCATGCTTGTGTATATATACACGTTTGCTCTTCAATTTACGATACGATGGTAAACAGATTTAAACAGTAATAAGCCCTCAGATGTGGAAAGAATGGCCTTGGAAAGTCAACCAGTACAATCCTCCCATTTTACAGATGAAGTAACAGCCATCCAGAAGGGGAAGTGACCTGCTCAGTGCCAATAAATTAACCATTTGTACTTTGTGCAAGCTGAACCTTTTTCTACTGTAGTGATTGGAAGGGTGGGGGCAGGGACAAACCAAACAAAAACTACATACGTCTTAGAATAAGGCATGTGCTTGACTGCTGTGATGACCTGGAGAACATTCATATTCTCAGGCCAGGGAGTGGTGGCCTCCTTGCCGAGCACTGTCCAGGCCCTTTGTCCTTAGGCAGCACCCCCCCGCCCCCGCCATAGGACATTTCCATCTTCACCTGCCTATTAACAGGGGATGGGAGCTTAATGTGATGGTCCAGGGTCAAACAGAGCATTAACTATTCCTAGAAGGCTGGATGTCAGAGATCCCAAACTCAGCACTAGCTGAAAAATACTGGGAGAAAGTGCCTGACTAGGAAGGCTGAATGGAGTGTCACGGGTGGACATGCAGAGACCGGGGATCCCTCCAGAGTAGACACTTGTCAAATCTGAGAATCCTATCTCTTAGTATAGGGTCAGACCCAAAATAGGGGTTCAAAATGATGGATGGATGGGTGGATGGATGGATGTCAGAGCAGTATTAAGCTAGCTCTGGATCTGTTGGAGGAACCCAAGGACAGTGCATTTTGATGAACTGGGAGAGAGCAGAGATGGCGGGAAGGAAGCGTAGCAACCATGCGTGGTCATTGTCATAGGAGGGAGTGGTCGGCATGGATACACTTCAGGAGTCCCAACCAGGGGCCTTCTGCCACTGCAGGTAACCACGCTGGTTTCCAGACAAAGAATGTTCTGGACCACCAGGAAAAAAGTGAACCCCTGGCATTTCTGAAATCACTAGTTCTGTACACCTAGAAGTCATCTCGTAACAAGGACCTCTTAATTCAAATGGTGAAGTGAGACACTTTGGCGGCAGGAACACTGACACCAGGCTCATCTGTGAAGATGAGTTTGAAAGAGTTCTCATTTTCCTGTTTATGCTTTTCGAATTTTACAGACTTCCAACCATGATCCTATGTTATTTTTTTCATTGCCAAAAAAAAAATTACTGCTACTATAACTGCCAAAGCTGCATCACATATTTTTATGCGAGTGAAGCAAAATAATGAATTTAAGGTACTCAGCATTGACTGCCTGGTACCTAGTTGGCATTCAGACAAAGGTTATCTCCTCTCTATTGTGTATCTGCATAAATGTTGTCCCCAACATATATTTTAAACTTGAATGTTTTGTTTTGAAGTTCCGTGTTTTTCTTCATTATTTTCTATTGTTCTGACAACTTTTGTTCAAGTGATCAATCTTGTGGTTTTCTTAGCTGAGTTTCTAGGATTTTACACTCACATACAACTCACGCTTTTTTTTTCCCCCTAGCCAGTTATAGATTTTTCTGCCTAAGAAGAGAGATGTACCCTCTGAGGTCACCATCATATGATGGGATATAGCTTAGTCCTCACCCAAAGGGGCAATTCTCTGATAAGAATGTGACATCCAAAATAATCCAGAGATGCTTTTCATCCAGTTCAAAAGCCCTACTTGCTCACTCCTCTTCTGGGAACCAAAGCCACCACCATGGGTACGGCCCCCTTTTTCTGTACATCTCTGGGAGTCCGTCTCCTTCCCCTAATATGTACCTGTTACACCTGCCACATCCTCTGTGTTTCTCTTCTTTGGATTCAGGCCACCAGAGGTTGTCACCCTTGCCAGCTTTCTTTGGAGAAATGACAACTCGAGATGCTACCATCTGCCACATTTCCCTGAATTACCTCTAGTTCCGGAGTTTCTGCTTCCAAAAAGAAGTAATTCCTTGGGTTGATTTCTGACAGGTCCCTGCTTGTGGCCGCCGCTCCAGCAGAGGCCATGTGGGAGCAGCCAGTCTTGGGGGGGTTGTGGGGGGTGGGGGTCCAAGGAGCAGAGTCCCCCAGGTGACTGCAGAGCCTCGCGGGTCTCCTGATTCCATCAGCATGTGGGGGCAGCGTGGGGTGGGTGGCACACGCTGTGTAATTGCTTATTTACCTCCTGCCTGTGGCTGCTTATCGGAAGCTATCAATAACAGCCGTTTGTATTTTCCAAATCTCTTTAGGGAACCAAAGTTTATCTCACACAGAAGAATCTTTTCATCCTGGAGTTTTTCAGCCGGAAACTCCTTTGGAGGGAATGTAATCCGCATGCTTATTTGGAAGGTAGAGAATTTGAGGTCGGGAAGTGAATTCCCTTCTCCAGGATCACAGCAGGCTGGTCTAGATAGGCTTTCCTAACCTTGGCCTCCTGGGGTTTAGCTGCTCAGGTGCCCCGTGGGGCAGCTCGTGTTTGATAGACACGGGGCCTGTTTCCTATTTGCATGTCTTCTGGAGTTTTGGAAATGTTCTCAGTGCAAAGCCGCCACGGAAACCACTTCCAGCTTGAGGAGGGAGGCCTGTGAATCCACGTCTGGCTGCCTTTCCTGAGGCCAGGCTGCTGTTGGAGAATATGGGAATTTTCTGATTCTGAGGATTTTTCTTAAGAGTCGGACTGGTAGCAGTGGTTTGTGCCAAATTTTAGGAGGAGTGGAATTGAATTAGAGTTTAAGAAAAAAAAAAATCACTGTGATGATTAGAATGGACGTGTCTTGTGTAGCATGCTGAGACCTCGGTCTGGGGTTGATGATGAAGTGGCAGGCAGGGTGGGGTGCTGGAACATGTAGCCGCTTCTCATGCAGAGGTCGGAGGCCTTCAGGCCGAATTACTGTGTTTTAAGGAGGGTGGCAAACTTTGGCTTGAGCTAGATTAAAGCTTTCTTTTTTCTTTCCTAGAGTCACAAGTTTTTGATTACATTGAATTAGTCATCCTGGAAGGAAGCCACTCATATATTCTTTCTTGTAATATTCCCCATCCCCTCCACCAACCAATGCCTGCCAACGCAGGAGAGGTGGGTTCGATCCCTGGGTCAGGAAGGTCCCCTGGAGAAAGAAATGACAACTCACTCCAGTATTATTCTTGCCTGGGAATTTCCACGGACAGAGGAGCCTGGCGGGCTACAGTCCATGGAGTCACAAAGGGTCGGACACACCTGAACGACTGAATAACAACTATATTCCCCATAAGCTCATAAACTAGATTCAAGATAACATTCTCTTACAGGTAGTTCAGAAATTTAAGAAGCTCTGAAAATGGAAAAGTTTTTTTTTTTTTTTTTTTTTTTTTACGTAGAGCACTAAATTTATTTGCCTGCCAAATCTGACCCTAACTGATGTGAAACTATTTATAGTCTTTATTTATCTCTCCTGTGTGAATTTTCATATGTTTCCCAGTGGAAATATTTGTGTTTGCACATAGTATGTTTGCCTCAAATCCCACTGGGGAAGTTATAGGTACCTATGTTTTCTTTCTAAAAATCTGATCCTTTGTGAATTCCAAAGTTCATCTTGTCCAGAAGGTTTTGGATCAGGAATAAGAACATAGATGGCAATCTGTGTTTTATTTTATTTTTTAATTTATTTTAAAAATATTTATTTATTGGGCTGCACCAGGTCTTGGTTGTGGCACACGGGATCTTCGATCTTTGTTGCAGCACTCAGGATCTTTAGCTGTAGGATGTGGGATCTAGTTCCCTGACTAGGGATCGGCCCTGGGTCCCCTGCATTGGGAGATCATAATCTTAACGACTGGACACCAGGGAAGTCCTGCAGTCTGCAGTTTAGAGTTAGGGAGATAGAGCCTCAGAGAGGTTAAGTGACTTGCCCAGGGACATGTAACTCATGAATGGTACAGCTAGGTCCAGTCAATGCAGATTTTGGAGGGGCTTTGGCACACTCACAGGGAGATTCTTTCTCTGATCTTTGATGTTCCCCAACAGGAAGCAGGTGCCAGGTCTCAGATGGGGTATCTGCTTTGGGGTTAGGCCTTAGCGAGCAGTAGGATGGGGAGGTGGACAGGGTCCAGTACATCTCTCATGGAAAGAGGGCTTGGGGGACTTAGCAGCTGTCAGTAGCTTGCTGAGCAGTCTGGAGCTGAGGACTCAGAAGCCAGGGGCAAACTCTGACTCAGGGGGAAGACTTTGGTCGAGTAGCACAGACACCTCCATGGCCGTTAAGGAGAAAGGCAGAAGCTCTCTGCACATAAAAGCCATTGGGGAATCCCCCAAATATTTGGGGGCACCAAGGCTCCAATCATTAACCCCTGCTGTGAGCATGGGGTTCAGACAAAGGGCAGGCAGAACCCATGAGCCAGAGCTGAAGGGGCTCCAGGAGCTGGGACCTCTACCCGTCGTTGTGGGCTGACCCTCAAAACCCAAAGATGTTAGCTTCCTGGCCCCCGATACTTACAGTGTGACTTTATTTGGAAATAAGGTCATTACAGATGTAATTGGTTGAGTCATACTGGTGTAGATGGGCCCCTAATCCAGTATGACTGGTGTCCTAATTAGAAGGTGACCCTAGGAAGACACGGACTGGGAGAATGCCGGGGGATGGTAAAGGCAGAGAGTGGAGTTACCCAGTTATAAGCTAAGAGAAGCCAAGGATTGCCAGCACATCACCAGCAGTGAGGAAGGGTCCTCTCCTACGGGCTTCAGACGGGGCACAGCTCTGCCTGCACCTTGATTTTAGACTTCTGCCCCCAGAACTGTGAGCCGGTAAATTTCTGTCACTGTGAGCATCCCAGTTTGTGGTGCTTCCTTATAGCAGCCCTGCTGCTGCTGCTGCTAAGTCACTTCAGTCGTGTCCGACTCTATGTGACCCCATAGATGGCAGCCCACCAGGCTCCCCCATCCCTGGGATTCTCCAGGCAAGAACACTGGAGTGGGTTGCCATTTCCTTCTCCTATGGCAGCCCTAGGAAGCAACAAACCCGCGTACATCACTAGGTGGTGGTTTTCAGCCTCAGTTGATGCTCGGACCTTTGGGACTCTTTCCCCTGATGTGCAGGCTGCACACCCCAGTCCAATTGCATTAAAATTTCTGGGGATGAGACCAGACATCAGGGATTTTAGAGCTTCCCAGGTGATTGCAAAGCAGAGCAATCTGAGTATCTGAGAACCATATAGTGTCTGAGAACCAGAGCCTAGAGTCCTTGCTCTTCCAGGCCCTGGGGCAAGGTGTCCAGGCCCTGTAGTCACTGAGAGTAGGGGAGTCCAACCTTGGCTCCCACCAACTTGACCCTCGAGACCATGGCACTCCTGATACAGTATTCCCGGGGTCATTCTTCTTAATCCTGCCTTTTTCTTCTCTTTTCTTAGCTTTCAGCCACCAGGGTTCAGGAAAATAGTTACTTTTTTTCATCATAAGTAAGGCATGTAGCTTGGCTCACAGGAAGCCCTTTGTAAGAGTCTGCTGCTGTGGTTTCTCCAGCCACCTTTATAAAAGCACTTTCTTTTTCTTTCTCCTCACTTCCTAAAGGGTGACCTGAGAGTGGTAGGATTTTATCCTGGCTAAAAGGGCTATGTTTCTCTGATGTGATTGAAATGTGTACCTTACTTTCTTATAATTAAAGTTTTTTACCCCCCTGATTTGCCTAAGAGCTGGATCATATGAAGGTGCTTTTTTCTTTTTTTAAGAGAATGAACAGAGTAAGTGGTTGAGCTTTGGAGCAACATTGAGCTGGCTTTTCACTCCAGGATAAACAGAGCCAGGGATTAGAATCCTGGGACGGGCCGATGGGGATTGGGGAGGTTGGGGTGTGTGCACCAAAAGCAGGCAGGCAGGAGGAGACCACCTCCTGGCTCCCAGGCCTTCTTCTGCCCGACAGATCCTTCCTGTGTGCTGGGCCTGGGGGAGCACAGGGAGGAATCAAGCCTGGCTCTGGTCTCATGGAGCTCACGGTCCAGGTGGGGGATGCAGGCACTTAGCGGAGCTGGTGCTGTGCAGTGTGATGCAGGATACCCAAGCCCGCGTCCTGGACCAGTCCTGGGATCCAGAGGTGTGGGAGCCACAAGTCCCTTCAGTCCAGCCCAAGACCCAGGTTCCCCTCTCCCCCCAGACAGGGGCTACCAAAGTGCCACTAGGCAGGATGAGGAGGAGAATGGATGCTAGGTAGGCAGCCGACACTGGCCACTACATCAGCGAAGAAGTGGGAAAGGAAGCCTGGCACCCGTTTGTGCTGGACCTTGAGTTCCCTGCCAAGGAGGTTCAGGCCCTCCACAGAGCAGTGGGCAGCATCACAGGTTCAAAAACAGAGGCAGGGCATGATTAGTTTTGAATTTCATTCCTTCTTCTTTTCTCTGTAATGAGTGATCGCTAGTCAAGGTCCCTGGCTCATTGCTTTGAGCCCAACATTCCCATGATAATGGAGCTTCAGTGGTGACTTTTTAATGCAGGGATCTGGTCTTTACTGGGTTTCCCTGATCTCAGGGAAGACATCACCTCTTCTGTCTCCAGCTTCACAGAA
The DNA here is from genome assembly GCF_019320065.1 of Cervus canadensis. Classification (NCBI taxonomy): domain Eukaryota; kingdom Metazoa; phylum Chordata; class Mammalia; order Artiodactyla; family Cervidae; genus Cervus; species Cervus canadensis. Next base: position 70,042,029 of record NC_057395.1, on the reverse strand, counting down.
CCCAGTCCCAGCCTGGCTATCTCAGGCTCCCTCCCTGATTTAGAATGCCCAGAAAGGGGCAAGGACTCGTATAATGTCCCCTTGTCAACAGGCTAGCTTTTTGTTTGTGGTCTCATTTCATCATCTACCAGTTTTAATCAGAGCCAGATACTCGCATGCTGCCATTCCTGTTGGAAAATGTATTCAGTTGCCCCTCCCACTTCCTGGGAGGATGGAATGTACCATCCATCCAGGTAACAAATGAGAATAAGAATCACCCTTGATTTCTCCTTCCCCTCAACCCCCTAATCCTGTTCACTTTTCCTCCCAAATAGCCCTTAGATCTGTTCTCTTCTCCCCTTTGCCACCAGGGTGCTGTCGTCTTTCTTTTCGGGATCTTTTTTACTGCATCCTGCACACAGCAACTGGAGATAACTTAAACTCTCATCATGTCCCTTCTGTGCCTAACAGCCTTCAATACTTTGCATTGTTCTAGAATAAGATCCAAATTCCTTAAGAAGCTACAGAGTCCTGGATTACCTGGACCCTACCCCATCCCCACCCCCCACCTTCTTCTGTAACTGAGCGTTTTCACCCTGCAGCTCCATGGACTTCTTTGAGTGCCTTGAATGTGTGTTCTGTTCTGCCTCAGGACATTTGCACATGCTGTTTTCTTGGCTGGGAATACTTTCTTTTTCTGTCTGACACTCCCCACCCCTGTCTCACTCTTTTACTCTCAACTTAAATGTCACCTCCTTGGGGTCAGGCCCTGTCAGTCCTTTTCCTTCGTGGCAGACACCATGATTTGCAGCTGTGTATTGATCAGAATTCTTATTGTTGAATGTTGATCTCCTGCTCCCTCCCCAAGTCAAACCATTTTCCTGACTCTCATATTCCAGTGCCTAACATACATGAGGCACTGAATAAACATTGAATGAATTAATGACTGATGAATGAATGTGTGGGAAAAAACCCCCGAGGTTCTGTAATATTTAATAATTTGCCCAAGCTCACGCAGTTTGTCTATGATAAAGCTGGGCCAAATATCCAGGCCTGAGCGTTTGAAGCCCCATGAATTTTCTGGTGGTAACTTCTAAGAGTCTTCTGTCCCAAGCCTTGGCCTTGGCAAGAGGGATTTAATGTCACCTTCTCCAAAAAACTGGTGTTATGACAGCTCCTGTCATAACTACTCTTGCATGGATGGTGACCTGGAGGCTTCTCCATGGAGCATCCTGTTTCTTTCCTATCCTAACCTTTCAGCTGCTGGGGACTGTCTCGGAGGATTTGCTGATTTATCGGCAAGGATGTCCACATAAAGAGGCTCATTACTCCAACTCCTTTAGAAGGTGATTTTTAAAGTGATACTTGGACCATTCAGGGGAAAAAAAAAATCCTCCAACAAAGACAGTACTCTCTTGTGTTCTCACCTGGGTTTATCTTCTTGTGGCAGTGTCCCGGAGTCAGAAAACATGAGAGAAAATCATCACTCTCTCCAGATGCAGTGTGAAGATGGGGATGAAGGGTGGAGCCTCACAGTTTATTCTGTCACTTAACAAATATTAATCAAGCTCCTCTTTGTTGCCAGGTGCCGTAATAGGCTCTGAGGATCCAGCTGTGGATGACTTCACGGTCCCTGAATCAATGAATCATGACCTTTAGTTAGTGTAATGCTAAGAGGGAGATGAATCACTTGCTGTCAGAGCGGTCTATAGAAAGTCTAGATTCCAGCAGGCCTGGTGTATCTATCCCCCACTCTTGGTGGCAGGCATGGGCGGGGCTCTTTGTTGTCATGGTGGAGGAAGTGGAGAATCTCGAGAGGGGTGGGTGAGGGCAGGGGTCAGGATAGGATGGTGAACCCTCGAGGTGTGGCTGAGCATGGCAGGGCCCGGACACCTGTTTTCCCGTCCAAAGACGATGTCAGGACGGGGGGTGGGCAGTGCTCTGAGGGTCAGAGGTTGTGGGCAGTTTGGGGCAGCTGGGTGCATTCACAGTGGGGGTGCAGGGGTCCTCTGAATGTGCCTTTGTGGGCTCCACTGTGGGACAGCATGAAGAATGAACTGGAGCAAATCATGTGGGCCATCCATATCATTGCTTTAGGTCTTGGTCTTTCCATCTGTGATATGGGGGTGGGGTTGGTAAGCATTCATCTTCAGGAAGTGCCTATCATTAGAGAAGGTGTAGGTCAGTCTGATCTCACAACCCTAGGGACTCCCTCGGTGGGCCAGTGACTAAGACTTGGCATTCCCAATGCAACCGGGCCTGATTCCTGGCCAGGAAACTTAGATCCCACCTGCCTCAACTAAGAGTTTGCATGCTGCAGCTCAAGATCTTGTGGGCTGCAGCTAAGACCCGGTGCAACCAATTAAATGAATAAATGTTGTTCAGTCGCCAAGTTACCTCCATCTCTTCACGACCCCATGGACGGTAGCATGCCAGGCCTCCCTGTCCCTCACCATAAATGCAGAGAAATAAATATGAAAAGAAGCCCAACTCTGGAACTTGTTTGCTGAGTGACACAGGACAAGTGACTTGTTCTTTCTGTGCCTCACCATCTTTAGTTTTAATGTGAGGAGGGTAATACCTAATTCTTCATACTGAATTTGTGAGGGCTAAATGAAAGAATGAATATAAAATGCCTGGCACCATGAAATAGACATAGCTAGTATTCAGTAAATGCTAACTATTATATAATTCTTTGCTAGACATTTTGCATAGAAAGTAGACCTTTTAAAAATGAAAATTTAAATTTAAATTAACAATGAAATTATCCCAGTTTTATGCATGAGATGTCTGCCAAAAGGTATCTACATTAATGCCAGGAAATAAGGGGCCAACTGGGGATTCAAACCTGGGCTAGTCTGTTCCAAAACTCACTCATCACCTTCTGTTTTGGTGCTTTCTCTGGCTCATGAGCTCTAGAAACCAGATGTTGGCCTGTGTCCAGGTCTTATAGCTCAAGGACTTGAGTTTCTTCAAAGATGGGGCCTGACTTTTCATGTTTAAATGTTCAACTTGGCTCTGCATTGCCAAACTTGTGAGGGATCATGAGACTCGGCCTTGAATATGGGAAGGTTTTGCAGAGAATAGAAAACATCCAAGGTGTTTGTGTTGGTTCAACAGCTGGGTGGGCACAGACTATCAGAAACACCCAAGTCCAGCAGCCATTTGTGATTGGTTCAGGGAACTTGTCTCCTGGGTGGTGGACAATTGGGAGAAGAAAAAATTTCCAGGAGCCTTGCAGTGGCTGGACTGTCTGGTGTGGGACAAGCCTGGATCTGCAGGAACGATGGGCAGAGGAGGGCTCCTTGCCTCCAGCCTGGGCAGCAGGAGGCTGGGTGCTGTGGTCCTGGTAGCTTCCTTGTTGACAGTTTGTAGGAGTTGAATTCTAGAACTGGAGAGATCTGGCTGACCCAGTCTCTCATCTTATGGTACAGATGAGAAAACGAGCCCAGCATGGGGCAAGTGGAGAGGGTTAGACTCTCTGAACCCCTGTTGTGTGCCAGGCATCATGGTAGCTGCTTGCCCAATCATTCCTGTCATGCTGTCTGAGAAACTTCTGCTCTGCACCCTGAAATCCCACTTGCTACAGTGCAGAATTCCTTCTTAAAAAGACATGGATAGTCACTATGTTTTGTCTGATTAAGGGGAAAGAGCAGTATTTTTTGCTCTTGATCACAAACACACACACACTCTCTCTCTCTCTCTCTCTGTTCATTTCTCCCTTTCTGCCTCTGTCTCTTTCTCCCTTCCTTTTGATTATTAAGATACAAAGCTTGGGAGATTCAGTAAATCATGAAGAAAATAATTACCTACAAATCCAATAACCAGAGATCATCATTGTTGTTAATTTGTCATCTGTCCTAGTTACCTGTTCTCTTTTTTCTCAACTTCTTTTAAAATAAAATATATATATTCTTGTTCAGAACAATTTAAAAGCAGTAAATTCTATAAGAGGTACACTGGAAAAACAGCCTCCCTCCCATGACTCTCTCCCTCAAGGCAACCCGTTTTACTTCTTCTTCGATGTTGTTTTCTCTTTGTGTTTAACACACAGCATTTCTAAGTGACATACAAATTCAGCTAGTTTTTGTTTGTTTCATTTTCATATTACCTGCTGGCTTCTCAGGCTTCCCTAATGGCTCAGTGGTAAAGAATCCACCTGCCAATGCAGGAGACGCAGGTTCGATCCCTGGGTCAGGAAGAGCCCCTACAGAAGGAAATGGCAACCCACTCCAGTATTCTTGCCTGGGAAATCCCATCGACAGAGGAGTCTGGTGGGCTGCAGTCTGTTGGGTCACAAAAGAGTTGGACACGACTTAGCAACTTAAACCGCAACAACTGATTTCTCTGGAAGCTGTCTTAAACTCCCTCCCCATGGCACACATTTACATACCCCAGCATGGTCTCCTCCTTCATCTTCCCTGTATAGTTGGCTTATCAAAACCTGGAGGGAGGCTAGTTTTCCGGGTTGGCCTCATTTTAGATTTATTAACACTATCTACATCTGGGCAATGTAGTATATTGGGATTACATTCATTACTCCTGTCATAGAATTAATAACTCCTTTTTTAAAAACTGATCCTTTAGTTTTCTTTTAACTCATCTCTAAGTTTTTCCAACTCTTCCCCCAGAAGTGTCATTTCGTTATGCCCAAAGTCATCAGGCCAACCTATTGGTTTTGTTCTTTTAATTATATGCCTGTAGCCATTTGCCTGGAGCCCTCTAACTTCTTTTAATCTGGAGTGCAAACTTTCTGGACCCTGGGGAACGCAGTTGTCCTGGGGTTTCCTGTTCTCTTGCTCCTTTTTCCAGGTGCCGTGAGTAGTTGTTCTGTTGTTTTCTGCCATGTTCTATTATGGCATAGTGTCTAGGAGCTTCCTGAGAAAGACTTTATGGAAAGCAACATTTTTTTAAGTATCTGTGTGGCTGACAATCATTTTATGCTGTCTTTACCTTTGATTGATAGGTTGGCTGGCTATAGAATCCTAGGCGATGTAATTTTCCCTCAGAAATGCATTTTTGTTGACATACAGTAGAATTCACTCTTCAGTATATAGTTCGGTGTGTGTTAGTCACTCAGTCATGTCTGACTCTGTGACCCCATGGACTGTAGTCTGCCAGGCTCCCCTGTCCATGGGATCTCCCAGGTAAGGATACTGGGGTGGGCTGCCGTTTCCTTCTCCTCTGTAGTTCCATGGGTTTTGACAAATGCATAGTAACCAATCCCTTAAAAAAAAAAAACAAAACACTCATATTGACCCTTTTCAGTCAACCTCTTCCTCTCCTACTCCCTGCCCTTGGCTGTAACCGGTATGCTTTCTGTTCCATTGTTTTGCCTTGTTTAGAAGGCTATATCAATGGAATCACGTTGTACATAGCCTTTCGGGTCGGACTTCTTTTACTTCGCATAATGCGTTTGAGAATCATCCATATTGTATTACTAGTTCATTCTTTTATTGCTGAATAGTGTTCCGTTACATGACTTTAACCATAATTGGTTTTTCTTTTCACCATTAGAAGGATATTTTCATTGTTTCTAGTTATGAAGAAAAGTGTTATAAACATTAGCACACAAGACTTTTGTAATAGTGTAAGTTTTTATTTCTTTTCAATAAATACCAAGAGTGTGATTGCTGGTTGTATGATTAATGCATGTTTAACTGTATAAAAAGCTGTCAATCTGTTTTTAACAATTGGCTATACTACTTTGCGTACTCATGAGCAATGTGTAAAAGTTCAATTTGCTGCACAACCTCACCAGTACTTGGTATTATACCTTTTTTAAAAAAAAGATTAATTATCAGTTCAGTTCATTTGCTCAGTCATGTCCGAATCTTTGCCACCCCATGGACAGCAGCACACCAGACTTCCCTGTCCACCATCAACTCCTGGAGCTTGCTCAAACTCATGTCCATTGAGTCAGTGATACCATCCAACCATCTGATCCTCTGTCGCCCCCTTCTTCTCCTGCCTTCAGTCTTTCCCAGCATCAGGGTCTTTTCCAATGAGTAGGTTCTTCACATCAGGTGGCCAGAGTATTGGAGTTTCAGCTTCAGTATCAGTCCTTCAATGAATATTCATGACTGATTTCCCTTAGGACGGACTGGTTTGATCTTCTTGCAATCCATGGGACTCTCAAGAGCCTTCTCCAACACAACAGCTCAAAAGCATCAATTCTTCGGTGCTCAGCTTTGTTTGTCATCCAACTCTTACATCCATACATGACTATTAGAAAAACCATAGCTTTCAATAGATGGACCTTCTTTGACAAAGTGATTAAGTATAGCCTTTCTAGTAAGTGTATCATGGTATCTCATTGTGGTTTTAATCTGCATTCCCCTAATAAGTAATGAGGTTGAGCATTTTTTCATATGTTTATTTTCTTTCTAAATATCTTCTTTTGTGACGTGTTTGTTCAGATCTTTTGCCTACTAGAAAAAAAGGGATTGTTTGATTTTGTATTACTTCAGCTTTGAGAATTTTTTTATATATTCTATATATAAGAATTTTGTCAGATACGTGATTTGAAAATATTTTCTTCTAATCACTGGCTTATCTTTTCAGTCTGTTACCAGAATCTTTTACAGAGAAAAGGTTTAAATTTTGATGACGTGAAACTGATCAATTTTTTCTTTTATAGTGGTGTTTGGGAATGACATCTAAAACTTTCTAGCTTAATCCAAAGTTATTTATATTTTCTCTTGTTTAATGGTTTTAGATTTTACATTTAAGCTTCTGCTACACTTAGAGTTAACTTTTGTATCTGGTAAGAGGTATAGGTCAAGGTTTGTTTATTTTTGCATATGAATGTTGAAGTGTTCTATCACCATTTGTTGGAAAGAATCCTTTCTCATTGAACATTGAGTTATCCTTACTTTACCAACGCTTCAGACTTTTTCTTTCTGTAAATCTTTAGAAACTTCTTTAAATCTCAGTCTTTTGAAGATTTTATAATGTTTTGGAGTAGCTATTTTTTATTTATACCACAGGACTCTTTGGATTTTTTTATATTATTTCTTTGCTATTTCTTTGATGATGTACTCTTAGTTTTATCTTAATCCTTTTTTTTAAACCCTTTTAGTCAACTTGTGGTCTTCCTAGGCTAATCTTCAGTTTTCTTATCCTTTTCCATCTCTCTCTCTCTCTCGTTTTTCCTCTTTGTTCTCTTTTCTGGACAGTTTAGTTCAGTTGCTCAGTCTTGTCTGACTCTTTACCATGGACTGCAGCATGCCAGGCTTCCCTGTCCATCTCCAACTCCCGGAGCTTGCTCAAGCTCATGTCCATCCAATCGGTGATGCCATCCAACCATCTCATCCTCTGTCGTCCCCTTCTCCTCCTGCTTTCAGTCTTTCCAATGAGTCAGTTCTTCATCTCAGGTGGCCAAAGTATTGGAGTTTCAGCTTCAGCATCAGTCTTTCCAATGAATATTCAGGACTTTTCTGAACAGTTTTCTCAAATTTATCTTCTAAGCTATCCTTTGTAATTTCTATTTCAGCTTTCATATTTTTAACATCTGAGAATTCTCTTTTGCTTCTCTGAATGCTCTTTTTTTATGGCATTCTATTATTGGATGAAGTATCTTCTCTTTAAGTTTCCTTTTTTTAGGAATGCTCTTTGAATTGAATTTTTTTTTCTATCTCTCCTTTTATTCCCTATGTTTTGGTATCTTTTGCACATGTTAGAGGTTTCCTTAAATTCTGGTGATTGTTTACTGTCCATTCATCTTTAAGAAAGGGAGACTAAAATGTATATATTAGGTAGGAGGGGGCTTGTTCACTGAATGGCTTGACTATACAGAGAAAAGGCAGTAAACTGGCTTTTCATTGTTGACCATTGGAATGTTCAAACCTAAGATGCTTTCCTGTTCAACTCTTCCATTTCCGCAAAGATAAACCCTCTGCTCTTTGGAAGGGATGGGCAGTGTATTTAAGTATTGATTTCCAGTGCTCCCAGAGCTAAGTGGAAGATGCTCTCTCCCTTCAGTATGTTGGTTTCCCTGCATTCTCCCTGGTTTTGTGGGGCAATTCCCCGTCCTCAGCAGGCTGTGAAATCCTACAAGCCATCTCTCTTCTATTGGATCATCTGTCATTTGTCTAAACAGTTTTCTTCTTCCAAAATGTTATTGACACCACTCAATTGTTGCCATTTTCTTTCCCATTCTCTTGGTACTTGTGGGTTTATTCCTTTTTAATTCTTACATTGTCATTTTAATGAGAGTTGCTGAAAAATGGAGATTAATGCATGTATTTATTATGTTAAGCCAAGTTTTTCTCATCTTTTTTTCTATAGATATAGATTATTATCTTCACACATGTGCGCACACACACACACACTCATATTTACTAACTATATACATTTCATTTTTAAAAAATTTAGAAACAAGCTCTAACTACTTGTTAGATAGCTTTTCTCTTATTTGAATTTATATCATTAGCATTTTTCTGTCATTGAATATTCTCTATTAACTGAACTTTTCCATCAATTAAATTGTATCATATTGCTGTGTTGTTTTTTATTTAATCATGTTCTTAATCTTCAGCACTGAGATTTTTTCCAGTTTTTTTTACTATTATAAATGGTATGGCTGTAACATTTTTCATGTAAATCTCAGTTTAGGTTTCTAATAATTTCTTTTATGTTTGGAGTTGCTTGTTGGATGGTGTGAGCATTTGAATCTGATATGTAATTCATATTTTTATGTGTAATACATAATGTGATAAAGTGATGCATATTGTCAGATTGCCCTTCACAAGATCTTTTTGCCAACTTTGGTCTAAGCATCAAGTGATTAATCCCTAAACCTTTGCTAATGTTAGGAATCATCATTGTTTTTAAATTTTTGTTGATTTGATAAAAGGAAAGATACTACATGTATAGATTTGGATTTTATCACTTGCACAGCCAAACATATTTTATATGTTTTGTCCTCTGTGCATTATCTTTTCATGAGTGTTTTTATCTTCATCATATATGTTTATAGGAGCTTTTATGGAGTAAATTTACCTGCTTCCCTAGTGGCTCATACGGTTAAGAATCTGTCTGCAATGCAGGAGACCCGGGTTTGATCCCTGGGTCAGGAAGATCCCGTGGAGGAGGACATGGCAGCCCACTCCAGTATTCTTGCCTGGAGAATTCCACAGACAGAGGAGCCTGGTGGGCTACAGTCCATGGGGTCACAAAGAGTCAGACATGACTGAGCGACTTTCATCTGTAACCATCTTTATTAAAATATACTTTCTCAGTTTTCACATTCTTTCAGAATTCTTGATATTCTAGTAGTCTTCATTTTTAAATTGTCAATTATATAAAACAATATATCTTCTTTGGCTTTTGACCTTGAAAAGTTATATCCCCATCCCTAAATGAGATAAATACTCTCCTGTATTTTTTCTTAAATCCTTAATGATTTGATTTTTTTCATGTTTCACATGTTCAACTCTTTATTCTTTATATTTATGCGTTAATAAGCTGGTTAATTAATTTTGGTTTCTCATGTGGATAGGAATCTAAGTCTGTTTTTTCCAAATAATTAACCAATATCCTAGGACCATGAATTAATAGTCTAAAATTTCTCCACTGATTTGAAGTGAGAACTTTCTTATCAGACACATTCTCTTATTGGAATGTCTGTTGATGTTCTTTCTACTTGCTATTATTAGTTTGTCTGTTTTTATGTAGTACAAAACTTTTGATTTTTGTATGTTAATTAGGCATTTAATACTTGAAAAGACATTGTATTCTCTTTACACTTTAATAAAACGAGAACTATGGCTCTTTTTGTTTCCTTTTGCATGATCTTAAGAATTATTGGACCAAATTCCAACAAAACTCTTAGGTTTTATTAGAATTGCAAATATTGTATGAATTATTTTTTGTGAGAGTTTTCATCTTGACATTGAGTCTTCAGATTTGGAATCATCACATTTATTTCACTTTTTTCAAGGATTGTTTTACTTCCCTCAGTAAAGTTTTATGTGTTTCTTCATCTGGCTCTCCCACATTTCTGTTTAAATTGATTCCTAGGTATTTGCTACTATTGTGATTTAATTTATTTCCTGTTAGAGTTTCCAAGTGGTTATGCTGTTGTATAAGAAAGCTGTTGTGTTTTATCTATTTATTTTTTTAACTGCTCACCTTACTGAACCCTTTCACTGGTCCTATAGATTTTTGAGTTGATGTTTTGGGTTTTCTATGTGTTTAATCATATCATCAGGCAAATGATTTTATCTCTTACTTTTTATCATGGGTTCCTTTATTCCTTCCTCCCTAGCTCTTCCCTCTCTCTCTTTTTAATTTCAGTGCTTAGAACTTGCAAGTAAATACTGAATAATATTGGTATAACCATATTTCATTCCTAAAATTAGTATAAATGACTTCAGTGTTTGACTTCTATAAGTGATATTGTCTTTCAGTTTCAGATGGGCACTTTGTGATTCTAAGGAAGTCTCTTCCATGTCTAGAATCCTGGCTTCGTTTAACTTGAATGTTGAAATGATTTTATCCAAAGCCACTTCAGCAACAATAGATTGAAGATCATTTTTCTTACTTTCATCCTGCTAAAGCAATCATGTATTAATGCATTTCACATTTTCAAACAATCTTTCCATTCCTAAAATAAGCATATCCTCTCTGAATGTGCATATATTTTTTTCCTATAATGATTAATTGTGATTGATTCTGGAACTTTTTTGTGTGTACATGTTTATAGGTGAGACTGTTCTATAGTATTAAGTTAAATTTTCAATTTAAAAGGTTTGTTAAAAAAAAACAAAAACATGGTTAGCATATCAAATAGCTCAGAAGGGCCTTGTGTTGAGAAGCCACCATATGCTGCTCAGCTCCTCTGTCTCCCAGATCCTACTCTTTGAGGCATCCATTTCTATTTTTGTGTCTTCATGGTTGTCTATCTGTGTAAATACTTTGCTAACAGTGTTTTTCTTGACTTACTAACTTCAGGCATATCTGTCAGTGTTCTGTAAAGAGAAATAAGGCCCTGCCTTCTAAGTCACACTCTGCCTCTCATTATGGTAAGATTTTACTCTTTATGCCTTCTGCTGGTCATCTCAGCCAGTACAGACAGCATGCAGAAACGTCCGCCTCTGGTTCCAGGCTCCATTGGCAGAGTCTCCTGAGTAAGAATAGACCACTGATGTTCTCGCTTTGCCCCCACTCACCTCCCTCTTTTCCATCTCTTAGCCTTGTCTTTACTCTTTTGTGTCCAAGGTTGGTAATTTTTAAACTTCTCTCTGGAACTGATTCTAAAAAGTTGACCTCTGTGCACCAGTGCTAACTTGAATCTCAGAGACAGAGTTCTGAGAAACTGTGTCCCAAATTGGGAAGATTTGGTGAGCAGTTTTATAGCACTTGGTTCAAAGGTGAGTTTGCTAATAAGATTAGGTTGTGTTTAAAGGCCTACCCTGTGACAACAAATTTGGAAAACTCAGCAGTGGCCACAGGACTGGAAAAGGTCAGTTTTCATTTCAGTCCCAAAGAGAGGCAATGCCAAAGAATGTTCAAACTACCACACAATTGCACTCATCTCACACGCTAGTAAAGTAATGCTTAAAATTCTCCAAGTCAGGCTTCAACAGTATGTGAATTGTGAGCTTCCAGATGTTCAAGCTGGATTTAGAAAAGGCAGAGGAACCAGAGATTCCTGTTGGCAATCAAATTGCCAACATCCGTTGGATCATGGAAAAAGCAAGAGAGTTCTAGAAAAAACATCTACTTCTGCTTTATTGACTGCGCCAAAGCTTTTGACTGTGTGGATCACAACAAACTGTGAAAAATTCTTCAAGAGATGGGAATGCTAGACCACCTGACCTGCCTCCTGAGAAATCTGTATGCAGGTCAAGAAGCAACAGTTAGAACTGGACATGGAACAATCGGGAAAGGAGTACATCAAGGCTGTATATTGTCACCCTGCTTATTTAACTTATATGCAGAGTACATCATGTGAAATGCTGGGCTGGATGAAGCACAAGCTGGAATCAAGATTGCTGGGAGAAATATTAATAGCCTCAGATACGCAGATGACACAACCCTTATGGCAGAAAGTGAAGAGGAACTAAAGACCTCTTGATGAAAGTGAAAGAGGAGAGTGAAATAGCTGGCTTAAAACTCAACATTCAGGGAACTAAGATCATGGCATCCAATCTGATCACTTCATGGCAAATAGATGGGGAAACAATGGAAACAGTGAGAAACTATTTTGGGGGGCTCAAAAACACTGCAGATGGTGGCTGCAGCCATGAAATTAAGATATGCTTGCTCCTTGGAAGAAAAGCTATGACCAACCTAGATAGCATGTTAAAAAGCAGAGACATTGCTTTGCTGACAAAGGTCCATCTAATCAAAGCTATGGTTTTTCCAGTAGTCACGCATGGATGTTAGAGGTGGACTATAAAGAAACCTGAGTACTGAAGAACTGATGCTTTTGAACTGTGGTGTTGGAGAAGACTCTTGAGAGTCCCTTGGACAGTAAGGAGATCCAACCAGTCCATCCTCAAGGAAATCAGTCCTGAATATTAATTGGAAGGACTGATGCTGAAGCTGAAACTCCAATACTTTGGCCACCTGATGTGAAGAACTGACTCATTGGAAAAGACCCTGATGCTGGGAAAGACTGAAGGCAGGAGGAGAAGGGGACGACAGAGAATGAGATGGTTGGATGGCATCACCGACTCAATGGATATGAGTTTAAGTAAACTCCGGGAGTTGGTGATGGACAGGGAGGCCTGGAATGCTGCAGTCCATGGGGTCGCAAACAGTCGGATAGGACTGAGTGACTGAACTGAACTGAAAGGCCTACATGCCTTTAATCTGGTCTCAGGTAATCTGATGAATTTCTGTGGGTTCCTGTAATCTGGAATGAAGCATGCTGAAGTCTTTCATTTGATGGGGGTTTTAGTTCTTTGACGAGTTTAAAGATTCTGTTCTGTGTATCCCTTGAGGTGAAACCAGGCCCTGTCCCACGGCTGCACTGTTGTTTCTTGGCCGCTCCTCCCTGTCTCTGCATGCCCTCCCTTCCCTGAGTGGCTGCTGTTAGAATCTGCCCTTTGGAACTCAGGGAAGGCCATGGAGGGTGCAGCCTGTTCCCTATAAACAAGAAAGGCTTCTGTGCCTAGGAGCCCCACAGTGTCTGCTTGGTTTCATGACTGATCAATTGCATGACTCTAAAAGTTGAAAATCCATAAACAGCACTCCTAATTACTATGAATGTGCAAACTGTGTCACTGCAAAGCCATACAGTTGTGCTAGGATCCTGTTTCGTCTTCTGCTGGATGCAGCCACATCTTCAATACCTCTCAGTGGAGAATACTGCTAGCTTCAAGGCTGAACAATTATTTTTTTCCTTTTGTTTATAGTCCACTCTTTACTTTAATCATACTGGCTGAGCTAGCAACTCTTTCCTATTCTATAAGAGACCTCACTCACCAGAGCCACTGGTCCTGCTGTTCAAATCATTGCTTTACACTCTTCCTGGTCATCGTCTGAAATGTCCTTTTACAGTTACTGTTTTTGGCTTCAGCCCAACAAGGAAAGATTTCATCTCCTGCCAGGCCCAAGCCTGACCGTTTATTTGCTTCCAAATACCTTTTAAGGATTCACATAACCCTGGTACAAAAATAAAATGAAAGAGGACACAAAAAATTAAATATTTTCAGTCCAAACAGGATTACATTCTCACGTAATTTCCTAAGAATGTATGTGGGATGTAAAATTTTTGTGACCTTATATGATTCAAAATGTCTGGGTCAGATTTAATCAGTCGTTTTTCTGGGTATATACATTTCAGCTGAAAATAATTTTCCCTTAAACATTTGAAACTCTGGTGACTTTTCTTTCTAGGATCCAAAGTTGTTGATAAGAAGTCCTGTTACCTGAGATTCTCTCTTGTCCTTGTTTTTAAGCTCATTTACTATTTAAAAATATCCACTTATTTCCAAGAAACCCTAGGCGAAAACTATGGTTTGTTTGCTATTTTGGACTGAAAATATTTAAATTTTTGTTGTCTCTTACATTTTTTATCAATACTGGACCTGTGCATAACTACTAGAGTGTGCTAGGAAGCAGACAACAACTTCTAGGTTTGGGACTGGCAGAAAAGTTCTTCCTTGTTGAGCCGAAGCAAAAAGTACAAAGTGAATTTATTTTCTGCTTTGCTTTGCCTGATATCAGTCTTTGGTTTCCATCATGGCCTGGGCTTTACCTCCTCTTTAGATGTTGGCAGTCTCTTTAGGCTTAGGTTAAAACTCATTTATCCACTTAGTCACCTGGCAAACCTTGAACTCTTACAAGCTAGCCCTTTATCCCACTGGATCCCCTGCGTCAGGGCTGTGTTTAAGTACAGGAAAGCACAACTGACCAACATACCTAATCTAATGGGTACCGACATCTTTAGTTTCTGTAAATGAATGTGTCTGCTTGTTCTTTACTCAGATTTGAATTCATTCTTGAGTGTTCCTTCCAAATAACCTACTATAAAAACATCAGTGAGTAGGTAGTGGTAGAAGTGTTAGTTGCACAATTGCGTCCGAAGCTCTTTGCAACCCCATGGACTGTATCCTGCCAGGCGCCTCTGTCCATGGAATTCTCCAGACAGGAATACTGGAGTGGGTAGCCATTCCCTTCTCCATGGGATCTTTCCAACCCAAGGATTGAACCCAGGTCTCCTGCATTGCAGGCAGATTCTTTACTGTCTGAGCCACCAAGGAAGCCCTAATCAGAGAGTAAGTAGACTTCACTAAATATTCCGTGTGTGAGAAGAAAGTAAACACTGAGAGCAAACAAGTGAAAATTTATATCAGACTTTTATTTTTCAGTGATAACTCTCATCTCTGTTTCCACTGATTTTATTTAACTCTTCCTTTTTCTTATTTAACATTTGGTCTAATTTACTCTATTTCTTTTCTTTCTTCCATTATATTTTTTCTCCTCTTAATAATGGAAAGCAATTAAGCTTTGCTCAAAGCTTCTGCCCACAAACTTGCATACCTACGCCCAGCATGGTGTTAATACAAGGGAGCTTGTGAATGATGAGAATTTCCTTTTAAAAATAAATTAGAATATTTTTTCTCAGATGTAAAGGTTATTCTTAAGAAGAGTTCTTATAAATGACATGCTTTCCACCAGATCATGGATGATAGAATTTTTGTGTTGCCTACCTCTTGATGAAAAGTAGTACTAAAAATGATAGCAAAGCATTTGTTTTCTTATGTAGAAAATACTAATAAATGGGATGGGCTACTTGGTTTCTAGGATTCCTTTAAGTAATAACATTCTGTAATCCTGTGAGTTAGTTAACTAAGTTCATTTCCATAGAGTAATAACACTCATTCATTCACAAGTACATTTGTTGAAAACTTACTTCAATATTAAAAATTGAGAACTTGGAAAGCAATTTTACACATATCATCTAGTTTAGTATTCTTAAAAAAATTCATGAGTTCCGAGTGATAATTATTATTGTCTCAACTTATGTATAGGAAGAATTATTCAGATGTTTAGGTTAAGATCATCAACAGAAATTGTATTACAGAAATCCTTTTGCCCAATACCTATTGAATCGAGCAAACAAAAATACAAACAAATAAAAATAGGTAAAATTCACCACAACATCAAAACAAGGTAAAGGGAATAATTAAATGCAATAAACTCTTCAAACTGATAGCTAAGGAAAGCAACAGAAACCACTGTTGGGATATAGCGGGGTAAAGCTGGACTTCTCTTTCCCCACCCACCAGAAAGCAGAGCCTGAAATTAGTCACTAATACCCAAACATCTGGAAGGAAACATATTGAATGAGTAGCATTAACCTTTCCTTTGACTGAGAACCAAGGAAAGGGCCCTGGGACAGGTGCGGGGGTAGAGAAGAGTGAAGGGAGAAGGGTTATGGGGATGGCTGACTTTCTCTGATGATGGCAAAGGCTTCAGGACTGCATACTGGACTGGAGCAATAATATAAAAATAGAGAACATTTCCTCATAGGAAGAGCCAGTGCCTCCAAATGGATGGAGTGATTTGATTATGAGGCTATTTCACAAATTCTAGGAAGAAGGACTGGATCTCCAGTATTGTAACCACGACAAAATATCACCTTGGCTGAGCTCTCCCCTTCCTGTCATTGTCATTAGGTTACAGAAATTGGGTAGAACAGAGAATACTCAATCTTCAAACTTCAGTTTCAAAGGGAAAACAAAATGTTCCCTGCTTTGGTGGGAAGAGAGTCAGGTGTCACGCTATATATCACAGCACATAAAGCGTCAGGACAGAACCACCCGAGCAGAGCAAGGAGGGAAATGGTGAGGCGGTGTTAGAGCATACCACACAAAACCACCACCACACAAGCGGGAGGCTATAGCATGCAAGAGCAGTACTTCCAACCCACATGGAAATACAAACTGGGGAGCAGAACTACTTATTCACACTTGTTTTACTCTGTAGGGTGATATTCATAGTAAGGTAAAAGTTCAAGGATGAGGTGATAAATTCACAGGATGAGATTAAGAGGGACAAAAGGAAACATGTTGAGGCCTCTAAATAGCTTTCGTGGGATTAATGAGATAAATTAAGAACAGCAGAAGATGAACCACAACAGATTCCAAACAGAATTACACTGATGGAAATAAGTATGAAGGAACATGACAGGCACATGAATGCAGATGAGAGAGTGATGAAAGTCGTCAAGGGAAGATTAAAGATAGCTAGAGGGAAAAGAAGATTTATTCAGAGATAGGTATGTGCATATAGATATATATATATATAAACATGATTTATTTAAATACGTAACATAGCTTAATTTAATGTAATAAGAGCAAATTCTTTTGAACTGACCATACATTAGTCCCCTTTTTTTAGATGTTTACGCTTGTTGATCAATTTTTCACAATAAGGAGTATGAGGCCAGTTACTGTTAGTATTGTCGATTTATAGGTGAGGAGATTAAGACATAGTTAAATGATTTGCCCAAGGCCACACAGTTAGTAAATAGAGTAGGACTGTGCTTCTAAAGAGCAGAATTATGCTATCTGCCTCTAAGTAGAAAAAATTTACAGAAGTAAGTAAATAACTAAATTTGCAATTCAAAATAAGTAGTGTTGCAAGCAATAGCATTGTTTTATTGGTTGACCTGGAGAAGGCAATGGCAACCCACTCCAGTACTCTCACCTGGAAAATCCCACAGACGGAGGAGCCTGGTAGGATGCAGTCCATGGGGTCGCTAAGAGTCAGACATGATTGAGCGACTTCACTTTCACTTTTCCTTTCATGCATTGGAGGAGAAAATGGCAACCCACTCCAGTGTTCTTGCCTGGAGAATCCCAGGGATGGGGGAGCCTGGTGGGCTGCCGTCTATGGGGTCGCACAGAGTCAGACACGACTGAAGCGACTTAGCAGCAGCAGTAGCATTGGTTGACCAAAAAGTTCATTTGGGTTTTTGCGTGAGACACTACAACCCAGTACCTTCCCACCAGCAATGTGTGAAGGTTTCTGTTTCTCCACATCTCCCCCAACCCTAATTATTGTTTGGGTTTTTTTGGATCGTAGGAGTCTACTTTATTTAGTTTGCTGTGTATTTCTATATATCTGTGTAGAATAGGCGAACTTGTAGAGACAGAAAATAGAAATTGCCAGATTGGGGGTGGAGGTTATCACTTAGAGGGTACAGAGTTTCCCTTTAGGATGATAAAAAAAGTTCTGGAAATGCATAGTGGTGATGGTTGCAAATATTGTGAATGTAATTAATGCCACTATGTTGTAGGATTAAAAATCATGAAAACAGCAATTTTGTATTAGACATTTTACCACATTAAAAAAAAAAAAACCATTGCATTCCAGGAAAATTTGGTACATGATGCTGAATGCTGAGACATAGCCAAATTAAGCTATTAAACCTTAGGATAAAGAGAGAAATTACCCAGTTTTCCAGACACTAGAATATTCTTGACAAAGAAAAGGAAAAACAAATTCTGGCTGGTCTTAAGCTCTTCTACAGCAGCTTTAAGTTTGGGGAGACAGTGAAATGTCAAATAGATTTAATGGAAAGAAAGGGACTTCCCTGGCATTCGGTGGTTAAGAGTTCTGTTCCACTGCAGGGAGCATGGTTTCGATCCTTGGTTGGGGAACTAAAGATTCCACATGCTGTGGGGTGCTGCCCCCCAAAATAAATAAATATTAAATTTCTGGAAACTGTCTACACGAAGTTGTTTCCTCTTATCCTAAATGGTATGACTAAACTATATTATGAAAAGAATATAAAGGGAGAAAGAAAGATAGAAAAGCCCAAGAGTATCATGGACTATAGATCTAACAAACAGTTGTCCTCAAAAATACATATACTCAATATACAATGGAATATTACTCACCCATTAAAAAGAATGAAATAATGCCATTTGCAGCAACGTGGATAGACCTAGAGATTGCCATACTGAGTGAAGTTAGAGAAGAAATATCTTATGACATCCCTTATATGTGGAATCTAAAAAGGAATGATACAAATGAACTTACATACAAAGAGGCTCATCAGCTTAGAGAACAAACATGGTTGCAGAGGGGGTGGGATAGATAGGGAGTTTGGAATGGACATGTACACACTGTTATATTTAAAATGGATAACTGACAAGGACCTACTCTATGGCACGTGGAACTCGACTCAATGTTATGTGGCAGCCCGAATGGGAGGAGAGTATGGGGGAGAATGGATACATGTGTATGTATGGCTGAGTCCCGTTGCTGTTACCTGAAACTATCACAACATTGTTAATCGGCTATACCCCAATACAAGATAAAAAGTTTAAAAAAGAAAAGCACATGTACTTGTTCATAGAGACAGACCTAGAGTCTGTCATACAGAGTGAAGTAAGTCAGAAAGAGAAAAACAAATATTGTATATTAACACATATATGTGGAATCTGGAAGAATGGTGCAGATGAACCTCGTAGGGTAAGGGAGTTAGAGAAGGCGAGGTTCAGAAAAAGACTGAGACCGGCACCTTACAGGCACAGATCACCTTTAATGAGGCGAGAAGGGGCAGCAGTCAGATTAGTGAGCTGCTGCGCTAACCCAAGAAAAGAGTGAGTATATGTACGCATATATGTGGAAGCTACTATCTTAAGGGGGCCTGTTCTTCTCCAAGGTTGTTTGGGTTAGTTATCTCTTAAACGGCTGGGGCAAGGAATTCTGGATATTGGCCAGAGGCTGGGACCGCTGGGAGTAATCAACCTTAATGTCCATTTTTTTCCTTCGGGTGAGAGAGTTCTTTGTTTTGCATAGAATGGTAGGGCTATTTTGAGCCTGTAACTTTCCTTCAAACCTATTTTCAGCTCATCAGTAAAGACCCAGATGTATAGAACAGAGGTGTGGGCATGGGGCAGGGGATGGGGGGTGATGAATTGGGAGATGGGGATTGATGCATGTGCACTGACATGTGTAAAACAGATACACAAGGGGGAGCCCGCTGTGAAGTGCAGGGGGCTCAGCTCACGTTCTCTGAGGACCTGGATGGGTGGGATGGGGGTGAGGTGGGGTTGGAGGTCCAAGAGGGAGGGGGTACACATACACACACATAACTAATTCATTTTGTTATACAGCATTGGAAAGCAAACTATACTCCAGTTTTAAAAAATTCCCTTGTTACACAACATTGGAAAGCAACTATACTCCAGTTAAAAAAAAAGAATACATGTACTCAGAATAAGTATAACTTCCATGAGATCTTGAAAAAGTCCTGAATCACAAAATCCAGCCAATTAAGAGTGAATAAAAATGAAAGATTTGTGAATGCGGAACTCATAGTGTAAGGATTGATGATGTGTAGTGATTCCATTTAAATATAGAACTAACAATAAACAACTCGGGCAGTTACAGTTATAGATCAGGGTGTGAAGGTTATAAACCCAGCCACCAACAATTAAAGCTGAGAGATTGAGAGCTAAGGAGAGGGAATTTGAGAGGAAGTGTGTTAGTGCTAATGCTGTCTTTCACAGCATGAAGTCATTAAATAGTGTCTAAAATTAAAATAAATAGTTAAAAAACAACATAATTACTCCAGACTCTTCATGATTTCTTCACAGTCTGTGTTCCGAACTTCAAAAGGATCATTTGGCAAAAAGCTTATGCTGGAGAAACATTTGATGGTCTATATTTCCTTCCATTTTGTTTAGCTATATTTTTCTTCTGTTAAATACAAGTAAAAATCAATATCACACATAAAACTTTTTAAATAGTACATGATGTTTTATCCCATATTTGATAGTATTTATTCCTTCCTATTCTTCTGCCCATCCATCTATTTGAGATCCATCCTTTTGTCTCTGCATATATCATAAGATGGGATTCCCAGGTGGCACTAGCAGTAAAGAACCTGCCTGCCAATGCAGGAGACATAAGAGACACGGGTTCGATCCCTTGGTTGGGATAAACCCCTTGAGGAGAGCATGACAACCCACTTCAGTATCCTTGCCTGGAGAATCCCATAGACAGGAGGCTGGCGGGCTACTGTCCAGGGGTCCAAAGAGTTGGATGTGACTGAAGCAACTTAGCCTGCATGCATATCATAAGATATTTACAGTGTTGTTAGCCATATGTTAATGATAGCTATTTATGGGCGATGAGACTTGGGACTATTTTTAACTTAGATATTTATATTTTTTGGCACTTCTTGAATTCTTCAAAGTGAATTATGTATCATTTTCATAGTAACAATGAAGCTATCTGTCAAGAGAAAAACATTGTGTATTAATGCATATATGTGAAATATAGAAAAATGGTATAGATAAACTTACTTTCAAAGCAGAAATAGACAGACATAGAGAACAAATGTTTGGATACCAAGCTACCAACAAGGGGGTGAGGTGGGGTGAATTGAGAGTTTGGGATTGACATGTATATACTACTATGTATAAACTTCCCTGGTGGCTCTGATGGTAAAGAATCTGCCTGCAGATCAAAATCTGCTGGTTTTGATCCCAGTATCCAGAAGATCCCCTGGAGGAGGGCATGGCTACCCACTCCAGTATTCTTGCCTGGAGAATTCCATGGACAGAGGAACCTGGTGGCCTACAGTCCATGGGGCCACAAAGAGTCAGACATGACTGGGCGACTTTCACTTTCGTGTACAAAATAACTCATGAGAACTGACCGTATAGCCCAGGGAACTCCATTTAATGCTGTGTGGTGACCTCAATGGGAAGGAAGTCGGAAAAGAGGGGACGTGTGTGTGGGTGTAACCGAGTCACTTTGCTATATAGCAGAAGCTGACACAACTGACCCAGTAAATAAAAAAGCAAGCAGATATGTCAAGATGTTAACAGTGCAGATCATGGGTGGTGGGGCAGTGGATGTTTATTACAGGTTTCCCTGCTATCCAAAAGTAAAGCGTTCCTATGAGACATTTCCTAAGTCGAAATGGCACAAATCGAAGGAGCAATTTCCTTAGGACACATCTTGCTAATGGATACACACAATAAATGGAGATAAAGCACAGATACTCACAGACACAGTTCAAAGCTGTGGTCACATGATGCTGAGATGCTCCATCTAGTTCCCAGGGAAGGAGTTGGAGGTGCCTCTCTAACACATCCTGCAAAACAAATGCTGAACCTTATTTTTGCTTTTAGCTTTTTTTTTTTTTTTCCAAGAGCAGAAATCCTCTTTGGGTTTCTTTCTATTGGTGAAAACAGATACTAGTATAGATCTTCTGTAAAAGTAAAGTGGTATAAAGCAAACTGTTGAAAAGTGGGGGAGACCTGTATGTTATTGTCTCTTTATTTTCTCTATAAGTTTCTTTGTAAATTTCTCTATTTTCTGACACTTTCATTTACTAAGATGTTAAATACATTAAAAAATGAGATGTCTGTCCTAGGTTAGATGATGCTTGTCCTAGATTAAATGATGGAGCTGTGATTCAAGTCTTGATGCTGGAGGATGGGGAGAGATGAGCCAGAATGGGCCATGACCTGAGCAAAAGTAGGAAGGAGCATTGAGAAATTGCTCTGAAATCTCATTTTTCCCCTGTGGGTGGGGTACCATATTCTAGTTGTCATGAATCTGAGGCCTAAAGTTTTATGGAAATCCTGAAACCATGAGCTGTGAGAGCTGGAAGGAATCTGGAAACCATCCTTATCCCTCCTACATGTTTAACAGATGAGGGGCTGCAGACCCCAGCTTCTGTTTATTCCAGACATAGGTTAGAACTGGGAAATGTTTTTGAGGCCACGTAGTGCAATCCTGAAGGTGAATTGGGCTTACTTAGCACTGTGTGTAATCTCTGCATGAACTTGGTCGGTCTCCAGGTTTTACCCAGTTCTGTGAAACCACTCTGTCCCCAGGGGATGGGTGCCTGATGCAGGTTCAGCAGACATGTAGCTCATGCTTTTCCTGTGTCTTTAACTGTGCCAGATAGATCTCCTTCTCCCGCTCTCTATTATATTGATATAGAAGTTGAGTCTCAGCATGAAGGCAGGTGACCTGTATAGGGTCACTCAATATAGCTGTGAAAGTGAAAGTCACTCAGTTGTGTCCAACTCTTTGTGACCCTATGGATTATACAGTCCATGGAATTCTCCAGGCTGGAATTCTGCAGTAGGTAGCCTTTCCCTTCTCCAGGAGATCTTCCCTACCCAGGGACTGAACCCAGATCTCCCGCATTGCAGGTGGATTCTTTACCAGCTGAGCCACAAGGGAAGCCCAAGAGTACTGGAGTGGGTAGCCTATCCCTTCTCCAGCAGATCTTCCCGACCCAGGGATTGAACCAGGGTCTCCTGCATTGCAGGCAGATTCTTTACCAACTGAGCTATCAGGGAATACAAGTATAGTTCTAAAGTGTTGAATAATAACCCATTATGTCCAAGTTCAAACTCCCTGAACCTGTGAATGTGACCCGATTTGGAGAACAAAGGTCTTGGCAGATGTAGTCAAGGATCTCAAGGAGAGCTCATCCTGGATTTAGGGTGGGCTTGATGTCCAAATATAGGTGTTTGTGTACACAAAGACAGAGATTTGAAACATAAAGACAGAGGAGAAGGCCACATGAGGATGGAGACAGAGGCAAGAGTGATGCGGACAGCAGAAGCTGGAGGAGGCAAGGATTCTCCCCAGAGCCTTAGGATAGAACCCAGCCCTGCAGACACACCTTGATTTCAGACTTCTGCCGTCCAAAATTGTGAGAGAGTAAGTTTCTGTCATCTGAAACCACCAGGTTTGTGGTAATTTGTTATGACAGCCCTAGGAAACTCATATGTGTGCGTGCATGCTCAGTCGCTCGGTTGTGTCTGACTCTTTGCGACCCCTTGGACTGTAGCCCACCAGACTCCTCTGTCCATGGGATTTCCCAAGCAAGAATACTGGAGTGGGTTGCCATTTCCTTCTCCAGGGGATCTTCCCGACCCGGGGGTTGAACCCTCTTGTGTCTCCTACATCAGCAGGTGGATTCTCTGTGCCAGCTGGGAAGCCTAGGAAACTCATATACGTGGTAGGTAAGAGCCAGTCTTGGCTCATATACATTGTCTTTGCTTTTGACTCTGGGTGCTAATATATCATTTTTGGTCAAAATGGAAAAAGCAGATATAACTTACTTGGTGTAGATGGTGAAAGAAAAAACATCTTGAGACATGGATGAAGAATTGGAGCCACATGTTTGGAGTGAAACAAAGGGCATCTGGAGATCACAAGGCTTGGCATCTCTACTCTGGATGGTCAGAGTCCAGGGTGAAAATAAACCCTACACTCCTTTGGGAATCCAGCCTCTTGCAGCTTTCCACAAAAATCCCCCTGAGGACAGCAACAAAGGCTGAGGCCATAGCAACTAAGACAGGTAACCTTTGGACAGAATCTGGGAGAAATGTCCCTCAACGCTTAAGCTGATTGAAATGGTCAGGATAAACATTAAATCAGCCACCTATTCTGTGCCCCCAACAGAAGTGAGATGTGGCTTTCATTCTTCCCTGTTTCTCTCATAGAAGGGAAGTCTGACCTGAAATGGGACAGATATCCATTTGTGGCAAGAACACAGCTTTCTTTTTTTTTTTTTAATTGTATAATTCGCTTTTTTTTCATTTATTTTTATTAGTTGGAGGCTAATTACTTTACAATATTGTAGTGGGTTTTGCCATACATTGACATGAATCAGCCATGGATTTACATGTAAGAACACAGCTTTCTAAAGTGCTCAGAGTTCTATTGTTTTCCTCCCACCCTTTCTTTTTACATCTTGCTGGAGGCTGAAACTCACAAATACAACAGGGCAAAAATTAGCTGGAAAAGTGGCAGAACATTGCATCTTGGACGGTGTAGTTTTCACAAGTGGAGTGCTATAGGTGGGTTGGGAGGAAAGCTTCTGTGCATGGTGGTTTGTCATGTACACCATCTGTTCATAGTGTCAGAGAACCAGACAGCGGGCGGAGGAGATGATCCAACCACCAGCCTTCTGAATTGAATTGTAGTTAGTAAGAAGAATACCTGACATCTATTGAGAGCTTAGTATTTGCTGTAGAAAAAGTGTTAGCTGCTCAGTCATGTCCGACTCTTTGCAACCCCATGGACTATAGCCTGCCAGGCTCTTCTGCCCATGGATCCCTCCACGCAAGAATACTGGAGTGGTTAGCCATTCCCTTCTCTAGAGGATCCTCCTGACCCAGGGATCAAATCTATGTGTCCTGCATGGCAAGGCAGGGTCTTTACCATATTTGCTGAGTATCTTCTAAGTCAGGGATCCACCAACTTCAGCCTCTGGGCTGCCTCTGTCCCCTGTTTTTGTCAGGTTTTATTGGAACACTGCCTCATTTATTTATCTATTTTTATGACTGCCACCATGCTCCAAAGTAGGGTTGAGTATTTGTGGCAAAGATTGTATAGCCTCCAAAGCCTCAAATATTGATTACCTGGCCCTTTATGAGAAGAGTTTTTCAGCCTCTTTTCTGAGCCATTGCATATATTAACTCAGTTAATCCTCATGGTGATACTAGAAGGCTGGGAATTTTATTATACCCATTTTTCAGATTGGGAAACAAATACATGGAGAGTCTAAGTAATTTGCCCAACAGTGCACTTTAGGAAATGACAGAACTGGAATTTGACTGCCAGCAGTCTGACTCCTGCATCTGGATTGCCTTGTGGTGCTCCCAAGTACAAACCCACGGGATGAAAGAATCTTCTGTATGTTAGGATTCTGGGTGTGAATTGTGCCTGTCTACCTGCTTTGCAGGTATGTATAGAAGAGGATCTAACACATGAGAGGTCAGCTTGTTCTCCTTGTTCTGTTAGCAAAGTATAAGAGCATGGGGGTATTTAGAAGTGAATAGGTTGAGATTCAAGCAATTTAGTTACAGCCCTGTGATCTATGCTAGAAAAATGATGCAGTATCAGAAATACATGGGCTCAGAATATATACCATTCAGAGAGCCTTCCTGGGGAAATTATCACTGAACATTGGAGCATTGAAAGATGAACCCCAAATCAAGAACTGAAAATGAAGAAATCATGGGATAAAGGCTGGTGAGCATCCCTGGGAGAGACATCTACTGAAGCCCTATTCAGCTTGTCCCAAAGCTCTGGAGGGGGATTTCCGCCTCAGTGAATTCTCTCTGATGAAGGCCCTTGGCTGCCTCGTTCACAGCTGTATTCCCAGGGCCTCCTCCAGCGCCCAGCGCCTAACAGGTGCTCAGTGTACATTTGTCCTAGAACGAAGCTGTGACATGATGAACCAGGGGCCCTGTGGAAGGAAGGCTTGTGCCTTCCCCAGTGGCATCTGAGTGTAGCTGTGGTGCAAAAAAAGTCCACCATAAACTGTAATCCCTCATTAAGCCTTTTCTTTAGGAAAGGTTTACAAACCACAGTCACAAGCCCAATTAAATTCCACAACTGTGTAGAAAGCACCAACCCATGCCAGGAAATGAGGCTGCTAGAAAATCCTGCAAGATATTGATGGTGGTGTCTTTCTATGGTGGGCGATTTTCTCTCCTACATTCTTCTTTTCTGTTGTTTCCCCCCACCCCCCACCCCAGGTTTTACTTTAAAATGGAAAACAATGAATGCTACACCACATCTCCAAGTTTGGTCTTTGGGCATCTCTACCGGGATTCTCCTACCTGATACCTGAGATGTGTCTTTGGGTGTCGAGCATCCTAGGGATTTAGAATCTTGTTATGGGCTGAAACTTACCTCCCTTCCCCGATTCATACATTGAAGTCCTAGCCCCCCTCCACCCTGTACCTCAGAACGTGACCTTATTTGTAAACAGGGATATTGCAGATATAAGGCCCCCAGCTCCAATAAGGCTGGTGTCTTTATAAAAAGGGGAAATTTGAAGGCAGACAGACGGGGAGAATGCTGTGTGAATTTGAAGGCAGAGATTGGGGTGATGCTTCTACGAGCCAAAAAATGCTTAGGACTGCCTGCCTCCCACCAGAAGCTGGGGGAGAGACATGGGACAGAGTCTCCAGGGATAGATTCTTCTCCCGTGGGAAGAACCAGCCCTGCTGACACCTTGACCTCAGACTCCCGGGTTTCAGGACTGGGAGACAAAGCATTTCCACTGTTTCAGCCACTCAGTGTGTGGTCCTCGGTTACAGCAGCTGCAGACAAGTATCACAGAGCCCCTCGCCTGCGTGGTGGCTTTCAGCCCAAGGGCTTCTTCACCTTGTTCTGCTCTGTCTTTCTGTCTGTGTCTGGGTGGAGCTGGCAGGGTCTTTTTGGTGGTCTGGAATGTAGAGCCCCCTGAACTAGATGGGGGAGGAAACTGGAAGAGGGAGGGTAACCAAGGGGGAGGGAGGTGTTTGCCTCATGGTCAAGGAGTCCAAAGTGGATTTTGGTAGAAAAAGTGAGACAAGGGAAGGAGGCTGGGGATGGATATTAGGGGAAAGGTCAGATGGAAATAGGAAGTCAGATTTGCAATCAACGGGACTGGGAACAGGTTGAGAAGTAGAGCAAGAGAGGGGAAGAAGGAGCAGTTTGGGATGAAGGCGTGAAGAATGTCAGAGCTTCAGGGACTTGGTGTCATAGCCCCAGTTGAGAGCCAGGGGGACATGCTAGTGGCTTCAGATACAGGTAAGACTGGGGGACCCTCTGCATCTATTTCTGTGAGTTAGGATTTCCCTTTAGGTATCCCCTTTCTGCCCTCTGACGTGCAGAGCCAACCATGGTTACCTCCCATGGTGATGAAATCCCCTGCCCCCACCCTAATCTGGCCCACAAAGAGTGGTGCTCAGAGGCATTCCTGGGAGTGAATTGAGAAGGCAGTTTCATGCAGGGTAGTGTAGGGCGATGGTCAAGAGCACAGGCTCTGGCCCCATATTACAGTGTTGTGACCCCAGGGGGCCTATCTGTCCATGGGAAATGCAGGGACCATCCAGTGGACAGGAGCTGGCCTAATCTCCTGGCTTATCATGGTCCACCCAAAGAGGCTGGGTCCCTGGGAGCCTGTTTGGACACACAAAAAAAAGTGGTTCTCAAACTTGAGCATCCTTCCACATCACCTGGAAGGCTTGTGAAAGCATAGTGACTGGGCCACACTCCTGAATTTCTGATGCAGTAGGTCAGGAATTTATTTTTCTATCAAGTTGCCAAGTGATACTGATGTAGCTGGTTTGGGGGCCACATTTGGAGAACCAATGGCAAAGAAAAATGTTCCTTGGGGTAAATTGGGGAGAGTCATGGCTTCCTGGTGCCTTCTGGAGTCATCATGTACATGGGAAGTGAGCCTGGGACCTACCTGATCCTGCTGGTAGGTAGGACCAACTGTCTTACCCTCTGTTGTAGTCAGAGATCCACAGGAGGGCTTGAGGATGCTGCTGCTGCTGCCCATGTCCGTGACAACTGACATTTACATAGATCTTAAGATGTATTAATACCAGCCAGTATTCTAAGTACTTACTGTGTATAAACACATTTAATTCTCATAACAAATCTATGAGACAGGTTCTCCTATTACTGTCATCATTTTCACATCACAGTTGAAGAAACTGTGGCTCAGAGAGGTTTATTAACTTGCCCAGGGTCACACAGTACCAACTGACAGAGCTGGGATTTGATCGGGCAGTCTGAATCCAGATCCTACCTTACTCTGCTGTCCTTGCAGGAAAGAGAGAGGGCGAGAAATGACCCTAGTGATGTTGGCCATTTCATTTGGCCTCTTTGCCCTCATTCTCACCTCAAAAAAGGAAATAGCTTTTCCTATCTTAGATGAAAGAAATGCCTTTACATTTTAAAAACAAAAGCTGTCAGGATTAATTGGATAACAGCTGTCAAATTCTTGTAGCTCCTTAGAGGATGGTAAAAGAGGAGGAATAATTATTGTGCTATTTTCTATGCAGACCCTAGTACATTTGGGGGAGTCAATAAGTGTCTGATGATATTCTTGGTAATTAGCCGTGATTGAAGGGGGCCTGCTCACATCAGCAGAGAGGCCTCGCGGAGGTTGGGCTGTAGAGAGAGCCTCAGTGTTTGATGGTCAGTGGTCAGAGCCCTCCTGTCCCTAAACGAGATGCACAGGGTGAGGCCCTGGAGGAGGAGGGAGCCTTCTCCAGCAGGTTAGCATACTTCCCAGTCCAGTGCAGAGAGAGGGGGCAAGACAGCTGGCCCACCTGCCCAAGGTTATGGACCCTGAGCTCATCAGAGTTCAGTCCGGCTGTTCTCAAAGTGTGGCCCGCATATCCACTCCATCAGCTTCACTTAGCAACTTGTCAGAATTCTCGGGCTTCATCCCAAAACTGGGGGTGAAACCCAGCAATCTTTCAACAGACTTTCCAAGTGATCATGATTCGCACGCTTCACTGTGGGAACCACTGTTTCAGAGGAAAATAGCACTGACCCTGGAGCCAGAGAGGTGTGAGTTTGAATCCTGATGCTGCCACCTTCTGGCTGTGTGACTTTGGACAAGTCACAGTACCCCTCTGATAAGTTCCTTATCTATACAGTGAGGTTGAGAGGCTCAAGAGGCGGTCTACAGGGTACCTGATCTGTACCCACAGTTCTTTCTGGTCCCCGGTATGGTCTAGAGACCATCTTGTTCTTGGCTTTGAAGGAGGCTATTTGGTCCAAACATGCTTTCTGCTCCCTGTTCTCCTTTCTGACTCCTCTCCAGACGTAGAGCTCAGCATGGAGTTTCTTTGCTCCAGCAAGTTGTCGTTTTCTTTGTTCGTACATCTCCTCCCCCAGTCAAGTCCAGGCTGGATCTCTCTCCATGTGCACACCCTGTCATGGAACCTCCCATGTCCCCATAACTGCCTTTTACTTGGCATAATCTCCATGAGAGCAAAGACTGTCCTGCTCACTGCTGCTGCCTTAGAATGTCAGACCCATGGCAAGTGTGCGGGTAATATTTGAGGTTAGAACTGAATGTCATTCCATTTACAAAATGCTGGGCTCCAGGGGATTTGGGAAGGAAACTGGTGGAGGAACTAGCTTTCACGCAGGTAGCCTCATGGGGGAAACTGAAGCAGAGAGGTACTAGATAACTTAGGGATGCAGTGGCCAGGAAAAAAGTGGAGAAGGTGAGCCCTGGTGGCTAAGGATTTGAGGGGAGGCTGTTGTGGAATTTGGGTGCAGACAACCTGTAGCAAATCTCTGCAAGACCAAAGACCCATGTGATACCAGCATTACACAGCATAATACCCTCACCCCATCCAACCACAATCTGGTTTGCTGACCAAGAACAAAATAACATGAGGACACCTAGTCAACATTAATGGTAAAGTCCATCCCAGCATCTCCAGGGCAGGCAATTTTGCAAAGCTCAGGTGACCTCTTGACTTACGTACATATTTATCTGTTTATTATGGACAGGATTATGGACCTCTTTGAAAAAGAGGTGGATCTTCTCCCCAGGAAAAGAAGCACAAAAACACCAACCTTCCCCAGAATT
Organism: Cervus canadensis; assembly: GCF_019320065.1. Classification (NCBI taxonomy): domain Eukaryota; kingdom Metazoa; phylum Chordata; class Mammalia; order Artiodactyla; family Cervidae; genus Cervus; species Cervus canadensis. The sequence continues at coordinate 70,012,193 of NC_057395.1, read as the reverse complement.
AACCTTAACACTCCATGGACACATGATCAGGTTGCTTTCAGAATCATACCCAAATGTTGTGGGGGCAATACAAGTGTCAGGTGAGGCAAAGTAGACTTTAATACTTTATGTCTCTCCAAGTCCTGGTATTTTAAAACTTGGGAAATAATAGCAGTGACCCAATTTAGTAATGTGAAGCCAAAGCAGCAGTATTTTAACAGGCTTAGTCATCTCTTCACTTTGCATTTTTTCCCCCTCTTCCATTTGTGGCTTTTCCCATTGCAAAAATACAAAGAAATAATCTAGTATTTTCCATGGAGCATGGCAAACATGCTATATATAAAAATACCGTTGAACATTCTCCGAGTGTAATTGGAGCATAAATGTAACTAATCAAAATATTATCATGCCAACGGATGTGTGAAGAGTTTGGAGATTTAAAATATATATATATTTTAGTTCCATGTCATTTCGATTTAGAGATTTAGAGCTGCAGAAGGAAAGGCCTCAGCCAATGAATGTCAAGAACAATTTAGGGTCTGACAAGGTTCCCGGCAGCCCTGTTGTTCTCTTTACTCTTAATGTGACAGGAGGTTGACAACTGATTTCAATTTTGTTCTTTCCTCCCATTCTCTGCCCCTCTTTCTACCTGCACCAGCTCCCCAGGGCAAGGCCAGCCAACCCCAGACAACGTATGATCATTCCTTGCCAGCAGATAAAACACGCCTACTTGTGGTTTGGAGCCTAAGAGCTTATAGATGATTAGAACGTCCTCCTGGGTTTGAATCTTGGCCCTGTTGCCAGCTGTGTGGCCTTGGGAAAGTTACCTAACCTCTATGTTCCTCAGTTTTCTCATTTGTAAGACAAGGATGATAATAGCAACCACTTCATAGAGCTGATATTAGAATTCACTGAATGGATAGAAGTCAAATGTGATAATATGTGTTTGCTGTTGCTATTAATGAGCAAGTGTGACGAATACGAGGAAGGAATTCTTGTGGGAAGACGAAAATGACTTTCTCTTGGAAGAAGATCCAAGGCAAAGGGTCTCATCTCCTCACCCTCTTTCCATGAGGAGCCTAGTTAGAAAGTCCAAGCCAGTCCTGGTTCCTTCCATACCACTAACTAGTCATGTGACTGTAGCTCCTTGACTTCTCCGCTTGGAGGGGACTTCAGAAGCTCTAGCTGCATGCCTGTTTTCCAGGTGAAGAAATGGAGAGAGAATCCCTCACTCACAGAGGCACCCTGTGATGAAGATGGATGCACAGGAAGGGGTTGGAGTCTGAAGGGAGAGTGGCATTTCCTGCCCATCAGTTCTGTCTTGACTTTGCCCAAAGAGTCCTGCTAATCCCGCGTCAGAGAGCAACTCAGACAAACCCTTAGATTCCATCGTTTATGCCGCCGACGTCTGGTTCTATCCTGTGTTGGGTTCCATTGATTTTCCAGCAATCATGCTTATTTTTCCCCTGGGATGTTGAGATGCTGCTGCTGCTGAGATACGGGGGGAGGCGAGTTATGTGATTATAGACGGGGAGAACCCGGTGTACCCTGTGATGCTTACCTGCATCTGGTTTCATCATACAATTATTGTTAATGTCCAGAAAAAGAATGTCGTGAGAAGGGTTTTGCTTGAATTTGATTTGGGGAGCAGAGGGGTGAGAAGACGTTAAGTTCAGGTTTTATTCTGCTTTGTCTCCCTCACCGTCCTCCTCTCCTCCTCTCCCACCTGGCTCAGTGTTCTTCTCCTCACCTGAACTGCATTTCCCTGGCGTCACCACCTCCCTTTCCCCTTCATTCTTCCCCTCTGCATCTCTCTGTGTGTCTCCTCTCCTCATCTTCCTCTGATTTATCCTCCTCTCCTTATTTCCCCCATTCTTTCTCCTTCCCTTCTCTTTCCTCTCTCCCTCTTTCCCTCACTTTTCATCTTTTGCTCAGGGATGGGGAAGGAATGCAGACACCCAGGTACCAGGTCTTGGGGGGAAAGGTTCATGCTAAGAGCCTCCTTCCATCACCTGAGTTTAAATCCAATCACCTGAGTTTAATTCCATTTTTCAGCTACATTATCCACCCCTACATGGATTATCAGATAGCTGTTTCCTGGAGAATTGCCTTAACACATTTGCATATGAAATGCTTAAACCTCAACTTATTGGTCTGAATGAATGATTACAGAAATAGTTATTACTTGTTCACACAAACTGACTCTGAAAAAAAAAAACGTTCACAAGTGTTCTGTGCCTTTGAAACTTCAGAATGTATTTTCTTTGTTCTAAATAGATATTATGTATCCATTAAGCTGTAATTAATCCCCCTCCTGCCCTGATTGTCTGTTGTATTAGAAAGGAAGCTCATTTCTTTCCTTTTTTTTTTGACACATGATAATTAGAAAGCTTTCGTTGATAGTGTGAATAATGTCAAATGTGTTTGTTACCCTGGCTATTGGTAGATTGTTATGTTTATGACTGACTTAATGATGTTTAGTTTTCATGATACTTCTGGTAGAATTCTGTTTCTCTTCCCTGTATATTTTCTTACTTTATGGTACACTGTGTCTTTTGACATTTTTGTGCCCTCTGCCCTTTTATTGTGATCAGACAGCCAAACTTCATCATCCTAGATTTTTAAATTAGGCTGTGTCCAGGAGAGCTATGAGAGAGCCATGGGTAGGGTCAGCAATGCAGGAGTAACTGTTCTCTAGTCTTCAGTGAAAAGAGAGAGAGAAGTGTATTTAAATAATCTGGTGAAGGACCACGACTGGGCCAGGCAGTGTGGATTTCAGAAATGGCATCACCTGAGCAAAGACCCAGACGCAGGGAAGGCTGGAGGGTGTATTTGTTTCCCATTGTTGCTGTAACAGCAGCTTCTGGTGGTCCGAAGTCCTAACTGGGTTTCACTGGGATAAAATTGAGGTGTCCGGAGGGCTGTGTTTCTTTCTGGAGGCTCTGGGGGAGGGGAGAAGCTTTTCTTGCCTTTTCTAGTCTCTAGAGGCCACTGCCATTTCTTGGTCTGTGGCTTCCTGCTCCATCTTCAAAGCCAGCAGCGAAGCCTCTTCACCTCCTTCTCTGATTCGGCCTCTTCCTCCTTTCTCATCCAGAATAGTCCTATCTCAAGGTCATCTGATTAGCAATTATATCTGCAACCCTGGGCATGTAAGGTAGCATATTCACAGGCTCCAAAGATTAAAACATGGGCATCTTTGGGAAACCATTATTAACTTACCATGGGGTGGTTGGGGGCTGTGTAGGGTGAGAGTATTCATATACAAGGCGGGAAATAGAAGCTGGATATGGAGGCCTTCACACATCTCCATGAAAGACTCTGGACTTTATAGGGGACAGGAAGTTTCCTATAAAAAAGGACTTCCTAGGAAGTTTAAGACATGTCGCAGTCAGTTTTGCATCTTAGGAAGATGATGCTACTTGCTGCTGCATTGGATGGTGAAAGAATTAAGGATTAGACTGGTTAGGAAGTTGTTGCAAACATCCATGAAACAGACAGAAAGTCCATGACACGAATGTCCAGCAGCTGTGAGAGTGGAGAGGAAGAAGGTATGAGAAACGCAAGGAGGCATCAGCCCCTGAATTTGATGACTGGTGAGTTGCAAGGGGTGAGAAAGGAGCCGCAGATTCTATTGTTTCTCAGTCGAGTCTTTGCTGTTTTCTTCTTCAGTCTTTTGAGGCCTTCCCACTTTATTGAAAAATTGAGGAACGACAGAAAGAAAGGAACTATATTTCTGAGGACCTACAATGCGGCAGTCCTTACCTAGCTACTTTATAAATTGTTTCATTTACTCCTCCTGACTACTCAGTTAGATGTATCTTTGTGGAGTACAAAAAAGGAAACTGAGGCTCACAGAGTTTAGGGGATTCATCTGAGATCATCCAGGCAAAAGAGGGGTTGCTGGGCTTCCAGTCAAGATCAGGTACGTGCTGGCCTTCTCTGTGAGTGCCCCGCAGTAGCCCCTGTACGTGGGGCTGGGGGCTCAACAGGTAGTGGTTGAACTGCATTTCAGAGCTGGGGCTGTGAGTGCCCTGGGTGCATACTTCTCCTAAAAGACACCTGGCACTGGAATGCTTAAGAACTCTGCCTCTGGGACTTCTCTGGTGGTCCACCGGTTAGGACTCTGCACTTCTACTGCAGGGAGTGTGGGTGTGATCCCTGGTCAGAAACTAAGATCTCACATGCCACGTAGCCGGGGTTGAGGGGGGCGGGTGGAGAACTCTGCCTCTTGGAGGCAGCATTTTGCTTCCCCCGCCCCACCCCCGGCCCATGATCTTAAGTAACTCTTTGTGGAACTAGCACCATGCGCATGGAACTCAAGCGTGGTGGGCAGAATTGTTCATGGTACAAACTGAAGCAGAAGTCAGGAAACCTGACCCAGAGCCTTCACTGTGTTGTGTGACCTTAAGCAAGTCCCTTACCCCCACTGGGATTGCTAAAATGAGCTGGTTGGATTAGTTAACCTCCTGTGTCTCCTCTGGATATAATTTGTTATGCTCTGGTGAGTAATCTGCAATTTCTAGACCAGCGCTATTCAATAGAACTGTCTCTGATGGTGGGGATTTTCTCTGTTGTCACTGTAAAACATGGTATCAGCTGAGTCCTTGGGATATGGCTAGTTGTGTCTAAGGAATGAATTTTTAGTTTAATATTAATAAAATTTAACTAGGCACACAATGCTGTTAGCTTCTAATTCGGAGAATGTAGTTCTAGACACTAAAGTCTCTGTTTATTGAACAAGTGTAATGGGTGTGTTTGTGAGTTTCTACCTCCGCGTTGCTGTTCAGCTGCTAAGTTGTGGCCGACTCCCTGCAACCCTGTGAACTGAAGCACGCCAGACCTCCCTGTCCATCACCGACTCCTGGAGCTTGCTCAAACTTATATCCATTGAGTCGGTGATGCCATCCAACGATCTCGTCCTCTGTTGTTCCCTTCTCCTGCCTTCTATCTTTCCCAGCATCAGAGTCTTTTCCAATGGATCGGCTCTTTGCATCAGGTGGCCAAAGTATTGGAGCTTCAGCTTCCATATCAGTCTTTCCAATGAATATTCAATATTTCCTTTGGGATTGACTGGTTTGATCTCCTTGCTGTCCAAGGGACTCTCTAGAGTCTTCTCCAGCACCACAATTTGAAAGCATCAGTTCTTCAGTGCTCAGCCTTCTTTATGGTACAACTCTCACATCCATACATGACTACTGGAAAAACCATAGTTTAGACTATTCAGACCTTTGTCTGCAAAGTGGTGTCTCTGGTTTTTAATACCTCTGTAACTTTGGGTAAAAGGACTTCTCTCTTCCTCTGTGCTCCTTGCTTTAAATCAGAGATAGCATGGCATGACTTCCCTGGGATGTGGAAAAAATGTCAGATCAAGTTGCAGAGGTAGAAAGTTGTAAACATGCTAATTACACTTGTTCAATAAGCAGAGACTTTAGGGTCTAGAACTGCGTTCTCTGATTTAGTAGCTAATAGCAATGCATGCCTATTTATATTTAATTAAAATTAAATTAAAAATTTATTTCCTAGATTATGCCTGACATGTACTAAGTTCTTAATAAGCTTTGGTGACATCAAACATAAATTACATTTGGCTCGTTGTCACCTGCTGCTGGCCATTTGTTCTGAAATTAATGTTTATTGAGTCAAGTCCAGTGTTTTATGTAATATACACTGAAAGCCAAGCAACAACAAAACTTGGACATGTAGCTTTCATTATTCCCATTTTACAGATGAGGACATTGAGGTCCAGGGAGGCTCACTGACTTGCTCAAAGTGATGCAACTAAGGAATGAAAGATGTGGGACTGAGACCCAGTTTTCTTGACTGCAAGTCCAGGACGTGTTCCACGCCATCACAGCTGTGCTGGCTACGGGCAGCGTTTGGGTCCTGCCACCATCCGCTCCCTCCTCATAGGTGCTGGCGCTGGAAGCTGGCAGGGCCACCTGTCTGCAGGGATGGCTCCCAGCTCTCGGAGCTTCAGGCCTTCAGCTGCCAGTCGTGAGCACACTCATGTAATCTTAATGAACAATGTGCAAAGCCATTAAAAACTCAATTAGGGCTTTCTTTTTACTGCCGACGTGAGGAAATGCAATCCTGAGGTGCTCATGTGTAAACACAATAGCCACCATCTGCTGCAGAGAAGCGTTTCTGCTTCCAAAAAGGGGATCTGTGTTGCAGACACATCAATAACGGGGCTCTTATCAAGGCGTTATTATGCACGAAGGGGAAAAAAATGCAAAATTTTATGGCCAGCCAGAGAGTACTTCCTGGTTTAATTCCACAGTTTTTGGGACTGTGTGTAATAACTATGAGGAAACTAAGGCTGTTTTATGTTCCTGATTACGCCAGTAGATTTTTGAAGGGGGAAGAAAAATGGAGGCGGGGGGGGGGGAGTGGCGAGAATGTATTTACAGTCTTTCTCTTTCTTGTTTCTGGCTGATCTCGCATAATGACGGGCTCATTTTTGATCTCCAGGAAACTGACAGCCCCGGGATGGTATTAATTAAGCCAACCTGTTGATCAAAGAGGGCCCCGCTATGCTGCTGCCGTACGGGCTTTCATTCCTGAGGAATCTCTATGACGGCAGGCAGGCCTGCGCTCAGCCCAAAGATAGCCTTCCTTCCTTTCTGGAGGGCATGGCCAGACCTCTGTAAGGTGGGCTTGATGTGCATGGGGGCTCTAGATGGCTGGGTCCCGCCCTTCGCTGAGACGCCTGGCTATGGATTGCTGCAGCTTCCTGCCCTGGCCTTTGCACATGCTGTTTGATTTACTAGAAATGCCCTCCCAGATTGCCACTAGGAGCACTTCAATGGAAGGGACCGACCCCAGCTGGGAAATAGGAGAGGCTTGCGTGTTCTGATGTGTGGAGTTCAGAGCTATATCACCTGTATCTCTTTACATCTTCTGATTTACACTAAACCTGATAGGCTGGCAACACTCCTGTGGAATGGGCATCAGGAGAGGAAAAAAAAACGGCCCCGTGTAGTTATGAGAATACTGGATGAAGCCTGTTGCCTGGCCATGGGTGGAGGAAGAAATCCATCATGAAGAATGATGTCAAGTGGAATTAAGAGCTAACTGTAGGGGGCAGAGGTGAGCGTAGACCCTGATGGAGGAGGGGGAAAAAGAGCTTTGTGGGTTTGCAGAAACAGCTGGCCCTAGAACCTTCCAGACGTTGGGGCCAAAGCAGTTATATTGTGTGTCCCCTGAGTCTGTCCCAGGGCAGAGAGACAGGAACAAGGACCCACCCAATCATCGAGCCATCACGAATGATGGCAGGGGCATATGGGGGAATCTGCATCTGGAAGTGCCCTGAGGGCAAGGGGATTGGTGTCATTCCTTGGGGTGCTGTGGGAACTTCTGAAAATATCAATACATAGGGAGTGTTGCTTGGTGCTGGCGTTCCTGCAGGTACCGGAAGGGACTTAAAGCTGGCCAGATTCTATTATCAGGGTTCATAATGTGCTCAGTGATTGGTGAGGTTTGGCTTCACTCTTCAGATGCCGGCTCAACTCAGTCCATTCGTGGAAGATGCCCTGACTCACCCTGGCTGCGTCAGTCTCTCCTGCCTCTGTGTCTTGTGTTCAGGGGCTGTGCTCCGTTGCAGCCGGGCTGCGTTTGCTTCAAGGTCCTCTGCGGCTCAGAGGCACCTTCCTCCACGGCTGCTACCACACAGACCCTCCTTCACTGAGCCCTGGTTCAGAGACTCTAGACTCTAGGGCTCGGTTCAGAAATTGGGGTTGGGTGTGCCTGTTTGGTAGACCTGAGATCCTGTGTCTGAGTCCTAGCTACAGAGGAGGCTGGGACAGAGGGCATCTGGTCCTTTCCATTTCCAAAGAGGATATGGGCTCTGCTTTAAAACTTGAGGGGTTCCCCAGATATGGGAAGAGAGTTCAGATGTTGAGTGGCCAGACTACAGGGCACGTTTCTACTCCAGATCACTGGTCCGATGAGCTTGGAGGATGGCCTGAGAACAGCTACATGTGGGAGTGGGTATCTGAGGAGCCATGCATGATGTGATGGTTACATGGGCTAGTTGCCCTGAGGAATTTCCACTGCTGAAACATGAATCTTCCCTGCTTTATTCCCAGAACTTTTTCTGTCCAGATTGGGAGCCAAATGATTCGACTCTACATTTTGCTTTTTATACCATGCTTCTGTTATAAGACATTCATGGTGACAGGTTCTAATACTGCAAGGGATCTTTTACACTTTTACAGTAGCACGCAGATTCCCTGGGGCACCTGCTGTTCAGACAGTGCATACCTGCTAGCTTCTGATTCGATCTGTTATCCTTCTTCTGTATCTGGTCCAGTAGCTTAGGAGTATGTTTGCAGTTATATTAATACAAATATCTGCAAAGGTGCATATGTTACTTTCCATGACAAAAGGGACTTTGCAGATGTCATTGAATTTAGGACACTGCAGTGGAGGGATGATCCTAACCATCTGGGTAGATCCTAATTGTTCAGGGTCCTTTTAAGAAGGAGACAGGAGAGTCAAATTTGGAAAAAGTTGTGCCTGTGGAACCAGAGGTTGGAGTGATGCCTTCTGAAGATGGAGGAAGCGTCCATGAGCCGAGGAATGCAGGCAACCACTGAAGGCAAGGAAACAGTTTATCTCCTGAAGCCTCCAAAAGGAAAGCAGCCCTATAACACCTTGATTTTAGACTTCTAAAAGAGTGAATGAAGCCACTGAGTTTGTGGTAATAGTTACAGTGGTGATTGGACACTAATCCAGGTCTAAATCTTATGTCCCCAAGTTTCCATCTGCTTGTCTGCCAAGCCTCTTTCTGCCTTCCTAAGGCTCTCCCAAGTTACTTGTGAGAATCCTTGGGGCTGGTTTTTTCTTTTTAATGAAACTTTTAGTATTTTATTCATTTTCATAGTTTTACAGTATTAGTAAAAATAATGGCCATTATAAATAAGTATAAAGTGGAAGTTGATGAAAAAATAACCCCAAGTCTTCCTTAAATCCCACCCTCCCACCAAAAAACTATCTAGTATATGGCAAATATCCTTTTCACACATTATATTTAGGCATATATTCATTTTGTAGTGGTGGATGGTTTAGTCGCTAAGTCGTGTCTGACTCTTGTGATCCCACGGACTGTAGCCTGCCAGGCTCCTCTGTCCATGGGGTTTTCCAGGCAAGATTACTGGAGTGGGGGCTGGTCTTGAGTGCATGAGTATAAGAACATACTTATACTCTGGACTCCTTATGGAAGCCCACTGCCTGCAGGGCATAGAAGGAGACCCTCGCCACAGTTGCTGTTCTGGATGCCCCTCCCAGCATCACCGTACCCCCCATCTGTGGGCAGACCAGATGCTGCTGACCTTCCAATCCACGTCCCCAGAGGGTCCTCTCTTACACTCTGTCACTTGGACTCCAAGGCAACCTCACTGGGACATTCCTGAGCAGGGCTCCATCCTACCCGTCCCTCTGGCCTGACCTTCCCCTTCTTTGCAGGTCGGCTGGGTGGGGAGGGATGGGCAGTCATCATTTTCTTCTGTTTGTTTCAGTTTTCTTATATATCTCTCTGATCCTTGCCCCCTGGTGTATACCTTTCTGTCTGGTCTACAGGCCTGAGGATGCATGTGAAATCCCACAAACTGACATTAGGGGTGAGGGTAGTGGTAGTGGGGAACATGGTTTGCTACCCTAACGCAACCCACTCTGGCCCCCCTGAGACATGAAGTATCTTAACGAAGGTTCAGGATGTTTCTTTCCTTCTCGAGGGTTTTTTTCTGCGAGCTCATGCTTTTCATTCTCAGCCTTTTCTGCTTCTTTTCACCCAAGGACGCTTCTCTCAATGATGTCCCTGTTTGGAGCATCTCGCAGCCTTGCTTCGTAACTATCATTGCTCATGTTATCTGCTTAACTAAAGGAACTTACAGGAAGTAGGGGCTCTGCAGGGAAGCCAAAATGATAATGATAATGCTAGTTGCAGAAGTAAACGTCAGATGTTCAATGGCTTGATGACCTAATAATAGTTTATTCCTTGCTTGAAGTCCACAAGGAGTGTTCCTAATAGTGATGGCCTTCCTCGTTGTCATGGTCATTCAGGGAACTCGGTTCCTTTAATTGTGCTCTTGCTGTCCCTTAGGCTCCTGGAATCCTGTCGTTTCAGTTGGTGGACAGGAAAAAAAAACAACGTGACAATGATTCTGGGGCCTGAGTGTGCATACAGATCACCTCATGATCTTGATCGAATGCAAATTCAGATTCAGTAGATGTGTGGTGGGGCCCGAGAATCTGCATTTCTTACCAGCTCTCAGGTGATGCTGAGACTCCTGGTCCAGGAATCATCCCGTGAAGGATGAGATTAAAGGAGGATGAAGCATTGGGAGCTGGCTGAGGGTAGAGGTTGTCCACCTTGAAGAATCAAACCAGGAAGTGGCAGACTTCATCCTTAGGACCTGTTGGCGGGAACCCAGTTGCATGGCCTCACCAAACTCTGAAAGGAGGCTGGGAAATATAGTCCAGCTCTGCCCAGCACAGAGAAGACAGGCTTGCTAGTCAACCGGCAGTTTCTACTACATGAAGGCTTGATGGAGGGCCACGCACTTTCACCAGTTCTGCCTTCAGGGAAATGGCAGCATCCTTTATTAACTGTCATGGAGGCCACACAATGGAGAGGATTCCTAGATTTGCTGGGGTGGATGGATGTTACCTGGCTCCACCCCATCAGTGGGCCTGCTTCATCACTAGAGCTAGGATGCAAAGAAGGGGGAACCTGAGCTGGTGGATGGGAAACTTTCCTGACTCTCTGTGCTGTGGGCAGTAAGAAGCCGGGTGTGTGAACTGCCTGGAGGACAGGAGCTTTAAATGTCTCTGGGGCATCCCAGGATTCTGATAGAGAGACCCAGTCACCGCTGTTTCTCAGGCTGCCTTCCCTATCTGCAGCTGCACCCCCCTCTGTGCCCAGGGGCTTGTGGGTCTTGTGAGTCAGCACTCTCCCATCCCAGGAAGACCTTTGGAACCCTGTGGGATGCAGGTCAGCAAACAGGTGAGGACACAGGTGCCGACTTGTCTCTGCCCCTCCTTCCCCACGGCAGTGGTCCTTCCTTGCTGCCGGGAGGTTGTGACGATTAGAGACAGCATCTGACAAGGGACAGCTAGCTCCCCATGTACCTGGGTTGCTGCCTAGCTGTAAACTAGGAAGTTTGATTTGCTTGGAAACATGTGGAAGATACTGCTTTTGCTCTACTTTCCAAGGCTCCTACTCAGGGGGTGGGTGAGTTTTCTGCTTGGATATTGAAAGTTATTGGATATTCAACATTGGCTATTGAAAGATACTGGATATTGAAAGTCTGGTAGCTGTTGGTTCAAGTTGCTGCCTTTATCACCTTGCTTCTTGTTGGCTTATTTCAGGAAGGAGCCTTAGGGATCTGGGTAGAGTCGGAAGGAAGGAGTTGTCGATGGTCCAACTACTTTGCGTGCTGGTTCAGAGGAGAAAGTGCAGGAGAGCCTAATTTGTCCTCAAGTCCGTGTTCCTTTCTCTAATCCAGCTTTGTAATAAAGTGGAGATTTTGAACTCTGTCTCCTGTGTCTATTTTAAAATTTATTATGAACCCAGAGGAGACAGGCTGTGAATGACCAGTACCCTTTAGAACCCCAAGATATGGATTGCCTAGCACTGAGTATCTGGCAACTGTTAGTCTTTTGGGGGTTAGAGTGAAAGAATGAGGCCACTGATAGCTATTGAAGTGGCTCATCTTGGTTGAGGATAAATAGTCTTAAGGCTTCATTCTGATTGAAGATTTTAGTGCCTAAAATAAGATTTCAAAGCAGCAGTGGTTTTCTTGGTGGGAATATTCATTGCAGAATCACTTGAGTTTATCTACTGTGTTTTATGATGCAGTTTATTCCATAGACTCACAAGATTCTTAAGTCACAGAGTTCGGCCCTCACAGTTGATGGTGAAATTTCCTTAGATGTCTGCTCAATTTGTCTAGACTCTGTTTAGCCACCTGTGGTGATGAGGGACTTATTTTGTCTCGGGGTAGTCCACCCCAATTTTGCATCCGTTCTACTTGTTAAAAGGGCCTTTGAACTGAAATGTGCCCCCCTGTGGCTTCTTTCATAGGGCTGCTCTCTCAGATGACCTTCGTCAGTGAACTGTTGCCACAATAATGCACCTAGCAAACCTAGAGGGAAGTTACAGTGCACATTTTGTGCTCACACTCCTGGGCCTGAGCCTCTGTCGTGGATTGGCCGACCCGGGCTGGGCTTGTTGGCTCTGTGGCTGCACTGCCAGCTGCTCGGGAGGCCTGGCTGGGTTCTTTACTCTCCGTTGGGCCTATTTCTCTTCCACACGTGTCTGTTCTTGATCTCAAACCGAAGGGGCAGCGGCTACCTGGGGCACGTTCTTATCCTGGAAGACAGCAGTAGCACAAGAGGGCAAGCCTGGCTAGGCAAGCACATTTCAAGCCTCATTCTCTTAGCATCCTGCTGACCAAAGCAAGTAGAGCCCAAAGCATGGGATAAGGACACACTCTCTGCCTCTGTTGGAAGGTGGGGCAAGTTAAAGGCAAAGAGTGGATCCAGGGAGGGGTGAAGAACTAGAAACAACCATTTAATCTGTCAAAGAACTCCAAGAGGCTCACTTCCTTCCTAGGAGATAGCCTTTTTCAGTGTTTGTGAAAATAATAGTCATGTTTTCTGCAGGTCGTAAAAATAGCATCAACTTTGAGGTTGAAGAGAATCTGGGTCTCACCCTTCCTTGTCTGAGTGGTCCAGGGTGAGTCACTCAGTCTTTAAATAAAATGAAAAGCCTTCTTCTCCGGGGGTCGTTCTGAAGATTAAGTTTAACAAAATATAAATAAGAAACTAAGCCTCACAGCGGTACTCCTTAAGTGCTCAGCAAGGATTACTCACTCTCCATTCCATCTTTCAGTCGATTCTCACCTATCTTCAAGGTCTTCTTTGCCTTCTTGAGTGTACTGTACTTTTATATGTCCTCCTCCCGTATATTTCTTGTATTAATGCAAGGCTCGAGGTGGAATATGTTAGAACAACACCCTGGTGTTGCAGAGCTTCTGCTTCCATTGAGACCACCCGAGCTTAAATGAGGTTATATTTCACCTCATTTCATCCACGGAGGTTACAGTTAACTAAATTCCTGAGTTTTTATTCCATGCTTCCTGTAGGAGCTACTGGTTTTAGTGAGTTTTGTTGTTGTTCTGTATGTATTTATAGACTGTTTACTTTGTAGAAATATTTTGTGTGTGTTACCTTCTCTTAATTCTTACAAAACCACCTTGGTGAGTAACACTTTTTATTCCCAGTTGCAGAAGAGGATACTTGAATTGAGAAAGGAAATGTGGGTTCCTGGGGGTCAACCAGACCCTTCTAGATGGACTGGATTTCTGGCTACTGTGTTTCCAGATGCGACTGATTTTCAGAAGGATTTTCTTTCTCTCTCCTTGTCTCTACCTCCCACCTGTTTTGTGGGTCTCCAGGATCCTTCATGATGGTGAACAGCTCTGGGAGGGCCTCTGGCCAGAAGGCCCACCTTCTCCTGCCGACCCTGAAGGAGAATGACACCCACTGCATTGATTTCCATTACTACTTCTCCAGCCGCGACCGATCCAGCCCTGGGGCCCTAAATGTCTATGTGAAGGTGAATGGTGGACCCCAGGGAAACCCCGTCTGGAACGTGTCTGGGGTGGTCACCGAGGGCTGGGTGAAGGCAGAGCTTGCCATCAGCACCTTCTGGCCACATTTCTACCAGGTATGGAGTTTTATCATAGTTTGATTTTTTTTTTTTTAAAGTAATTGCCTATATACACCACTTGCCCTCTTGTTTAGAGATTTGATCTAGAAAGAATTTTATGTACTCGTTCACCTCATGGTTACCAAGGTGCTTATGCTAATCAGTCCTGGAGGATGGAGGAGAGATCCAGTGTAGCCCCTGCCTCCCTGGAGATCGCGGTCTGCAGGAGGAGACTGATTGATACTGTTTATTTATATAAACACAGTATAGTGGGATATATGTGGATTCCACGGGATGCTGGAGGGATGCAGACACTGAAGCCTTCTAGCAAATAATTTCTTATAACAATCTTATGAGAGAGGTGCTATTATTATACCTATTTTACAGATGAAAAATTGAGGTTCAGAAAGGTAACAAGTCAAATATTGCCCCTGGGGAAGAGGGGTTGGGAGCAAGACAGTTAGGATGGCTCCTAAGAGGACAAGACAGCTAGGCTGAGTCTTGAAGATGAACAAATACTTATTGAAGAAGGAAGGGAAAGGCATTTGCATTGACAGGGGTGATGGATACCATGGATTGAAGGAGTAAGATATTTTGGCAGAGTTTGATAACTAGGTTGTTTATAGGTAGATTGAAAGGAAGATATACTGGGAGCTAAACCTGCAGGGATGGTTAGGTCATGGGGGGCTTTGAATGCCAGGCTAAGGAGAATAGATTTATTCTGTAGCCTAGAGCAACACTACTTGAACCATCTGTGGTGAAGACCAGTTTTTTCTCCTTAACTCACTGTGGACCAATACTCTTACAATCTGCAATAAAAGTGTCACAGCGAGGCCAAATTGCTGGAACACTTTCTGAACACTTCTTATCTCATTGTGGGCTGTTAATATACATGGTACATGATGCCACCAGCCCATGGGCACACTTAGAGGAACATAGCTCCATGTTGTCATGGCCCGGGGCTGTTGAAAGTTTTTAAATTACTTTATTAAGGTACAATTTATATATCATAGAATCCACTTATTTTAAGCATGCGAGCCAGTGATTTTTAGTAAACCTATTGAATTGCAGAATCATCACCATAAACCAGCTTTAGAATGTTTTCTTCACTCCATAAGCTCCTTTGTGCCTGTTTGCAGTTGATATCCACACACACAGATGGAAGGCTTTAAGTCAGAAAGTGACATAGTCAGATCTATTTTTGGAGAAATTTCTCTGGAATCTAAAGCAGAAGAGGGACTGAAGGGTGGCAAGCTGAGTGCCTGGGAGATTCGTAGGCATCCTTCAGTTCAAAACTCATGGTACAGTTCTTTCAGATGTACTGTGAAATCAGATGTGAACAATGTGTAAATGAATGGACATGGCTGTTCCATGTAAAACTCTATTGCACACAAAAAAGTGATGGACCAGATTTGGTCTCCAGGCCATAGTTTGCTGAATCCTGATGTAGGTGATAAAGCTGAGGTCCAGAGATAGACAGTGAACTCCAAGAGCACACAGCAAATCATTGGCAAAGCTGGGACTAAAACCCTGGTGCCCTGGTCCTGAAACTGCCCCTGTTTCACTAAGTATAGCTTGAAGTGTCTCTGTAAGTCTGTGGATCCCCTCAAGGAGGCCTTAGTGTTCCAATTTAGAAACCCCCTACCTAGGACCTGATGCAGATGGATACAGGATGGGGGCCACAGGTGCAAGGAAGGATAAAGAGCAAGAAAAGTGACCCAGGTGAGGGTTAGACTCACTGCTGACCTTGCTCTTTGATGGGGTACAGGGGGGAGGAAATGGATGTGTCCTGGGCATCTCTTATGTTTCAGCTCTGTGGTAAGCATATATTTGCTTCTCATTTATCTGATAGTAACTCCTGTGTTGGGTGGCACTATGTCCTGTGTTCCAGAGTAAGGGATGTTATTGGCCATTTGAGATCCCCATAATTCTGCCTAGGTCCTCTGGCTCCAAGCTCAGTTTCCTGCTTTTAGGGAAGAAAAAGCATGCCCAACCTGAGAATCGGTTGCTCACTAGCAGTGCAGTGTTGGGTCTGCCCCATTATCTTTCTGAGCACAGTTGTCTCATTTGTAAACTGGAGAGGTCCCTGGGTTAAATGAGGTAGTATGTAACATTGTATCGGGCTCTCAGTGAGTCCGACAGTGGAAGGGAGGAGGAAGTGAGGGAAGAGCAGACATAGGGGATGGAGGTGAGCGGTCCTCCTTAAAGAAACACCGGCTGTGGCTGAGCTCCGAGCTGTCCCTGTGATGAGCAGCCTCATCTGGCAGAAGGTTCTGATTTCCAGCCTGTTACACCACAGCGTCATTTCATTCCATCTCCTTTCCTCTGAGCTTTGTGGTGAGAAAGCCACTAATGTGCTGAGAGCAGCGGTTTAGAAAAGGCACGGGTCTCTCAGACACACACAGAGCTGTGAGTGGATAGCCCCGTGGCTGCACTCATAGGTGTACACACTCACCATCAGGTTCTCAGACTCACCACACACCCAGGGACACCACTTACACCTACATCCCGGGAGAGAAAAGGGGGCCATCAGGAGATTCAAAGACGTTTGCAAAATGAGCTTGAAAATTCATCAGACCCCCAGCTCTGGATCTGCATGTCTGATTCTGTGGACTAAATACCATTTTGGTTCTCAGCGGTGCTGGGCTTCAGACCCCAATGGCTTATGTATTCATTTATTAAAGTCATATTTCACAGTCCTAAAATTGACTTGTAGCTCTGTAACAAACAGGGACTTTTCATCTTTCTTATTAGTGGGCTCTCTGCTCCAGGCCTTCAGCAGGGCCTGAGATGAGAAGGGCTCCCCCTCTGCCATCCACCCCTCGCTGGCCTCCTCTCAGAGGAGCAGGGGCTTGTCTGGTGCAGCTGAAGCCGTGCTGCACTCCTTTCCAGGTGATGTTAATTCTATTTCAGTTTTTTAATGATTCTGAACTTTTCTGTCCCAATATTTTAAAAAATAAAAGAACTTTAATTAATTGTGCCGCCACTTCCTCGCTCTATTCTCCATCACCTGCCTCAGTGAAATTGCCTTTTGATTCAGCTGTGTAGACCCCTGAAATTTAAGACTCACTCAACTTGAATTTAATTGGAACGTGAAGCCCAGTCCCTTTCTCAGACGTTCCTCTGGCCTCTGGTATTCTGTGCAATTGGTCCCTTCATGCACAGTTCCGGAGGCATTATGGGGTGGTGAGCGAGTCTCTACCTTCTTTAAACTCCACCACATCTCCTCTTTCATTCACCCTTCTCCCCTCCCTGCTAGACAGCAAACTCTCCTCCTTCTCTTTTACGCAGGCCTCCTTGGGCTGGTCTGGAAAAGAGTGTCTTGATTTCACCCCAAGCAATCTCCCCATCGTGAAAATATATGTAGTCCCTTCCAAAGAGAAGTTCTGGTTAGCCAAGATTTTTCTGTCTCTTATCTTTTGAGAAGGTGTTTGCAGCCCCTTGAAATGTTTTGCTCCACAAATTCTCTGCTTGAGACCTTCGACAGTGACCAGAAAATGTCAAATCCCTTAAATCATTTCCTGACGTATTCACACCCTCCCCGAAATGGGCACATACCCTGCTTTTTGGAGGGTTTTGGGGGGGGGGGTGACTCATCTCTGAGCCTCTCTTGGGACTTGACTTCCTGGCTTGGCCCAGCAGTTCCTGCACTGGGAGGGGTTTGTCCCTTTCCAGGAAAGCTCCGTTTTCCCCAATACCAGGAGATCTCTGAGGGTCTGGGGCTTGGGGGTGCGTAGTTGATAGTCGGGGCACATGGACGCCTTGGGGTTGAAGACTTTCCTGCAGGGAAGATGTGGTCCAGTTCCTGTGCCCCAGCGTCCCTGTCTTCATACACTGACATGGAGCATCGCGGATGGTCTTCTGTCTCCCTCCACCCACCCCTCTCGTCCCCTGTACATGGATGGCACTAGAGGAGCCTTTTTTCTCACAATTCTTCACTCACTCCTCTGTCTCTTCTCCCATTGCTGACTCTCATTCCTCAAGGGCCTTGGTTGGGGTTTTCTTACGCGAGTGCTTGGCTTGAAGACAACGGTTCTGCCTCACTTCAGAACACCTGAGCAGGTCTTTCTGTCACCGAGGGTCTTGACCTCACCCTGCCCCTTTGTGGTGTCTGCCCCCAGGAACTGGAGCTGGTAAGATGCTGGGTGGCATCTTCCTGACCAGGACTCCTGCACCAGAAGCACGTTGACGGGGTGACCCTTTCCACCTGAGGCTGCAGCTGTCTTCCCAGGCACCTTCTGACCCAAAGAGAGGACTCCAGTCGTCCACATTCCCCAGAGCTTGGTCAGTCGGGAACCTCGCCCTGGGGCCCGAGCTGCAGCCGTGACAGCTGCTTTTCCTGAACCACACAAGACCAAATTCTGTTCTGCTGTTCTGTTTGTTTACGAGGGCTTCCTCCTTTTTTTATCAGCAGTGAGAATTCAGAGGGGCACTCACATTTCTCCTGATGTTTGAATGTCCCTGGTCTTGCTGCTATGCTTATAATCTCTTGCTGCAGCCAAACCTGATTTCTCTGACTTTGTTCCATGGCCCCTTGTCCCATGGCTTCTTACAAAACTCCTTGTGATCAGAAGCTTGAGCCATGAATCCCAGCAATAATTTGCATTGCCAGGATCTCATTCAGAACTATAAAGCATGCAAGGATGGATGAGCGGGTGTTTGGGGCCTTGGGGCTATACTGGCCCTGCCAACTTCTTCTCCATTCCCATTGCTTCTCTGTGACTCAGATTTGCAATCCCATAATCTACTGTTGGCACATTCTAGTCACCACTTGAGATCTCCCTCTCCAGTGCCTGGCATTATGCTCCCCAGGGTTGGCCCTTGTTTCTGGAAGCAGGCTGCTTACCCAGGCTCATGTGTGTGGGCCTGAGAGTCAGCCCATTTATGAGAGTTCAGTGTTTGGAGGACAAGCTCAGCAGGTGAGGCCAGGTGGGCCCTTGAGGGTCCAAGCCCATCCATCGTGGGCCTGTTGTCCCTTTCTTTCCTTTCTGGGGAAGATGGTGGACTTCCTGGCACTCTTGCTGATACTCCCAGCCTTGTGACCCTCTGCTGTCAGGCTGTTGAGGGCTCTATCTCATGGCAGTTTGCATGACTTTTTTTTTTTTTGCTCTTGGAGGTTGTGTGAGCATTCTGCTCTGAGCACACTGGCAGTGATGGGGAGAATATTCCCTATCTGTTCTGGGAGGTACTTTCATTCTCAGCTTCATCCAGGACCTGCCTTGTGTTGTAAACATATCACAGACCCTACTTCTAATATCTTGTGGTCCTGGAGCCTTCATCAAGGATTCTGTGGGTTATCACTGTCCCCTTCCCCATGCTTCTGCACTCTGTCCCCTTCCCAGCTCCCATAGCACCTGCAACCACCCGTGCCTCTTAATTTCCATGTACCTCCCCACATGGACCCAAGGCCCAGCCACCACCAGTTTCCACCTCTCATAGCTCACATCAGAGTCTGGTGAGTGTGGGAACCTTAGTGGAAACTTGCGGTGAGGGCACAAGGGGTTGTCACATTGGGAAGTCCCTTTCTTTCTTCTTCTCCACCATGCCCTTGAATTTTCCTTCTCATCTCCCATCCTTCTGTCCAGAGTAAGGGCAGTAATAACAGTACCATTCAACAGCATCTTACAGTATGTATTGTAAGCATTTTACAATTATTCATTTATTTCATAAAAAAAAAAGCAGTACCTTCTTCCCCTTATTTCTTACAGAATATTACTCTCTCCTATTTGAGAAACCCAAGTCTCACCTACCATGGTGTGTTACAGAAAAAACATTCCCAAGAGGAATTCTGATGAATAAAAGATTCTGTATCTCATTATAGAATTCTTATTTCTGCTACAGGAAGGACACTGAGCAATGAACAGATGTATGTTTCACTATCACACATCCATTCTCTCACGACCAGCCTTGGGTTCGCTCATGGAATATTTGTTAATAATTATGATATAGGTTGCATACTGAGTGATGGCGTGAGAAATAGTATTAGAGGAGTATTAATAGAGTTGAACTTTGAGTAACTGGGAAAAAAGTCAGAACTCTGCTTAACCAAGTGTTTTGGTTAAACATGAGAGTTGGACTGCTTTCCAATAAAGTCCAGTAATGGACTTGGCTGTGAACCAGGAGACCAGGGTCTCAGCCCTCCTACCTGCCTCTGGCTTCTTTTCTGAGCTTTGGTAATTTAGCCAGCCCCACCGCATAGGGTTGTTGAGAGGCTAGACTGAGACCACCTGCTAATAAAGGGTTAATGTGGTTGACCTTTGTTACTATGGTTTTATTTCTCTATTTCAGTTATTATTCAATCTCAGTTGATGAGGTCCCCCTCTGTTCAGTACTGGTAACAAAACCAGCAACCTGACCCCATTTGACTTCTGTCCCCTCTAGAATCTGTTCCATCAACTCCTTATTCCCTTGTATCTCATGCTACTTCCCTGACTCATTCCCCTCTACCTAAAACCATGTTCCAATCTCTACTCTCCTAAGAAATCCTCTATTGGGCTTTCTGCACTTGGCCTTAGGCCCTGGTCCTCTTCTTTGAACTGTCTACTCTGTCTTCCAAGATGACCTTATCTAGTTGTATAGCTTTAAATGACATTTAGATGCCAATACTACCACATTTGTAACTCTGGTTCTAGATCACCCAAGAGCTTCGGAATGTAATATCAGCTTCCTCAGGATGTCCACTAAGATGTTTAGTTGGCATCTTGAAAAAAATAGTTGTGATATATCTCGGCCTGTGTGCCCAGACACACACACATTCATTTTCTTCGTGTTAATAAATGACACCACAATCAGCCTAGAAGCTCAAGACTTAAATTGAAGAATCATCTTTGTATTTTCTCTTTTCTTCGCTCTTCCCCTCTTAATCTAGCAGTAATTATTTTCTTCTCTACCTTGAAAATATCTCATATCATCAGCATCTTTATTCCTCATGGCCAACATCATTGTCCAAGCCGTACTCATCTTTTGATTGGACCACTACTATAGCCAACTGTTCAATTTCATTCTTGCTCAAGCTCCCCCTCCAGCCCTAGTCAATTTCCATAGAAGAGCCAGAATGAACTTTTTTGAATGTAAATTAAATTATGTCACTTTCCAGCTTCAAATGCCTCAGTAATACCAGAAAATTCAAACTCCCATAAGTCTCATAGCACTCCATGTCATCTGACCTGCAGCTAGCACTCCAGCCTTGCCTTGTGCTTCTTTAGCTTACTTGCTATATCCCAGCCACACCAGGGTCTCATTCTTATATTCCCAGATCATCCTCAAATTCTTTCCTGCCTCAGGGCCTTTGCACATCCACCACCTCTTTCTTAAATTGCCAGTTTCATCCTTCTGGTCTCCTCTTAATTATCACCTTTTTATTTTTTATTTTTAATTATCACCTTTTTAGAGTGAAGTAGACCCTCTCCCACTTAGTTATACTTAATCACAAAATGGATTTAATTTCCTTATTTATCTGTATAATTTCCATTTCCATTTGTGAAATGTAAAGTTTATCAGAGCTAGAACCCTAAGCTTCTTGTTCACTTTTTAGCCCCTCCCCGTGAGTGCCTCAATCCTTGGTACAGAGGAGAGTCTGTAAATATGAATGAATGAGATACTGTTCCTGCTCCCAATAGGTTTAGAGCTTACAGGATGAAATAATTCGTGAACAGACATTTACACTCTGCTGTGATAGGTGTTGTAGTGGAGTTAGTTAATGTACATGACACAGGGGTAGTATAATATGCAGAGAGATATGAAAATGTAATACACCTTAAAGCACTTAATTTTTATTGTAAATAAAAAGAAGCTCATTTTTATTGTAGAGAATTTGGAAAATCTAGGAAAGGGTTAAGACGAAGACATTCATCTGCCATAATCTCCCTAGTGTCATTAAAAACATTACATTCATAAATCATTACCAATCCTACTTCATCTTTTGTGAATAACCTGCTGAACTCGCTGATTTTTCTTTTAGAGAGTTTATTTGTTTTGATGATTCTCAAGGATTCTTTACACAGAATATGATATTTACCTTTTAGCTGGCATGTATATTACAGATATTGTTCTTAACTTGCCATTTGACTTTTAATTTTATTTCATTCAGACTTTTGTTAACAAAACATACTTTGACAGCATAGTTATTATGTATTTAAGAAATATACAATATATAATATTTCAACTTTAAGAAATTGATTTTTAAGCTTTTGTCATTAGTTTATGGCTTCAGGGAATTTGGTTAGAAAATATATAGAATCATGCCTGTATAGTTTCCTCTTAGAAGAATGTACTGAAGTTAGATGTTAGCCTATTTTATGATCTTTTGTGGTTTTTATATTTCTTTTTCATTTAAATTCTACTGTGATGCTTTAGCATTATTTTTACAATAATAATTTTCTGTTTATTTGTACTTTCATATTTTCCTATGTCTTTGTTTGACTTGTTATTTTTAAGGTTACTGAGTCATTCTATATTAGGTGTTTATCTTATGACATGTGATTAGACTTTGTTCATTTAGACAGTCTGAGAGCTTTTCTTTGTTTTAACCTATTTATTAACACAATAGAATTGTTTTACTTTTATCACTTTTACTACACAATTTGAATATTTTCACGCTATTTCTTTTAAATGCGTTTTCTGTGTTCGTTATATTTTCTTTTTATTTTTTCCTACGGAAATTAGTATATTAACTCCCTTAACATGAATAATTACCTAATAAGGTAGACACTATAATTACAGATGAGGAGACTGAGGTGCAGAGCAGCAAGGTAACTCGATCAAGGTGTACACACACACGGTGGTACATCCAGGACTAAAACTCAGGCATTCTAACCCAGAGGCCAAGCCCCACACTATTTTCCTTCTTAAAGTAAGATATAGATTGCAATATATCTATTGGACTTAGGTGGTAAGAGCACCTCGAAGAGATTGTTGGAGTCTTCCCTGAGATCAGGGTTGGGGTGGTGTCGAGGACACAGTCCAGGTGACAGGGGTTGAAGTTTTGCCCTGAGAAGTTGGGAAGTGTAGAGGGAGTGTAATTAAAGCTACTGAAAAAATTTAAATGTGACTGAAACACGACTGGACTGTAAATACGACTGCTGCCAGAGGGTAGCTTTTAAAGAGGAAGAGAAATCCAAGCATCTATGTTTGTCAGAGAAGGCAAAGGCACCCCACTCCAGTACTCTTGCCTGGAAAATCCCATGGACGGAGGAGCCTGGTAGGCTGCAGTCCATCGGGTCGCAAAGAGCCAGACATGACTGAGCGACTTCACATTCACTTTTCACTTTTATGCATTGGAGAAGGAAATGGCAACCCACTCCAGTGTTCTTGCCTGGAGAATCCCAGGGATGGGGTCTCACAGAGTCGGACATGACTGAAGTGACTTAGCAGTAGCAGTAGCGTGTTTGTCAGAGTCAGAAATAAAAGGGAGGGTTTGGAGATACAGGATGAAGAGGGAGCACCAAGGAGCTGGAAAATACAGCAGAGGTAGAGTCAGGGGCACTGGGGTGTGCCTTGCAGAGAGTGGACAGTGGGTGATATGCAGTCATCTGACCCATGAAGGTTAGGTTGATGGGTAAGAAGTTAGAAGTCAGCTCCTCTGCAGTCCTCTTGTTTCTTAAAGATGTGATGTGGTTATCTGTAGGGATCGGGCAGGTGACGTTGAAAGGGAGACATTTGTGTGGGGATAGAGAGGTGGAGAAAGCAGTTTTGCGATAGACTTGCCAACAACAAAATGAGGAATTGGGGCTTTAGGTGCAATGGATGTGGGTGATTAGTTGACAGAGTGAGGGGACCGTGTGCTTGTTGAGATTATAACAGGCAGCATACAGTCTCTAGAAAAGCTGAGACCCAGGGTACCATATGTGTCAAAGAAGCAGATTTAAGGGGAGTGAGTTGGGAGAGGAGTGTGGGTGTGCAAAGTTCAAAACTCCAGTGTGTGGGGTGAAGAACGAGTGTGAGCACATGGAGGACGAGTGTGGGCACACGGAGGGTGAGCGTGGGCACGTGGAAGTGAGTATGGGCATGCGGAGCTGAGTGTGGGCACGTGGAAGGCAAGTGTGGGCACACAGAGGGTGAGCATGGGCACGTGGAGGTGAGTGTGGGCATGTGGAGCTGAGTGTGGGCACGTGGAGGTGAGTGTGGGCACGCAGAGGGTGAGCATGGGCACGTGCAGGTGAGTGTGGGCATGCGGAGCTGAGTGTGGGCATGTGAAGGCAAGTGTGGGCATGTGGAGGGTAAGTGTGGGGACGTGGAGGGTGAGTGTGGGGACATGGAGGTGAGTGTGGGGACGTGGAGGTGAGTGTGGGCACGTGGAGGTGAGTGTGGGCACGCGGAGGACGCATGTGAGCATGTGGCTGAAGCTGATTGGAAGATGAGGCCATTGGACTTAGGGACATCAAGGGCATTGGTCATGCTGTCCACACAAATGGTCACATCTCCTTTGTGAAGATGGGTATTGGGTGACAAGCTGGTTACTAAAGTAAGCAGTTCGGGTGGGAGTCAGAATAGAGGATCAAAGAACTTGTTGCCCTGGGATTCCTGGATAGGAATAGTGGTGTGGAGGGCTTATTTTTAAGAGATGTTATTAGGTCATTCAGATGGACTATATTCCTTGAGGATGTGGAATCAAATCAAGGTAAACCATTCTTGGCTTATGGTGGCTTCTTCCTCACCCTGCACAAGAAAGTGGAGCTGGTAGGAAGTAATTCTTCTCTGTACTTCACTTGAAACAACAATGAAAAAGGTGCCTATTGAAGTTTCAAGGCCAAGTTTGGGTTGTTTCCCTTGCATCCGAGGGTTATTTCTGAAAGTCATTAGAAATGTTCCATGTGGCTGGTTCTTCTTTTGCTGGTCACCAGAAGGTGACCTTTTTACCTTATTTTGAAAATCCGTGTCAATTGCCAAGGTAATATCCTAGCCTAATTCAAGACCTCTTAGGATAGTTCTAGTGGGAAGCTGAAACATAAATTGTTTGGAGGTTGGCAGCTGTGATGAACGCCTACCACCCCTTCTGCAAAATTGACTCCTGCCTTGTGTGTTGCAGGTGATATTTGAATCCGTCTCTCTGAAGGGCCATCCTGGCTACATCGCTGTGGACGAGGTCCGGGTCCTTGCCCATCCGTGCAGTAAGTCTCTTCCCTGCTCTAAGCACAGCCTTGTTTCAGTGTGGCTTGGCGGCTGCAATCCCCGCTATTCATTCAGCTCACAAACATCCCTCACTCTCTCTCTTTTTTAATCCTTCAAAAAATGCTTACATACTCAATGCAATCAGTCCTGAATAAATCCATAATTTCGCTGGCCTGTTCAACAGGCAAGCACCTCCAGGAATTTGCAGAGAGTGGCAAAACATCTTCGTTTGAATCTCTCTTCATTATTAAAGGAGTCTAAAGTCCTGATTGTTTATTAGTGGGATTCAGACCACTGAAGTGGAAGAATTAGAGGGCTTTGGATAGAATCTTGTGCAATTGTCTTAAAAAAAGAACCAACACCAGAAACACTGAGCAAATTAGCACACTGTTCACTCACAGGGAAAAGTACCACTAAGCTATTAATTCTTTAAAAGTAATTTTAAATACCCTCATCAACTCTGTGTAGGCGTACGGAGAGATTTCACACAGTGGTTAGTACTTATGGTACAGGGTTGAGAGTTCTCAAAGGCATTCCACTCCATGCCCAGACCATTTCCACTGAAAGTTCTCTCTCTCTACTGTATTTAGGCTAAGATATTTAAATGTATTTAAGCAAGGAGCTGTGGGTCCTGGGTTCACTATATACATCTCAGAGGGGACCAATCCTGGGTACAGGTAGTTGAAAGGGCATCATATCTTGTGACATTTGATGGAGATATTATAATCAAAGGGGTATGCATGTGGATTAAGGCAGCCCTATATGAGGGCTGGCTAGGTTGCCAGCCCCATTAGCTAGTGTCTGCAGATTGGAGATTCTCATTAGTTACTTGGCAGGTATCAAGTAACTAATTCCTAGGAGGGTCCTTTCTCTGCTTCTTACTTAAAGCCGCAAGTCATGCTGTGGGCTCTGGTGCAGTTTGCTATTCCCTCAAGAGATGTCATATGTCCTGTCTTTTTATGCCTTTTGTTCCTTCCATATTGGGCCTATTCTCATTTCTTCCCCGTCCATGTTGCTTTTTATTTTAAATACATATTTTGGCTGTGCTGAGTCTTAGTGTGGCATGTGAACTCTTCATCGTGGCACGTGGGGTCTAGGTCCCTGACCAGGGCTTCAGCCCAGGCCCCCTGCATTGAGAGTGTGGAGTCTTTGCAACTTGGACCACCCCCCCACCCCCCACTGCCAGGAAGTCCCCATGTTGCTTTCATTGGACTGATTCTTTCCACCTCTACTGCAGTGAATTTGTCAGAGCCTCAGGCATCACTTCCTTCCCCAGCACTCTAGTGATACCATTTGACCTGTTGTCCTAGAGCACCATCTCTGGAGGAATTTGAGCTGAGTTCCAAGGGGTTTTAGCAAGACAACATTTAGGGTAACTGTGTTTGGGGTCTGTGCAAGAGACACCTCCTTCCTAGAAGTCAGCCAGCATCTCAGTAATGCTGACATCCTATCAGATGATTCTCCATTACTTTGGCCTAAGGTATCTACCTTTGTGTAGTGGATATACTTATGCGTCCTTCTTTCAAGGGTGAAGTCTCCCCCTCCCTTGATATTGGACATCAGTGCCTGCTGCCCGTTGGAAAATGATTGTTGACCTCAGACCACGTCAGGAGACGTCTGGTCTACCTGTGGTCCACCTAGCCTCACACACTCATCCCTGCACAGCCCCCAGTTTTGAGTGAGTCTCTCTGAGACAGACCTTGTGCTTTCCCCAAGCCCTGCATGCATCCCATCCTTGGAGCTGCATCCAGCTGCTGCCTGCTGCTTGGCCTGTGCAGGACGCTTGCACTAGGTCTTTCTAGTAGGTGACCTTGGGCTCTTCCCCAAAGGATATGGCTTGGTTTTCTTTCCTGGGATCCCAGAACTCTGTCCTCTACGGTACCTTTGCCTTCACCATGACACCCAACCTGACATTCTCTTCTCTCAGTCTTGGCTCTGCCTGAACTCTTCACACCATCTATGGTTTACTGTTGCAGCCACATGCTTCCTCCTCTCAGAGAAATCTCCACGGGCGAGAGCTCTCTGAAGTGTCTACCCTCAGAGTCTCATGGCTCCTCTTGGAATCCTCCCATCGGGGCTGCTTCTGAGTTTAGGATTTTTATGACAGCCTCATACTCCTGCTGAGGAGAGAGTAGATGACTTGGTTATGGAATTGCTGAGAACCAGTTACCCAGCAAATGGGCCATGCAACATAACTCAGGAAGACATGCCCCTGACTGTGTTCTTGCATAATGTGCTTCGTCTGAGTTCAGCCTAGATGCCTAGGAGGCTTAAGCTTAAACTTCCTAGAAATCAAAATATGAAGACTCTGTGAAAGGGGCTGGAATTGGAAAATCCCATTTAACTCTACATACAAATATTGGTGGTGCACATAGTTCTCTCAGATCTATCGTGAGTCATGTTGAGTTGACCAGGGCGTAGCCAAAGCCCATTCTGCATGCTCCGTTCATATCCAGTTTGGGTTTTTTTCATTCTTTCTTTCAGTAGTCAATTATTGATCATTAGCTATGTGTCAGGAACTTCTGCTGGACACAGGGGATACTCAAGTGACCAAGATAGATAGGCCTTTGTCCCCAAGGTGTATACTTAGCAGATGGACAGGGGGAGTTCAGACAGTTGAGTTGCTCAGTTGTGTCTGATTCTTTGTGACCCCATGGACTGCAGCATGCCAGGCTTCCCTGTCCATCGCCAGCTCCCAGAGTTTGCTCAGACTCATGCCCATCAAGTTGGTGATGCCATCCAACTATCTCATCCTCTGTTGTCCCCTTCTCCTCCTGCCTTCAGTCTTTCCCAGCATCAGGGTCTTTTCTAATGAATCAGTTCTTCTCATCAGGTGGCCAAAGTATTGGTGCTTTGGCTTCAGCATCAGTCCTTCCAACGAAGACAATGAATATTCAGGACTGATTTCCTTTAGGATTGACTAGTTTGATCTCCTTGCAGTCCAAGGGACTCTCAAGAGTCTTCTCCAACACCACAGTTCAAAACATCAGTTCTTTGGCACTCAGCCTTCTTTATGGTCTAACTCTCACATCTATACATGACTACTGGAAAAACCATAGCTTTGACTAGATGGACCTTTGTCAGCAAAGTAATGTTCTCTGCTTTTTAATGTGCTGTCTAGGTTGGTCATAACTTTTCTTCCAAGGAGCAAGTGTCTTTTAATTTCATGGCTGCAATCATCATCTGCAGTGATTTTGGAGCCCAAGAAAATAAACTCTGTCACTGTTTCCATTGTTTCCCCATCTATTTGCCGTGAAGTGATGGGACCAGATGCCATGATTTTAGTTTTCTGAATGTTGAGTTTTAAGTCAACTTTTTCACTCTCCTCTTTCACTTTCATCAAGAGGCTCTTTAGTTCTTCTTCGCTTTCTGCCATAAGGGTGGTGTCATCTACATATCTGAGGTTATTTATATTTCTCCCGGTAATCTTGATTCCAGCTTGTGCTTCATCCAGCCCTGCATTTCACATGGTGTATTCTGCATATAAGTTAAATAAGCAGGGTGACAGTATACAGCCTTGATGTACTCCTTTCCCAATTTGGAACCAGTCTGTTGTTACATGTCTGGTTTTAACTGTTGCTTCTTGACCTGCATACAGATTTCTCAGGAGGCAGGTCAGGTGGTCTGGTATTCCCATTTCTTTCAGAATTTTCCACAGTTTGTTGTGATCCACACAGTCAAAGGCTTTAGCATAGTCAATGAAGAAGAAATAGATGTTTTTCTGAAATTCTCTTGCTTTTTCTATGATCCAGCAGATGTTGGCAGTTTGATCTCTGGTTCCTCTGCCTTTTCTAAATTCAGCTTGAACATCTGGAAGTTCTTGAGTCTCATACTGTTGAAGCCTAGCTTGGAGAATTTTGAGCACTACTTTGTTGGCATGTGAAATGAGTGAAGTTGTGCAATAATTTGAACATTCTTTGGCATTGCCTTTGGGATTGGAATGAAAACTGACCTTTTCCAGTCCTGTGGCCACTGCAGAGTTTTCCAAATTTGCTGGCATATTGAGTGCAGCACTTTCACAGCATCATCTTTTAGGATTTGAAATAGCTCAACTGGAATTCCATCACCTCCACTAGCTTTGTTAATAGTGATGCTTCTGAGGCCCACTTCAGTTTGTACTCCAGAAGGAGAAAAGACACTAAATAAGTAACTAATATTAAATAAATCACTAATGTAATTTTAGATCATGATAAGTATTAGGAATCTAATAAATGTGAGGGACTGGGATGTGGAGGGGCTCCTTAGGTAGAGTGGTCGGGGTGATGTCTTTGAAGATGTGGTCTGAGCTGAGATCCGGGTCATAGAAGGAGTTCACTGTATGAAGGTTTGGGGAGAGGGCATCTAGGCAGAGGAAAGGGGAACTGCTGAGTCCGTGAAGGGGAATCACCTTGATACTGCCAGAGTATCCTGGCGTGGGGAGCATGGAGGAAGGTGTTTCTCACTGAAAGGGAAACAGGGCCCTGAGCATGATTGTTGAGTGGTTACATTTGAACCTGAGTGCAGGGAAGCACTACCGGAAGGGTTTATGTTGCAGATGGATAAGATCTCATTTAATTGTTAAGAGATCACTTTGGCCATTCTGTGAAGGATGGGTTGAAGGAGGAAAAGAAAAGGAATAAAAAAATCAGGAGACCAGTCAGGAGGACAGTTCT
Source organism: Cervus canadensis (assembly GCF_019320065.1). Taxonomy (NCBI): domain Eukaryota; kingdom Metazoa; phylum Chordata; class Mammalia; order Artiodactyla; family Cervidae; genus Cervus; species Cervus canadensis. Next base: position 69,982,739 of record NC_057395.1, on the reverse strand, counting down.
GGAGTTATGCAAGAGATGGTGTGTCCTGGACCAGGGTGGTGGCAAGACATCCGTTCACCATCCAGCATGTTTACTGAGCATGTTCTCCATGCCAAGCGCTAGTCTGGGTTCATGGGAGTGAGCAGGATAGATTCATTCTTTGCCCTCATGGGCAACTCCCACTGATGTGAAGGAGACTGCAAAGAAAAACCAGTAATCAGGTAATTATCGATCTGTAACAGATGGTGAGTGAGTCCACCAAGGCTGCCATCACAAAACATAGAAACTGGGTGGCTTCAGAAGAATTTCATTTTCTCATAGTTCTGGAGGCCCCCAAGTCCAAGATCCAGACGGCGTGTGTGTCCTCACGTGGTCTTTCCCCTGTGCACACTTGCCTCTGTGTGTCTTTGTGTGTCCACATTTTCTTTTATAAGGACAGTGGTCAGATTGGGCCAGAGCTTGCCCTAACAGCCTCATTTGAACATAGTCACCCTTTTAAGTCTCTGTTACCAAATACAGTCAGTCTGAGCTATTGAGCATTAGGGCTAAAAAGATGGGAATTTTGGGGGGCACAATTCAGCTCATGACAGATGGTAGGCGGTGCCATAAAGAAATTTAGAGAGGGAGAGAGGTGGTGGACAGATGAGAGATGAATTTAGGAGATAGAATTCACTAGTCCTATGGAATTAGAGGAGGAGCCAGAGGCATCAAAAATGGTGCACTCTTAGATTTATATAATCAGCTGGGTGTTTGATTCTGGGGACGAAGTGCTGCCTTTCAAGGCACCTACTGTACATGGGTCCTGGAGTCTGCTCATGAGCTCGAGTCCTGCAACTTGCTGGTAGACTCTGAACTGCTGACCTTTGGACTGACAATGTTTTCCCCACAATCTCAGCCTTAATGCATTTGTGACTTCACTCGCCATTGTTAAAAATTTAGCTATGTTAAAAAAAAAAAAAATACATCCTCTTTAGATCCTCGGGCTTCGTAATTCTCCACTCCAGTTCTCTAAAACATTTTTTAAAAAATTAACATACAGTCAGAGTTTTATCAATAAGCAATTCCACTAAATATTCCAAAAATTCCAGGAGGCTTAATGCATGATTTGCAATTGTACTCTCCCTCGATTTGAGCTGAAGCAATGACTCTAAACAGTTGCCTCGCAGCTTCCGAAACAGTGAGCGGAAGTTAGGTGTGATACTGAACAGAAATTATTTTCTCTCACAAACTCAGACCTCTCCTCTATATTTTATAGCCCATTTAACATTTTTGAGTTATTCTGCAAGTATTTTAGCCATAGTTACCCTCTGCTGCTATTTCTGCGTGTCACCATTAGCAGGGCCACTGCAGTTATAACCATGGACGATAAATGTCAGCACAATTTTCCACTCGGTTTCTAAGTTTCTAGCTCCTACATTGACTTTTAGAGTTTTTTCAACCTTTTTTCCCCATCACAACCTTGCGGGGCCATGTCACTGAGCCCACAGTCTGCAGCACGTTTTTAATGTGTGTGGTGCACTTTCTCCTCAATTGTGTGGCTTCCTCCTGAGCACTGTCAGGTTTAAAGAGCGAGATAAAGGGCACAATAATATGTCTTCAGATGCTGCACTGACATCTGCAGGAACTTAAATGTCACCAACATCAAGGCGCTTTGCCCCAAATGCACAGCCAGTTTTCTGTTAATCCCATTCCACAGGGTCCCGTTTTGGAGGAGCTGGGTCTCAGTGGGGAGTGAGTGTGGGATGTTTAAACTCCCTATGCTGGTGGCTGGTCTGGGCCCCGAGGTTGTCTGTGTTTGTTGGAAGGTTGATGAGTTAAAGCAGGTGGCCTCATATCTTTCTTGGAGCTGTAGATGCTGGAGGAAAGTCACCACTGGGAGAGGACAGGGCTCGGGGGGGACTGGAGTTGGGGGCTGGGCTGGGAGGAGGATGTGGAGGCCAGGAACTTCGAGAAGTGGACCACTCTGGTCTCCAGCATAAGGAACATACCCCAGATAGAGAGAGAGATTTGTCATGAGCTGGAGATGAAGCCAGGACTCCAAGAGTGATGGCGTGTGGAGAGGGTGCTAAGCAGGAGGAATGTGGTCTGGAAAGGTTTCTGTGTTGAGAACCACAATCTAGAGCTGGCGTGCAAGTGATGCTTCAGTGTGACACCTGCAGGGGTGGGGGCATCTCTGGACCTAGGGGTTCAGCCCGGGCAAGACTGGCCAGTGGAAATTGTTCCCTGTGAAGCTGTGTCTCAGAGACCACCAACTAGAAGAGTGTGCCTATAGTCATGTTTTGTTAAGCTTGCATGGTGTTTTAATAAATTCAGTCAAGATTTTAGGGACTTCTGTGGTGGTCCAGTGGTTGGGACGCCATGTTTCCAATGAAGAAGGCTTAGATGAAATCCTTGGTTGGGAAACTGAGATCCCACATTCCTCAGGGTGTGGCCAAGATAAATTAATTAAATGATACTAGCAACTATTTTTTTTTAAATACTTTAGAATGAGCGCTTTCACCTAAAGTCTGGATTTCTTATTTGCTGTAAGAAGTCGGATGATTGGCTGTCTCAAGCATAGCATTGTTTTGTGGCCATCATCTGCTGGATTTAGGGAACTGCTAGCTGCCCCTTCCCACAGGTCACGGGTCCTCATCAGTCCTTATTGTGTCCTCAGAGCTAAGGCTGGTGTCGGATTCCAGTTATTAGTGGGCTTGCACTGCTGCTTTTCTGATGCAGAGAACTCTTTATTTCCGCCCCCACCCCGCCCCAGTCTCTATGCAAAGGGGGGAAATGAAGATGGGGGCAAGGAGGTGGCAGTTTTATTTTTGTTTGTTTTGCACTGAACCACTTCTCTCTTTACGTAACTGTGAGACTCCTGCAGGTGCATCGGTTCATTATCTCTGCTGTATGTACACCCTTGGTGCTTTACCAGCATTATTAACACCAGGGGCCATGAAGTCTCTAAATTCTCACTGAACCTGGAAGGGAGGGAGGAAGACGGATTGCAGATGAAAGAACCAAAGAATGAGGTCTGCTGCTTTGAAGAAGGGAGGAGCCAGAAGCAAGCAGGAGACATCGATCCAAAGAAGATCACACAAGTCCCAGAGGTTTAACCATTTGCCCTGAGTCCGCAGGGGGAGCGGGAGACCCAACACAAAGCCTCGTAACATTGGCGCTAAGACTCCATGCCTCCTCCCTGCCATGGAGTAGATGTTCCTCCCTCCTTCAAACCGGTGGCATAAACGGGGCTTGCAAGGTTCACACTATTCCCACTTAAGAATTGACTTAAACTGATAGTTCCTAAAATAACATTATAAAATTATACAGGAGAGTGAAAAGGAAGCCATTTCAGACAATCAAAGCAGCATGACATTTGTCAGGCTGACTAGATCCACGGATCCTCAACTCTGAGAAACTTGTGAGAGGGCTTCCCTGGGCCTTGGACTCTTGACGCCATCTCGTCGTGGGGCCCTGAGGGGGGGTGGCATGAGGGGGACTCTGAGCTGTTGTCACTTCGTTTAAAAACCTGAGCAGCAGGTGTATGTTTTCACACAGGAGGTCTGCCTGATCATGCCAAGGTCTTTGGCATGTGTTGAGCATTGCGGGTAGTGACACAGTTTATGGAGCAGATAGTTCAAAGTGTGAAGACCATGGGGACAATGCCATGGAAAGGGATCTCTCATGATAAAACATTCCAGAGCAACGAGAAGAACCTGGAGAATCAGCACAGCTTTGCCTGGGAGTTCTTTCTTTGAACCCTGGACTCTAGGTGAAGTCATTGATCTCTTGTTGCCCACAAGGCAAGAGGATGTGCTGGTTAAATGGTGAAATGTGGGGCTAAAACAGACCTGGACTGAATTCTGTTCCTGTCGTTAATGCCATGTAGCATTGGACAAATGGAACTTGGCGAGCCTTGGTTTCTGCATCTCTGAAAGAGAAGTAATAGCAGTCTACTTTAGGAATGTTGTGACATTAACTTCATTAAAACATGTAAAATACCACCATACCTAGCATCGTAGGAGCTTTCAGTAAATGATGTATTATTATTGCTTGTCTGTCTGGGTATTTGAATCCCTCTGGAAAGATAGCCAGGGGCCTTCATTGAACCTCCTTGATCCTCTTAAGTCTCCATTTGATCACAGCCCAGAGGTGTTCATTGATTGGTTCATTGTTGATTTAGTTGATATGATTGGGATCCTTGGCACTTTTGTGCCTTGATGAAGAAACTCATTCTCCTAGACCCTGGATTGTCAATCCACCCGGGTGTCTTTGGAGAGCTTCAATAGGTGTGGGTCTCTCTCCACAAACAAGAAAAGAGATGAACCCAGGTTACCCAACATAAAACACATGTTTATTTCTATAATCGATTGCCCAGGAACATCACGAGATTCATTTGAAAGTCCTTTCCCAAGTCCTTGGAATAAATGCCCTACCTCCTTCCCATCCTGAGTTACCCTAAGGAGAGCACACTCAGAACAGGTCTTGAATTCTCTGTGCCTTGGTTCATTCACTGTGAAGTAGAGATAATACCATCACCAACTGCATTGGGTTAAACGAGTTACTGTATGTAGTAGACATGGCACGTGAGACCAATCACGTGCTAAGCCGTGAGTGAGTGAAGGCCAGTGGTGTTCCCCTCCTCCTTCCTTGCATCCTCTTCTCTTTGCTCCCCTCCCCCCCACCACTGTCCTCAGTATCAGCATCATCTCCAAGGCTAGGTATTGTGGGGTCTCAGGTGCAAAGGTGTTTCACTCCACTTTTTTACTTTCTGCTTACCCAGGCTACAGGGAGGTGCCATCTAGGGTGAGCCCTCCACCCCTCCAACTTCCTTTTCCAAACATGACAGTTTTGCCCAGAAGCTAATTTTACGGATTTTGAGGCTGTCAGAGATCTGGACTCCTGTCTTGCCTCCGCCAGTTTCTGGTTGTCTAACCATGCTGGATCCCATAACCCTTGAGAGCATTAATTTTCTTATTGCTAAAATTGAGTTCCTGCCCACCTTGTGGATTTTTGTGAGTTTTGAGTAAGGTGGTGCATGTCAATGTCTTAGAACAGTACCTGGCCCATTGTAAGTGATCAATCCACAGGAGCGTGTCACTGAGCCAGGCCATCTCCCAAGCACAAGTGTGCCCGCCCAGTGTCCATCCTAGCTGCCATCCACAGACAGGAAAGCGGTCAGGCTGTTGAACTCTGTCTTCATATGCATTTTGGCTTCTCTCTTAGGAAAAGCACCTCATTTTCTGCGGCTCCAAAATGTTGAAGTGAACGTGGGGCAGAACGCCACATTTCAGTGCATTGCTGGCGGAAAGTGGTCTCAGCATGACAAACTTTGGCTCCAGGTAAGGATGGGAGGGCCACCTGCTCACACCTGTGCAACCCTTTGGGAAGGGAAGAAAATGTGTGCTGTGAGGAAGGGCTCGGTGGGGAAGGGAAGAAAATGTGTGCTGTGAGGAAGGGCTCGGTGGGGAAGGGAAGGGGTGTCTTTCATATGCCTCTGCTCCTTGGATGATACTCTGCATCCATGATCTTGTTAAATGTTTTTGGTAATTCTGTTACGTAGGCCTCAGTATTCCCATTTTACAGATGGAGAAACTGAGGCTACGGACATAAAAGTGCCAGAACTAGAATTTATGATTATGACCTTTCCAAACTTCTCTCAGGGGGACTCCCCTGGTGGTCCAGTGGTTAAGACTTCACCTTCCAATGCAGGAGGTACGGGTTCAATCCCTGTTCAGGAAGCTGAGATCTCACATGCTTCATGGCCAAAAAACCAAAAACGTAGAACAGAAGCAGTATTTTAACAAATTCAATAAAACATTAAAAAACAACAACAAAAAAACTGTTCTCTAACAAATTTTGTCCCTTAAGCCCAGATTTCCAGGGTTGAGGCAGATTGAATATTTTACATGCTGAGTACAGTTGCATTTCCATATGACTTATTTTGTCAGTTTCTACAAAAGAGCCTGTTTGGGTTTTGATGGGGGTTTATTGCATTGAATCTCTAGATCACTTTGGGGAAAACTGACATCTTAACTATAACGAAACTTGTCACCGTGAACATGGTATATTTCTTTACTTATTAAGATCTCTAGTAATTCCACTAAGCAAGCTTTTGTAATTTTCAGTATCCAGGTCTTGTATATCTTTAGTCAAGCTTATCCCTAAGTATGTCCCATTTTTGATGCTACTTACTGTTAGAAGACTTTTAAGAAAACCCAGTTTCTGATCTTTCCTTACTAGTATGTATAGAAACACGGTCGACTTTCCTATATTGATTGTGTACCCTGCAATCTTGTTAGACCTACTATGGCTATTTAAATTTAAATCAACTAAAATACCTTCAATTCAGAACTCAGATGCTCAGCTACATAGTCACATTTCAAGTGCATGAGAGCCACCTGTTCTCGTGGCTGCCATGTTGGACACACACAGAGAACATTTCTGACCTTGCAGAGAGTCTTATGGGAGAGTACAGCTCTTTGAAGTCATCACCGACCATTCAAGGAATGAGGAATATGGCTCCAAAGAAGCTTACTCCCATCACCTCAAACTTCATATACTTAAAGATCTCTATCATCCCTTCTGACTGACGTTTTGGATGTTGGTCCTTAACTCACTCCTAGCACACTTTGATGAGAGTTCATAGTGTCATTTCTCTTCTTGCATTTGAGCCCTTTTCCTGCAGTTAGAAGATCCCTGGGCAGAGAAAGCACATCTGGGAACTTCTTTCTTGCTTCTTAGCAGTAAAGTAGAGTAAAAATAGCAGTAAATAATAATGCCTTTTCCTCCTGCTTCCCGGGGCTGCATGCAGACCACAAGATAGCACAGGAAATGTCCATGTGTCACTCAAGGATTAAGTAGTGCTGTTTATTCATTATAGTTAGTATTAAAATGCATTAGGCTCCCAGGAAGCTCTGTCATTTCAATGGCGTTGCCTCAGTTGGATCACGAGAGTAAGAAGAGACAGTCATAGTACATTCAGCATCTGTATTTGGGCTTTCCAATTATTCTATGAATGCTATTGCTACAGTTCTGAGTATTGTGTGCTCCAGACCTTGAGTCTAACAGTGGAAGGATGTTCAAGCAGAATGTAATCGAAGTTTTGAAGAAAATAGACAGAAACACAAGGTTTAGAACTCTTCTACATCTTTTTTATCTACTTTTCATTGTAAACCAAACCTTATTTCACAGAACGCTTTTCAGGTGGCTTACAGTGGAACATAAAGCATAACAAGATAGCATAAATTAAAAGTGAGGCAACACAAGACAGAAGGAAAATAACACTTGGGAGCTGATCAGATGCAAAAAAACCTGCATTTCTGTACTTCTGCTGCTTCTGGTGAGTCACAGGCAGAGCCCACAGGACCACGACCACTGACAGAAGAAGGAAAGCTTGGCAGATACACTGTTCACATTGTCCCTGAGATAAACACAAACCAATTGCTCCAGAAATTCTAACTGTTGTTCACACGGAAGCCAGACAGGAATTGTTCCCAGGAGTCCTCATAAAGAAAACAGCGTGTGATGTAGGGAACAACATTTTCCACCGCAGTCTTACAAAGGGCGCACAAGTGATTCATAGGCTTGTTTTCCATAATGATGCTCTGAGTTAAAAGCAATTTGGGGGGACTTCTCTGGTGGCCCAGTGGTTAAGAATCTTCTGGACACAAGTTCGATCCCTGGTCCGGGAAGATTCCACATGCTGTGGAGCAACTGAGCCCATGCATCACAACTCCTGAGCCCCCGCGCTCTAGAGCCCCCGCACTGCAACTGCTGAAGCCCGTGCGTAGAGCCTGTGCTCAGGAACGTGGGAAGCCCATGTACCCCAACTAGGGAGTAGCTCCCTGCTCGCCGTAACTAAAGAAAGCCCACGCACAGCCATGAAGACCCAGGGCAGCCAAAAATTAAATAAATAATGCATAAAATTTCTTAAAAAGGCAATCTGAGGAGTGGTCATTGAGGGAGGAGATGGAGTTGGCAGTGTGATATGGGAGAGGCCCCTAATCCATCTGCATCCTGGGCTACTTCAAATGTATCTGGAGAGTGAGTAGCTTCCATAACTAGGAAACTACCAGAAATGTTGTCTCTCTCATCTATATTTCTGGAAATATCGGGAGGTAGACAGCTTACACTATGCTCTCTGGCAAAATGCCCACTTGGCCAGTTAAGTCCTGGTTTACATGCAACAGTATAGTTGGAAGTAGGTTAACATCTTTCTATAATGTATGAGATGCCTGTCATCACACCTGCCACCCAGGGGACAGTCGCAGCCCTGATCTGAGACCGGCGGGCTAAGGCAGTGGCAGATTTTTCATGAAATACTGCTTTGGATTTATTCCAGCAACTAGAGGACCAGCCTGCAGACTTGCCAAAGTTCTGTTCCATTCACAGGGCCGGGGTCGTTCACCATGAGAATTTCCAAAGTGAGTGAAACAGCCACTTTGTGGCCAAGAGTCCACACCTGCAACAGGTGTGTCTTTCAACAATGTTATTTCTTGCTGTAGTTGCCAAGATAAGCTGACCAGTCACTCAGTCACTGAACATGGACTTTTTTTAACTGCCAGTTTTAAGTTGGGGAGATAAGGTAGTGACTTTATTCTCAAAAAAGTACTTTAGTGGCCCTTCTTCCTGGCAGTGGTTAGGGAGCAGTTGGTGGAATTGGAATTGGGGGGTATATCCCTGTGGCCTGTTGTAGAGAATGCTTGCCTTTTCTGTAGAACAGGGATCTACAGCCTGCTTGTCCCTAAGGGCTTTCAGATTATAATTTATTAAATTAAAAAGGAAGACTACCCACACCCTTGTTTTGATCCATCTGGAAACTTAATATGTTCCTTGTTGTTTAGTCATTAAATCATGTCCGACTCTGCAACCCCATGGACTGCCAGGCTCCTCTGTACATGGAATTCTCCAGGCAAGAATACTGGAGTGGGTAGCCATTTCTTTCTCCAGGGGATCTTCCTGACCCAGGGATTGAACCCACGTCTCCTGCATTGGCAGGCAGATTCTTGACCGCTGAGCCGCCAGGGAAGTCAACATACTCCTTAGAAGACCCCGTCTGCTAGTGCCAGCTTTCATGGTTTTATAGTGCAACTTCTGCATAAAAATCGACAGACAGGCTTATCCAGAAATGTGTATATATGGACTTCCCTGGTGGTCTAGTGGTTAAGAATCCACCTGCCAATGCAGGGGACACAGATTCGGTCCTTGGTCCAAGAAGATTCCACGTGCCACAGGGCAGCTGAGTCTGTATACCACAACTACTGAGCCCACACGCCTCGAGCCTGTGCTCTGCAACAAGAGAAGCCTCCACGGTGAGAAGCCCGTTCGCTGCAACTAGAGAGTGGTCCATGTGCAACATGAAGACCCAGCATAGGCCCAAATAAGTAAAATCTGGGGAAAGGCAGATAAAAGCTAATGAAAGCCATGAAATTCAAAGACGCTTGCTCCTTGGAAGAAAAGCTGTGACCAACCTAGATAGCATATTAAAAAGCAGAGGCGTTTTTTTGCCAACAAAAGTCCGTCTAGTCAAAGCTAGTTTTTCCAATAGTCTTGTATGGATGTGAGAGTGGACCATCAAAAAAGCTGAGCGCCGAAAAGTCAATGCTTTTGAACTGTGGTGTTGGAGAAGACTCTTGAGAGTCCCTTGGACAGCAAGGAGATCAAATCAGTCAGTCCTAAAAGAAATCAGTCTTGAATATTCATTGGAAAGATTGATACTGAAGCTGAAGCTCCAATACTTTGGCCACCTGATGTGATGAGCCAACTCATTAGAAAAGACCCTGATGCTGGGAAAGATTGAAGGCAGGAGGAGAAGGGGATCACAGAGGATGAGGTGGTTGGATGGCATCACCGACTGAATGGACAGAAGTTTGAGTAAGCCCCAGGAGTTGGTAATGGACAGGGAAGCCTGGAGTGCTGCAGTCCATGGGGTCAAAAAGAGTCAGACACGACTGAGTGACTGAACTGAAAGTTATAAACAAGCTCGTCTTGTTCTGGGATGATTTCTTCCTGAGGTGAAGCATGTAGTGTCACTGTCTCTTGTGCAAGAGCCTCTTTCATAATTCTCTGATTCCTTATGTGATGTGTTGGCCTGAGGAATTCAAACTTGTGATTTTTTAAGCATTTTTTTTTCAAGCAAGTAAATGGTGTGCATCCTGAATGGATGGTCTAGGAAGTGAAGCAACCTACAGTTTGGGGAACTCTTTTGAAAACAGGAAGAAAAGGAAAATAATCAGAGTGCAACTAGGTGGAACCATAGTGACAGCATTATCAGTGTAGCACCATGAAAATGTACCTGGTACATCTTTTCTGGAAAGTAATTTGGCAGGAGCTATGTAACACCTTTAAATGTACATATTCTTCCAGCAAGTAATTCCACTTTTGGGAATTTACCTAAAAAAATAACCAATGACAGAGAAAAAATTTATCTACAAGTGTGTTCAACAGGATGAAAAATTGAAAACAACCTAAATGTCCCAACAAAAGGGGCTGATTAAGTAAATGGGGCCATTAAATATCAGCTTATAGAAGTATATTTAAGGCCATTTTTACAATATACATTTAAGTGAAAATAGTAAGTTATAAAATGGTATGCCCAACATATTAATTCTATATCAAAAAGCAACCACATGTACATGCATATTTACACAATTATTTGCATACCTGTATAAATGTACACATATAACACTATAAAACACATATCAGAATACTTAATGATTGATTGTGATGATGGATGATGAACTTTTTTTTGATAATTTTATTTGGCCACACCTGGTCTCAGTTGCAGCACAAAGGATCCTCAGTCTTGGCTGTGGCATGTGGGATCCCTTAGTTGTGTCATGGGAACTCTTAGTTTCAGCATGCAAGATCTAGTTCTCTGACCAGGGATTGAACCTGGGCCCCCGGCATTGGGAGCTTGGAGTCTTCGTTACTGGATCACCAGGGAAGTCCCTATTTTCATCTTTAATCTTTTCTGTTTCATCCAAATATTCTAAAATATATATAGGTAACTGATGTTAACAGAAAAAAAAAGTGCCGTTAAAAGGGGGAAAGATGACCACATTTTACTAGGTACAGAATATCCTAAGGATGGTAGGAGCCTTTGCAGGACATAACAGAATTAGAGGTAGTTAGGCCAGCAGATGCAGGAGGTATAGGAGATGCAGGTTCAATCCCTGGGTCAGAAAGATTTCCCTGGAGAAGGGAATGGCAACACACTCCAGTATTTTTGCCTGGGCAGTCCCATAGACAGAGGAGCCTGGTGGGTTATAGTCCATGGGGTTGCTAGGAGACGTGACTGAGAAACTGAGTGCACACACGTACACATGTGACAACAGAACACACACACACATACACACATGCAAACAAACACACAAACGTACACACACGCCAACAGAAACACACACACGTACACACACGCCAACAGAACACACATGCACATACACACACGCCAACAGAACACACACGCATGTACACACACGCCAACAGAAGCACACACACACACACACACCAACAGAAGTACACACACGTACACACACGCCAACAGAAGCTCACATACACACACATACAAGCCAACAGAAGCGCACACACACGTACACAGACGCCAACAGAACACACACACACGTACACACATGCCAACAGAAGCACACACATGTACACACGCCAACAGAATACACACGCACGTACACACACGCCAACAGAACACACATGCACATACACACACGCCAACAGAAGCACACACACGTACACACATGCCAATAGAAGCACACACACGTGTACACACATGCCAACAGAAGCACACACACGTACACACATGCCAACAGAAGCACACACAACGTACACACACGCCAACAGAAGCACACACACACGCACACACACGCCAACAGAAGCACACACACACGTACACACACGCCAACAGAAGCAGACACACATGTACACACACGCCAACAGAAGCACACACGCACATACACACACGACAACAGAACACACACACGTAGACACGCGCCAACAGAACACACATGCACATACACACATGCCAACAGAAGCACACACACGTACACACATGCCAATAGAAGCACACACACGTGTACACACACGCCAACAGAAACACACACACGTACACACATGCCAACAGAAGCACACATAACGTACACACACGCCAACAGAAGCACACACACACATACACACACGCCAACAGAAGCACACGCACACGTACACACACGCCAACAGAAGCAGACACACATGTACACACACGCCAACAGATACACACACATGTACACACATGCCAACAGAAGCACACACACGTACACACACACCACCAGAACACCCACGCACGTACACACACGCCAACAGAACACACACACATACACATATGCCAACAGAACACACACACACATACACACACACCAACAGAAACACACACATATACACACATGCCAACAGAAGCAGCAGCCGTGGTCCCCATTGGGAATACGAGTTAAGTTACTCTCAGCCTCCTCCACCAATCACCACCACACTAGATAACTGTTCATTAAGGTGGTAGAGGTTTAGAAGTATTTTTGTGTGTTGCCTGGTCTTTGTCGAAGATTGTGGCCTGTGAGAAACACACACTTTTCAGGGGCTCTAGGGCTGGCCCTGTCAGCCCCACCAGCAAGGTGGACTTGCAGGCCTCCCTGCAAAGGATTCACTCCATTGGAGTTTGTATAGCAAATAATATCTGAAGAGTCTCAGAAATGAGGCCATGCATCCAGAGCTTCTGCACAGATCGCAGGAGGGGCACATATGTATTTGGACAAATCACGGGCATTGTTACAGGAGCAGACCCTAATCTGACAGAAGAGGCTGCTGCCCTGTGACGCCATCGGCAGCAGCACACCGGAGCTGAGATAAGCAGACGTGTCAGTCCCCTGCAGCAGATTCTTCCAGGAAACCTGTTTTTCCCGCTCCCTGAAGGGCTACCTCCTCCCCCGCTCCTCCTTCATCATTATTTTGATTATTCCCTATACTTGGCTTTTCTTTCAGCATTTGATGATGCCGACTGCTTCCTTCTTGAAAATTTTTCTGCCCTCTTGGCTCCATCATCTGTCAGCAACTATGAAAGGTCATTGCAAGCTTATGAGTTGGCTTGCCCATTGCATGGATGCTGGCAGAAGACAGGAGACTCTTGGGTCAGAGACCAAGGACTTTGTTACTCATCACCCAGTAGGCAGCATGAGTTTCATGTCTGCAACAGTTTCCCTTGTCCCCCCTCCCCCCCACACCCCCCTGTCCTGGTGGGAAGATGATGTGGAGGTGGATCCAGGTGGGGTTTACACCCAGCTGGTCTGTGCCATCGCTTGGGATCCCCACACTTAGGAAACCCCAGTCTTTTATTATTACCTTTGAGATCTAATTTACAAGCTGTAACGCTCAGTAAGTCTCCACCTGTATGGGTTTTAGTGTGTCTACAGAGTCATGGCATCATAGCCACAAGCTCTTTCTTTCCTCCTTTTCACCTGCAGGGACCCCAGACTTTAAAAAGCTCCTGTAGGGTGACTTAGGAGATGGACATCTAGCTGGGGTTTGGATCTGCATGGGGTTGGGTTCTCTTAGGTTTGTCTGCACCAGATGCATGGTCCTTACCTTCCTCCATCCTGTGCAACTCATCTCTGAGGACCGTAGGCAACTCTGACCTGGAAATATCCCCTCTCACGTGTGTTCTTTGCTCCTTTACTTACTAAAGCACCTTTTAAATATATATATATATATATATATTTTAACTTCCCTGGGGCTTCGTTGTGGCTTGTGGACTCTTCAATCTTTATTGCAGCTTGTGAGATCCTTTTTTAGTTGTGGCACATGGGATCTGGTTCCCTGTGGCACCAGGGATCCAACCTGGGCCCTCTGCATTGGGAACATGGAGTCTTAGCCACTGGACCACCAGGGGAGTCCCTGCTCCTTTAATTCCTGATATCTTGTCTTCAGTGCTTTCCCTCGGCCCACTCCCTGTTTATGTACATCGGGATTTGAGCCAGCTCACCCTGCCCTGGCACACGGGCGCTGGGAGGAAGAGTGCTGGGCCTGCTTCTTGCCCTCACAGAACTTCCCTTTCAACAGTGGAGAGAAACATTAAGCAACTAATCACAGAGTTAAATGTTTCATCACACATGTGATGTGGTTCCCAGGGGCTAAAAGAGTCCACTGAGGAGGTAGGGAGTAGGGAGGGGTGGGAGTACTATGAGTCTCAGAGAAGTACCCTTGGAAGAAGTGGCCTGTGAGCTGAGTTCAGAAAGGTGAACTGAAAATAGTCAAAGGGACATCAGGCCACCCAGGGTGATGGCCTGTGCACAGACCCTTCACCACAGCCTCTTCTTCTTTGTTCAGGGCTGATTTATCCCTGTGGGGCTTCTGCCAGGACCTTCCTGCCACTGCAAGAACTCCGAACCCAGAAATCAACCTGAGCTGGGCAGTCAGCCATGCGTGCAGTGGTCCCTTGGGAGGTCTTTAGCACAGCTAATCAGAAATGATTTATGTCCACTTCAATTTCTTTTAACTTTTAATAAAGAATAATCAAAAGCTATTCTGTAGAGATTGCCAAAGAGGTACAAACATGGTCTTAAGAGAATCAATGGGCCAGATTTTAGCAAGTTGCTAAATGTCATGCTATTGAAGCAAGCAGTGTGACTAGAAAAGAATTTTCATCACGAATGAATTGTGGGTATTTCACCTAAATATTTTCTAGCCAGGAGATTTCTGGAGCAATTGGAGTAATTTTCAACTGGAAATGGTGGCCTAATTTTACATGTGTGTTTGCACGCACTCTTGGTGCTAGGAGCTCAAATCAGCACACAGGAGGCTTCCAGGACCCGAGTGTTAGAATACCTCCTGTGAAACAGGCGCAATGTCAGTTGCACACAGTTTCCTTTTATTAAAGACAGTAATGTTTCCACTTCTGCCGATTATAAATCAATTGCAAGCCTGCATGCACTCCCTGTAATAATGACAGCCGTTTTTGCAGGCTGTGTCTTATCTCTTTGTGAAGAGAATAATGTCCTGACACCGGAGCAGAGACGATGGGGAGTTGTAGAATGGTAAGGCCATTACAGCTACCTTGATAGCTAATCAGGTGATATGAAAACAGCAGAGTCTCCCTGGCATCAGGTGCTTTTCTTGTCTTCCTTTCTAGATAGTTCCTGAAGATAGAGGTGTTTTTGCCTGGGTGTGAGGGGATCCACAAATGCCACAGGGTCAGAAATGTTCAGATTTAGGCCTTTGCAACCCCTGCTGTTGCAGAGTCTGTGCTCTCAGAACAAGCGGACTTATTCCACGTAATGCAAAACATACTAAGGGAAGGTGGAATTTGAATTGTTTTAAAAGAGAGAGAGAAGCAGGTGGAAGAGGCGAAAGGGAGAACGATTTCTAAAGGAATTGTTGCCACAGTGGGAGAGACATGGGTATAAAAATGGGATTAAGCAGGACTACCAGTGAGGCTACAAAAATACCTTTGTTCAGCTTAGAGCACACGGGCCCTTCTGGGTGGATAGATTGGAAAAAGGTTCATTCTCTGGGCATGTGTGACCCCAAGGAATGGAGCAGGCAGACAGCCTTTTTGGCAAAGAAAACAGGTAACCATTCTCCAGGTGGACTTGGTCCGCCTGTGGTCACGACTCCTGCTTTGCCAATAGAGCAGCATCAGGATTGGGGTGCCACACCCATGGCCCCTGGCTCAGCGTCCTTGGTGTGGTGATCAGTCGCTCAGCCTCAGGAGATGGCCTGCATTTAAGGAATGTTTACATGTTTCATGGTATTATTTGGACTCTTGCTTAACAATGAGGGACTTAAGATGACATTAGCCTTCAAGTCTTGGAGATGTAGGACAAGGCCAGCAGACTCAGCGTCACTCTGGAACTTGTTAGAAATGCAGATTATCTCAGACTTCCCCGGTGGTCCAGTGGTTAAGGATCCATCTGCCAGTATAGGGGACACCAGTTTGATCCCTGATCTGGAAAGATTCCACTTGCCATGGAGCAACTAAGCCCATAGCTACTGAGTCCACGTGCCTAGAGTCCGTGCGCCTCTTGAAGAGAAGCCACAGCAATGAGATGCCTGCTTACCACAACTAGAGAAAGCCGTACCTGCAGCAAAGATGACCCAGTGCAGCCAAAAAATAAAATTTTTTGAAAATTAAGTGCAGAATATCTAGCCTCACCCCTGACCTACTGAGTCACCTTGGAGGTGATTCTTACATATGCTAACATTTGACAACCACTGCTTTAGACTGATAGAGTTGGGGTAAGAAAACCACCCAAGACTGGTACCACATTGGCTATGGTGTCCCTTAATAATATATCCAGAAAGTCCGCTAGCCAGGAATTCAGGAAGATGTCTTGCCCCTCCCCACAGAGATATTTCTGACTGTGAGACCCCCAAGGTTTCTAGAAAGCTAGGTATCTATCACATCGATTTCCAAACTGTATTCTGTGGGGCAGTATTTTCCTGCAGGATGGCATTTGATGTTCTTTAAACAAGCAAATGAGTTTCTGCAACACCGCATACTACCCTCCTCACAGTGCCACAGGGTAACTGCACTGTCGTGTACTGGCCAGCAGCTGGCCGACATAATTAAGGCCTCAGTGTTTAGAATCAGATCACCTGGGTCCACATCCTAACTCCAGCATCATTCCACAGAGTCTTGTATGGGTTTTGTTCCTCGTCCTATGGTTCATGGACCAGCATCATCAATAAGACTTGGAAACTTGGTGGAAATGAAGCATATCAAGGGATTTTTTTCCTGGTGGTCCAGTGGTTAAGACTCCACATTCCCATTGCAGTGGGCCAGGGTTCGATTCCCGATGAGGAAACTAGATCCTGCCTGCCCAGACTAAAGATCCTTTGTGCTGCAACTAAGACCCAGCTCAGCCGAATAAATGAATTAAAAAAAAAAAAAGAATTATGCGAAGTAATTCAGCACAGACTCAAGGAATCAGAGTCTGCGTTTTTAATGAGATTCCCTAGGTGGTTTGTATGCACATTAGTATGAGAAGTACTATTCTAAATCATTCAAAAAAATGTGATCATGGCATCTGGTCCCATCACGTCATGGCAAATAGGTGGGGGAAAATGGAAGCAGTGACAGATTTTATTTTCTTGGGCTCCAAAATCACTGTGGACAATGACTGCAGCCATGAAATTAAAAGGTGCTTGCTCCTTGGAAGAAAAAATCTGATCAACCTAAACAGCATATTAAAAAGCAGAGACATTACTTTGCCAACAAGGTCCATCTAGTCAAAGCTGTGGTTTTTCCAGTAGTCATGTATGGATATGAGAGTTGGACTATAAAAAAAGCTGAGCACCGAAGAATTGATGCTTTTGAACTGTGGTGTTGGAGAAGACTCCAACTTATTGGACAACAAGGAGATCCAACCAGTCCATCCTAAAGGAAATCAGTCCTGAATATTTATTGGAAGGACTGATGCTGAAGCTGAAACTCCAATACTTTGGCCACCTGATGCAGAGAACTGACTCATTTGAAAAGACCCTGATGCTGGGAAAGATTGAAGGCAAGAGGAGAAGAGGACAACAGAGGATGAGATAGCTGGATGGCACCACCGACTCAATGGACATGAGTTTGAGTAGACTCCTGGAGTTGGTGATGGACAGGGAGGCCTGGCGTGCTGCAGTCCATGGGGTCGCAAAGATTCAGATACAACGTAGTGACTGAACAATGACAACAATTCTAAATCATGTTGTTTGACCTCTCTCTTCCTCATTTGAGAAATAGAAATATTCTTAGGATTTATTCATGCCTTATCATACATTGGAATCACCTAGAGAATTTGTGAAAGCAAAAGTGTCCTTCCCCCACCCCCATAGTGTTCCCGGTTTATTAGGTCCAGTGTGGGGACAGAAAATTTGCATTTCTAGCAAGTTCCAGGGGCTGCTAATGCAGTGAGTCTGGGGACCATCATTGGAGAACCACCACTCTAGATTATTCTAAGAGCATTGCTCATTCTCTGCTGACCATGTTTTCTTCCTTGAAGGATGCTATTTTAATACTTGACTTTATGTTTATGTTTTGCCCTTTTTGCTGTTTTGTTGGAATCTTAGCACTGGCCTATAAATTCTTCTGGGCAGAAATTATACCTTCCACACTCCACACTCTCTTATTTTCTGTTTTGTTAAATAATGAGTACATTTCCAGTGTGATTAATAATAGAATAAGGGAAAGGGAAAAGACAACTCAGACTACCAACCCCAATAAACAGCCTCCACAAATGTATAGCAGTCCTCGAATTCTCATTAAAATGAACATTTCTCCCAGGTTCCCAGGTCGCATTGATAACTGCTAGTCTGCACCCCACCATTTAAGAAGGACTTTTCCTAGGAACTTTAGGTGGATTAAGCATAGGCCACTTAACACAATGCCTGACACAGACTGAGCATTCAGCTATGTTCATTAATGTGACTTCTACTTAATAAACACTCAGACAAATCCCATTACTTTGAACAAAATATTTATCAAACTCTGTTATGGACCTTTATTCACAGGGATTATATTGACTTTTCAGAGGAAGCAGTGTGTTATTGCAGGGGTGCTTGACTCTCTCACGTTGTCTATGGAAATCAGTTTCTAGTCTCTCTCTTTTTAAAAAAATTTTTAAACATAGATTCAGGAGCAGACAACCAGCAAATCTCAAGGCAGTGGCTCATGGGCTTTCCAGAGACCCTATGGGAGGAGGGCATGGCAACCCACTCCAGTATTCTTGCCTGAAGAATCCCACAGACAGAGGAGCCTGGCAAGCTACAGTCCATGAGGTCGCAGAGGGTCGTACACGACTGAAACGACTTAGCATGTATGCTCGTATAGTGTACTGGCGGAAGAGGCAGAGATAGGAAGGTGCTGGGTAGAATGGATCAAAGTATGCTTTACGAGCCAGTGCCCCCAGACTATGCTTCTGTCTGGAGAACCCAACCTAAGACACCGTTTTGAGTGCCCACTGGGAAATTGATTCAATTGAGTCATCAACTCAGAGGGGCTAGAAGATGATTCGTTTTATAACAGATATAACTCTCAAACACTTGCCACAAGATGAAAAGAGGCATGCCTGGAACTTTCGGTGGAAGGGCATACTTATGGATGAAAAATATTACAGGCGACAAGAGAAGAGTTCCAACAGGATGAAGCGGTGACACAGGCCAAAGGGTTTGGTGGAATTTTCCATGGGCTCCAGCGTGCGCCGTCTGTGTCCTGCACCGCTCTGGCTTTTCCCAGGACTTTGACTTCCCCTCACTGTCCTGCTCTTTCTGAGCATCCTGGCATCTGAATCCCTGTGCACTTACATGGCATTTAATGTCATGGCTGGAAGGCTTTACTCTCTCCCCTTGTCTCCAGGCTGTGGTTCACTTCAGGCTTTTGGCGTCCCACCTGCATCCACTCAAACCTATCTATTGCCTGGGGTCTGAGGTTTCTGAGTCCTTTCTTGCACAGTAAAATTTCCCTTTATTTTCTCCCCGTTTCTTCTCTGCCTCTGTCTGGGGCTGACAGTGGCTGGTACTTGTGCTTCTTACTCATCCTCTCTGCTTAAATCCCTTCTCCGTGTTGCCCCGGCATTCTGGGCTCTGAGCCTCTCACCATCCCTGGTCTTCTAGAATCCCTTGTGATCTCTGCTTCGGGGCTCCTCCTGGGTGACTGCTCAGTCGCCTTGACCTTGAGCCTCTGCTTGCCCTTGCGTGTGGGCTCATCTCTCTGAACCTCACCTCCACGGCTCCTTGCCCCGGTCCATCACAGCGCTGTTGCCTTTCGTGGCTCTGGGCCCTCAGCTTGTCCCTGTCCTGCTGTTGCCTGCTCCCAATATGACAAATGTGATTATCAAAAGGCCTGTTTTTCCAGAGATTTTATAAGACAACCCGCAATATCTTATTCTTCCACGGGAGAAATACTGGTGGTTTCAGGAGCTAAACAGAAAAAATGTAAATGGTTCAAGGGGATGCACTTAATCTTCGCTGGAATCTGACGTCATTAAGAAGAAAAGTGAAATAATCCTGGAGGAGACATCAACATAAGATTTAAACTTGAAAAAAGTAATATTTTTGCACTTCATTAGTCTTTTGCTGTTTGTGTTAATTCCTTATTGCTGATGTAACAAGTTCTGCAAACTTAGTGGATTGAAACAATGGAAATGTATTACTTCACAGTTGTGGAGATCAAAAGTCAGAATTGGGTCTTACAGGCTAAAATCAAGGTGTCAGCAGGCTGGGCTCCTTCTGGAAGTTCCAGGGAAGAATCTCTCCTCTTACCCTTTCCAGCTTCTGGGGGCTACCCCGCCCTGCATTCCTTGGCTCATGGTTCCTTCCTTCATCTCAAAGTCATCGATCACGTCACTCTGACCTCTGTCTCTATCGCCATGTCTCCTTCTCTGACTTTGACCATCCAGCCTTCCTCTTCTGCATATAAGTCCTCTTCTTTGATTCAGGATCTCTCTCCATCTCAAAATCTGTAATCACTTCTTCAGAGTCCCTTTTACTATGTAAAGTGATGTATCTGCAGGCTCTAGGGATTAGGACATAGACATCTTTGAAGGGCTGTTATCCACTTTATCCCACTAAACCTCTAATTCCATGGTTAATTCAGAGCAGCAATCCCCCAGCTTTTAGGCACCAAGGACTGGTTTTGTGGAGAGCAATTTTTTCCACAGACCTTGGGGCGAGGGGTATGGTTTCAGGATGATTCTAGCACATTACATTTATTGTGCACTTTATTTCTATTATTATTAGATCAGTTTCACTTCAGATCATCAGGCATTAGATCCCAGAGGTTGGGGATCCCTGATTTAGAGAGCTCCACTGACACCAGAATATGCCTTTATGTGTTCAATGTTTTCCATGCCTTCTCATTTATTTGTCACAGTAACTCCATAAAACAAGCCCCGGTATCAGATTCATGGTTTAAATGAGGAGCTGAAGGCCAGAGAAATGAAATTGCTTGCCTGAGGTTGCACAAATGGCATTCAATTGCACTTGTTTTCCTATCAGTTATTGTAACTTGCTACTGTGAAACAGGGACTTTTTCAAACCCAGAATATCACATCTAAGATCCAGGATGGTAAAGACAAAAATGTTGTATTAAAAATGTTGATTCTAGAAACGTTTATCAAGTCAAGAGGCATCAGGGCATGGTGCTGGAGATGAAAAGTGCAAAGTCCTGCCCTCGGGCAGCTCACAGTCTATCGAGGGAAACACTTGTTGGAAAAATTGTGTGGCAAGTTTGTACCATACATAGGAGAGTGAGGAGCTTTTGAGAAGGTGGTGTGACAGTCAAGGGCACTTACTGGAGATGCTAATGAGCTGCACCTGGCGTTTAAGGCAGCGGGTGTATATCTCCAGGCAGACAGGAGGCTCCAGGCAGTGGAAGGAGCATATGCCAAGGAGGAGAGGTGTTGAAAAGCCCCCATCCATGCTGTACCTGGGAGGCAGATTGGTCCATGTAGGGGGCCTCAGAACCTGTGGGTGGGGTACCAGCACACCAGCTGTTTATTACCACTTGTGGGCTGTTTTCACTGACTTACCTGAGTCTGCTCTCGGGGATAGCCTGTGGGTTTTGCTTAAGAGACGAGTGAAAATGGGAGGAACTTTAAGGGGCCAAGGGCCAACCCCAGATGCAGATGAGCAAGGAACCAAGGTGTTTAGAAGGGGCTGTGCCTTCTCTTCCTATGGCCAGGCAGCTGCCCTGTCGCGTCAGCTCCCTAGCAAAGTTTATTCTTGAATCATGTCACCTACCGCTATCAGCAATGGAGACTCCTTATTATGGAAAGTCCTGGGCCCCAGGGGTGTGGGGGTGGGTGGAGCGTCCACGCTGGGAGCATGTGATACTATGATTTCTCCCTCCTTTCCTCTGTCCTGCAGCAATGGAATGGCAGGGACACGGCCCTCATGGTCACCCGTGTGGTCAACCACAGGCGTTTCTCGGCAACAGTCAGTGTGGCAGACACGACCCAGCGGAGTGTGAGCAAGTACCGCTGTGTGATCCGCTCTGACGGTGGCTCTGGTGTGTCCAACTACGCCGAGTTGATCGTGAAAGGTGAGTGCCACCACCCAGGTGGCTGGTCTCATAGGGATCCTTTGACCCCAAGCTTGCATGGTGGGAAGAGCTAAGACTGCTGTTTTCTTATCTGTGGTTCCTTCACTCATTGCATAGAATGAAACAGCTTTAAATTCTCCTCATCAACCCACTTCAAAAAAAAAAAAAAAAAGAGAAAGTTACTGTAAAATCATGCAATATTTCACTGTCATTCAAAGTTGAGTCTTAGATGTAAGATCTGTACGTGAAAGCTTATGGGATAGATGACATGGAAGACATCTCCAAATTTGGCTTTTTTTTTTTTGCATTTAAATTTAGAGTGAGCCAGTGTCCTTGTGCTTGGGTGGCATTCTGTTACAATGATCGAGAAAACAATTGTTTCTAAGGGATATTTTATTGAAAACTCGATATAGTGACAATATTTTAGATGGACTTTTGAAATAAATAACCCCCACCACACTGACTTTGAATTAATTTTTTCCCAGTTTTCTTGTTCACCTTGAGGTATCTTTGATCTGTTTTTCCATGAAAATATGTACATTGTCCCTTTTCTGTGTCTTTCAAGGAGCTGGATATTCGATTCATTTTTAAAAGATTCTATAATCTTTGTTACAGTGCTTAATAGTTGTGTGATATTTCATCAAGTGAATCATCCTATTTTTAAAAATCTCTGTCATCATTTAGATAATTCCAGGTGTTTTTGTTTTTATCTTTCCTCTGTGCTTGCAACAATTAACACCTCAATTGAGTTCTTCCGAAGAGAATATTTTTATTCTACTAAACCAGATTATTTCCTTGGATAAATTCCCTAGGGGTAGAGTTGTTAGGCCAAAGAATATGAGCATCTTTATGGATTTTTCTTTGTATTGCAATATTGCTTTTGAAAAAAAAATAGGTTGACAGCTTATACAGGAAAACAGCAGTGTATGGATGTTCTCATTTTCCAGCGTTATGTTCACCAGTTAAAATTTTAATATAATGTAATTTAGTGAATGAAATAGTGAAGCTGTTCATCTTAATGCTAGCGGCAGAATGATACCCAGTGTGTTTGAAGATAGAAGCATTGTTCAACCCCTGAGAAGGCTCCTGAGTTGGTTCCCTTGGTCAAAGGATGGGTTGGTACGGAACCTTGACCTCTCTTTGCCTGCCTGTGTAATGATTACCTTTCCTGGGGGAGTCTGCCATCTGAGATTCGCTCTCCTGTGCTGTCCTGACTCCAGATGGATATCCACATGGCTTCCCATTTGTCATTAATCAGATCTCAGCTAGACTGTCAACTTGCCATCTTCTTTGAGAAAATTACCCTGTCCTAGCTCCCCGCCATTCTCATGGTCACATTCTGTCACATCACCTTGTTTCTTTTCCACTCTTCGCATTTCCAAATTATATATTTTTCTTCATTTACTTGGCAGTTTTGTGTCCCCCCTTTAGGATATAAGCTCAGCAGAGTTTGGGACATCTTCCGTGTGTTCCATGGTTCACAGTCAGCCCCCCAAGCTTAGCAGAGTACCTGGCATGTGTGCTGAGCATGCCAAGCCATCTGAGACCACCAGTGTTCCATGGTTTTGCCCTGCACGATCAGTCATTTCATACTACTCAACCTTAAAATATTTGTTGAGTGGTGGATCAGTGAATGAGTTATTGGCCTCAGCAGGAATTCATTTCATCATTGGACTTCTATGAACACTTAAGTTGAAGATCAACAAATTGAGTAGTTATGAACAGAACAACTAACAGGAAAAACAATCATCTTTAAAACAGTTTACATTGAGTGTGAATGTATATCAAAGATACTATCGTTTTGATCCCGTTAGGCTCATCTCTCGACTTTTTGGTGCCGTAAGGTTGATCTGTGTGATAAAGTGGCCTTTGTAGGTCTTTCCGACAGTCAGTGAATATGTTACTCCGGAGCTGGGCCCTCTGGAGCACTCACTATACCTGTTGAATGGTGATATCCCATATCCCACACAGCAGTGGATGCCTCCCGCCCCATCCTGAGAATGGACCGTGTTTTCCCCTGTTGTCCCGGTCTCACCAGCATCTTGCCATGCCTGGCACATTGTTGGTAACGATTGGATAGGGTGAAGGACTACTGGGGCTAGTGTAGGGCTCTGAACTATTCTCATGCAGACAAATGGAGTCAGGAGACACTCCATTTAGTCTTTCCTTATGTTCTCAGGTACGAAGAAGGAGGCGTGGGGTCAAATCCTCTTGGACGGAGGATGTGGTTTCCATGG
Source organism: Cervus canadensis (assembly GCF_019320065.1). NCBI lineage: Eukaryota > Metazoa > Chordata > Mammalia > Artiodactyla > Cervidae > Cervus > Cervus canadensis. The sequence goes on along the minus strand of NC_057395.1, from coordinate 69,958,487 downwards.
TGAAGCATCATGGCCTTTGTTTGGAGGGGTGGCCAGGGTGTCCTGGGACTGTGGTTTGTTCTTTGCTGGCTGTGTTCCTTGGGCTTGAGTTCAGCCTGGAGGGAGCAGTACCCCGATACGATCCAGGAGCCATGGATCTCCTCTGTCCCCCCGCCTGCAGCCCTCAGCGCTCCATTTTAAGGGGTGCACTGGGTGACCTCCTTCAGAAGTCTCCTTCATGGTGGGTGAAGGTGGGTTTGTGCTCCTGGTAATGGATCCTGCTTTGTTGCACCTTACTGAAATCCTTTATGGAGTGCTGCATTTTCTTAGTGCCTGTTTTTCTTCCCTGTTGCACTTTTTCTCTTTTTACTTTCACTTGGGGGTCAGCTGGAAACTAGACCCCTTGAGTGTAGAAGTCCCTTCACATCCGTGATCTTATTTAGTCCTGACTGTGGCTCTGCACCTTGGTTTTATTTTAATTCATTTTACAGCTGTAGGAACATCCACAGCCAGGTTGAGAAGCAGAGACAGGTCCTTAGGGGCAGAGCGGGGCTTGGCCCAGGGGCTGGATCGTGCTATTTAGGCCTCACCTGGAGGGCCTGAGGCTTGTGGCCTTGTCAGCATGTGGTAGCATCGTGTCCTGAACAGTGTCAAAAGCATCCAGACTGCAGGCTGGGCTCATAGCAGGGGTCCCCTGACCTGCTGCTAACTTGTGTTTTTAACTCATGCATCATACTTCCTCTGTTCCCTTCCTTTCTGGAGTGGGATACCAACTGCCAGATTCTGGAGAAATGGATTTAACCCTTCCCTATACACACATGCACACACACACACACACACAGGACTTCCCTGATGGTCCAGTGGCTAAGACTGTGCACTCCCAATGCAGGGGGCCTGGGTTCGATCCCTGATTTTATTTTCTTGGGCTCACTGTGGACGGTGAGCCCCAAAATCACTGTGGATGGTGACTGCAGCCATGAAATTAAAGATACTTGCTCCTTGGAAGGAAAACTATGACAAACCTAGACAGTGTATTAAAAAGCAAAGACATCACTTTGCTGAAAGAGATCTATATAGTCAAAGCTATTTTTCCACTAGTCATGTATGGATGTGAGAGTTGGACAATCAAGAAGGCTGAATGCCAAAGAATTGATGCTTTTGAACTGTGGTGCTGGAGAAGACTCTTGAGAGTCCAAGGGATTGAGAGTCCAAGGGACTGCAAGGAGATAAAACCAGTCCATCCTAAAGGAAATAAGTCCTGAATATTCATTGGAAGGACTGATGCTGAAGCTCCAATACTTTGGCCACCCGATGGGAAGAACTGACTCATTGGGAAAGACCTTGATGCTGGGGAAGTTTGAAAGCAGGAGGAGAGGGGGATGACAGAGGATGAGATGGCTGGATGGCATCGCTGACTCGATGGACATGAGTTTGAGCAAGCTCCAGGAGCTGGTGATGGACAGGGAGGCCTGGCGTGCTGCAGCCCATGGGGTCATGAAGAGTAGGACACCACTGAGTGACTGAACTGAACTGAATTGAGGCAGATGGGGCAGGACACTTGTCCCAGATCATGATCTTGTTCCCATATCTGTGGCCCCGGAGAGACCCTTTGAGGCTTCCTATGCATAGTGGGGACTGGTGCTTCCCCCATGTGCAGAGCATACAGGAGGGAATATTAAAGTAGGGGTCATGGGATTTCCCTGGTGGTCCAGCGGTTAGGGCTCTGTGCCTGCCCTGCAGGGGCACAGATACAGTCTCTGGCTGGTGAACTAAGATCCCACCTGCTGCACAGAACAGCCAGCATTTTTTTTTTAAATAGGACCCAACATGTGGGCTTGGGAACATTTGGGTCCTGGAGTTCCCACTACACCAGACTCCCCAGATTCCTCCTCTATCCACCACCAGTCGGCCAGGGATCTGGAACAAAAGAAAAGTTTCTGGTCCTGCTTGTGCTCAGCCTCCTGATCTCATGGGTCCCCTCCACCTGGCATCACTCATTTGGAACTCAGGCCATGTAGGGGTTGGGAGGTCACAGGACCCCTCAGCTCCCAAGGGTGCCAGGAGCTAGAGGTCCCTCTGACGCTGTCTGTGGCAGATGCTTGTGCGGGGCCAAGCCGTGGAGGGTGGAGACCTCTGTCTCCACTTCTGCCTCCGTCTCTCCCTAGGTGAGTGTGTTTATGGCTGGCTTGTGGCTCGTGTACTGTCCTGGGGCTGTGAGCATCGGTGCTTCAGAAAACACCACCTCATTTGAGTGTAGGTAATACAAAATTTTCAGGGCAACACACAGATCAAAATGCAAGCAAATTGGAATTACTTCATTCCGAGGAGCTGTTTATTGAGTTGTGATAATGTACCTGGGTATACATTAGATTACTCTGTAATTGAGGTTTCGCTCAATTGACAATCTGGCCCCTCAACCTACCTGTTCCAGACCACTGCTCATAAATGCACTAATTTGCTGTCTGTTTCTGGGTTTCCTAAAGTCTTTGATTCCAAGGTATTTTAGCTTGTCCCAAGGGCTTAGGTGTCTTCAAATATGCGGATGTGGTCTTGATGACAATTTTCTAACTCATAAAAATTTTGTTGGTGCTGTTTTTTTTTTTTAATTTATCTTCTAACTCCATTTAACAACCTACCATGGGTTCAAAACTTCTTATCAATATACAGATTAGTTCCTCGAAGAAATCCAATACTGGTGCTGAGAGTCAGATGTTCGGATTTAAGTCCCTTGTGACTTTCTATCAAGCCAGCTGGGCAGGGTCAAGAATATAGATTTTGTGTATGGGTGTCAACATCCCAAGTTTCAGTTCCAGCTCTCTGTGTCTTCAGAGAAATTACATATTCGCTTCGAGCCTCAGGTTCCTCATCTGTTCAATGGGGACAAATATAGCTAGTTGGATCCTTATTAGAGGGAGAAAATATATGTATAGATCTTAGTACAAAATAGCCATCCAGTCAAGTCTTCGCTTTTTCATGCTGTTCATGTTCCTGGGGTTCTCGCAGCAAGAATACAGGAGTGGTTTGCCATTCCCTCCTTCTTTGGACCCTGATGCTGGGAAAGATTGAAGACAAAAGGAGAAGAGGGTGAGATGGTTAAATAGCATCACAGACTCTATGGGCATGAATTTGAGCAAACACCAGGAGATAGTGAAGGACAGGGAAACCTGGTGTGCTGCAGTCTGTGGGGTTGCAAAGAGTTGGACATGACTTGACAACTGAACAACAATAGTTATATCTGTAATTATTGATAATCATATTTTACTATATTCAAGGAGATATTGATCAAATATCAATACACTGGCTACTTTTCCTTGTTCTGTTTCTTGTACTATGGTAATTTAAACTTACTCATCTTAAGGTCTCTTTTCTCTGGAACGACATTGGGGAATGGGATTGAGGTCATCAAACGCAGCCCACTGGTCCAAGTTGGTTGCAGAGATGCTTTACTTAGGTTGCATTTTTTTTTTTCTTTTAACATTTTGTTCCAATCCTTAAATGCTTCTTGAAGTTGCGTTGGTTTGACCACACTGAGCCTGCATTTTAGGATGGCATCAGTGGTCTGGTATAGCTGCCCTGTTCGGGACACTCCACAGTTCACCCCTGCCCTGACTTGGCCCACTTTGCTCACCACACTAGGCTTGCTCCTGTAGGCCTTTGAGTTTACAGCCTGTGGTTTAAAGATTACTTGACTAGAATAGTTGACTTGTTCTTATTGTTAAGAGTTTGTGGAACCCCAACCATGTGTCAAGTAATGTGATAAGATCATGGTCTAGTAGGAAAAATCATGCAGGCCTATAATTCATGGCCGTCTAGTTGTGTCAGACGCCTACTATACTATCTTACTAAGCCTATAAGAAATCATATGATACACATGCTGTAGCATCTCCCTTTTACAGATAAGGGCATGGAGGATCAGAGAGGTTAGGCAATCATCCCAAGGTCACACAGCTTATATGTGGCAGAGTTGGGATTCCAGCCCATGCCTGCCTGTGCCAAATAGATCCTGTTCTTTCTTCCATACCACATTTCTTACAATATTACAGACCCTGTAATCAGGTGTGAGCTGAGAACATGTATGCAAAAGGTAGAACAGCTAATGCAATTCGGGAGAGCATCTTTAGCCTTCTGAGGTGACCAAGGCTGCTGGCTCCTGTCCCATCAGTGAGAGCAGCCCAGGAGGACCACTACACACCCAGAGAAGAAGCAAATACAGTAACCACTCTGAGCATTCAGCTTGGATGGCACTGGAGCAAAGTTGCCTTCCTAATCAGACTCCGAGCATCCATATCTATTCTCTACCAGTCTTCAGAGGCAGAGGGGAGCTGGGGGCTGTATGGTGCAGTGGTTAGAGAGCTGGGGCTGGGATCTGGCCTCTGCCCTGTAAACTCCCCTGCTTAAGCCTGCCTGGAGCCCCACCACCCCTACCATCTCACCTGTCCACACCCCAGACCAGGAGGGGGCAAACCTTTCCTGCACAGGGTGTGGTTGTCAACGTTTTCATCTTTATGGGCCACCCAGGCTCTGTTTTAACTACTCAACTCTGCTATAGCAAAAGCAGCCCTAGAAAAGATGGCATGAATGAGTGAGGCTGTGTGACAATAAAACTTTATTTTTAAAAAACAGTCTCAGAGCAGGGTTTGGGTCACAGTTTGTCATCACTGCTTGGGACCAAGCTCTCTCTTTGCAATTGGATGAGTCTGCCAGCCTCCTCCCTGCTCCACTTCTGCACCACCGAGGTCTGCTGTCTATGCGGCCTCAGTGATAGTTTGAAAACAAGTTAAATCTTGGCACATCATTGCCTAAAACCCTGCACTAGCTTCTCTCTTACCCTCAGAATAAAATCCAAACTTCTTAACATAGTCTAGTTCTGACCCCCTCTCTGTCTCTGATCCTAGCCTCCCAGACCCATATTTTTCCTTTCATCCTTTTCTCTGGCCACACCTGTCCATTTCCTCTTACTTGAACTCCAGGAAAGCAAGTCTGACCTCAGGACCTCTGCACTTGTTTCCCTCTCTTTGTGTGAAATGCTTTTCTTCCCGATGATTACGTGGGGCTCATTTGTTTTGTTTGCTGTGATGTCTGCTCACCTATCAGCTCCCCAAAGAGACTCCCCTGACCACACTCCCTCTTGTGACTCTGTACCAGTGCACTAGGCTGTGGTTTTCTACCCCGATCCTACCACTGTGCACAATAGTCATTCACATCTGTGTGTTACACGTGGTCTTGAAGGGAGAAGCTGTGTAGGTCTTGCTTCCCCTGGATCCCTGGCACCTAGTACAGTACCTAGCATGCGGAGGATGGTCAGACATTTGCTGTATCCAGCAGGGAGTTCTCAGACCCTTTCTTCACAAGGGGCAGTGGCACATAAGATTCCTTATTGTTCTTCTTGTCCCGAGGTTCTCAGTTTTCTTTGAACTACAGGTTTTCCTCCTACCTCTGAGCAAGTTCTATGTCCTTTATGAGTGCTTCTTTATTTTATTTCCTTTTATTATTGAAATATAATTGCTTTACAATTTTGTATTATTTTCTACTGTATAGCACAGTGAATCAGCTGTACATATCCCCAGGTGGCGCTAGTGGTAAAGAACCCACCTGCCAACGTGGGGGACATAAGAGACGTGGGTTTGATCCCTGGGTCGGGAAGATTCCCTGGAGGAGGACATGGCAACCCACTCCAGTATTCTTGCCTGGGAAATCACATGGACAGAGGAGCCTGGAAGGCTCTAGTCCATGGGGTCATAGTCAGACACACTGAAGCAACAGCACACATGTGTATATGTATCATCTTTTACTTTAATTGTTGTTTTTTCCCTTATCCTTTTTCTCCCTTGTTATGGAAGCTGCAAGCTTTCTAATTCCCTGTGTCCCTCCTATGACTTCCCTTTGTCCTGCTCTGGTTACAGTTTGGGGGTCTCTGTTGACCTGCCAACATCATGCTACTTACTCAGTCTACCGTGTGGCCCTGATAATGGTCATTTTAGAAGCTTCTCGGCCTTCCTTAATGGTCGTCAAGGGAAGGCTCGCCTTGAGCTGAGTGAGCTCTCTGTGTTCTTCCCGAGTCCTGCCTGCTGGTGTATGCCTGTTTCACGCTGTGTCTACAAACGCAGCACCTTATCATGTTACACTTACCTGCTTCCTCCTTCCACCTCATGTCTAACCTTGGCTTTCCTAGAAGATGCTGTTTCAAGAAACCTCAGCATCTTCATCCTCTCTGCAGTCTTCCTTCTAAAAAAAATATCCTGATGCTCTTATTTTTTCTTTCTTAGTCATAACTTCAGTTAATGGACTGCCTCATGTTTTTTAACCACAGCTTCTCTTGGCAAGCACTCATAAACTGTAAATCATGTGGGTCTTGGGTTCAGATCTGGATTCTGGCATGTGTTTACTATGTGAATTCAGAGCCTCATCCCATGACTCCTGAGTTATAAAATGGAATAATAGTGCAGCTCCTCTGGATTTGGGGAAGGGTCATGGATATGTTCGGGCTTCTCTGGTGGCTCAGTGATAAATAATCTGCCTGCCAATGCAGGTGATGCACGTTTGATCCCTGGGCCAGGAAGATCCTCTACAGAAGGGAATAGCTACTCACTCCAGTATTCTAGCCTGGAGAATCCCATGGACAGAGGAACCTGGCAGGCTGCAGTTCACGGGGTCGTAAAGAGTTGGACCTGACTGAGTGACTAACACTTTCACTTTCTTGGTTATGTTCATCCTTTGTGAACTAACTGTGCGTGTGTTTATTTATATTCATCAGTCTCCATCCTCCCCATTTGCCAGCTGCCCAGTCTTAGCTCCTGACTTCCTCATTTTTAGATGATGTCACCGTTAGCTTTCCAGAGGAGAGAAAAAAAAAAAAAAAGAAGACAGATGGGAGGAAGGTGGGAAACTTAACTTGAACATATGTGCATGTTGGGGGAGGCAAACTGGAAGATATCTATGTATATTGTGTTCTATATGGGCACAAAGACCAGCTTATTTTTTTTTTTTTTAAAAAAGCAGCAGTGTGGGTAAATAAAACCTGATAAGTATTGGTTTCCTTGAATTATTTTGACGACTTCATCAGCTGCATGCTCCTGGGTCACATTAACACTTTTTACGTATTTGGAAATCAAATCAAACATCGACTGCATTAAACCCTCATTCACTTGGAACGTTACCCTCCTGTGTTCCAGTGGAAGACTTATCCAGGGTACGGAATGAGCTGCAAGTCTGCAGTAAGCTAACATTTGTAGACTGTTTATTGCATGCCGGACACCGCCCTATATATTTCACGTGAGATTCTGTTGAATCCTCACCTGCTCCCATGTTTCAGATGAGGATGCTGAAGCCTGTTCACTCAGGCTGAGCGTCTCAGAGCTCAAGGTCTGTCTTTGTCCTACTGTAACTAAGACTTTCTTCCTAACCCTTGTTATGCTGATTTTCCATTATGTTCTATTCTGTGGCAAATATACATGGAATGTTGTTTCTGAGGACCTAAGTTTCAGGCTCAGTCAGACTCAGTGAAACCTCAGGCTCCAGATTTGGACAGGATGCTCCAGAACATTGCCTGTGTTCTCTCTCTGGTGCCTAATTTGCCTCGGAAATGTTACAGCCTCTGCCTAGACCAGTGGTTCTCAACTGAGAGTGATTTCATCTCCCAGGAAGCTTTCAGCAATGTTGGGGGCCTTTTCAATTGTCACACCTGGGAAGGGAGCCCCAGCATCCAGTAGGGGGAAGCCAGAGATGCTGCTAAACTTCTGCGATGTACAAGGGCAGCCCTCCTCCCCCTGCCCCTAACAAAGAACTGCTCAGCCCCAAAGGGCAGTTGTGCCAAGGGTAAGAAACCCTGCCCCAAACCCCTCCTTGTGGGGAGACTTCTTGATCTCTGATACTCTTGTGTTCATCTGCAGTTCTGTGGGCTTCTGTCCAGAGTGGGGCATGAGATGTGGGAGAAATAAAAGAGAGCTGATAACCTTAGCTGTGGAATGATTTAGCTTCTCTGAGCCCCAGTCGATCTGTCTAAAAGCTTTGACATTTGACTTCTGGTTTGTTCTGACCTAGTGGGTGAGATAGGATGTCTCAGTGAACAGTCCACACCAGCCCAGCTGACTGTGGCAGCTGTCCTTGTGCCCAGACCCCCTCCATTGCCGCCTCTTCAAACCAATGTAGTCTACCTACTGGTAGAGACCAGAGACCCCCAAACGGGGATGGGTGGGTTGAGAAGGGGTGGAGTAAAGCACTTTGCACTCCAAGAGCAAGCATCACCAGTCATTTAGAAATGATCCTCGTGAAGAAATTGAGGCAATGTGTTTAAACATTTAAAAAGCAAAGCAGTCTGGATGGGAGGGGAGTTTGGGGCAGAATGGATCCGTGTGTACATATGGCTGAGTCCCTTTGCTGTCCACCTGAAACCATCACCAACATTGTTAATCAGCTATTCTCCAATACAAAATTTAAAAAAATTTTGTTTTAAAAAGCAGTGATGGAGCAGATAGCAGGAGGCAGATGCCCCAAAGCAGTATCTTAGCAGTGGGGGTGGGGTGGGGTAGACAGTGGGCTTCCAATGTAATCAATGGGGTTTCTCATACCCATATTGCATTGTTTTTATTTTTAAATTTATTTCTAAATTTTTTAAAATTAGTTTTTCTTATAGTTGCTTTACAATGTTGTGTTAGTTTCTACCATGTCCACATAGCAAAGTGAATCAGCTCTATGTACACGTATATCCCCTCTTTTAAACTCCATGTTCATGCCCCATCTAAGAGGGGCTGCCATCCTGATCCGGGGAACCCAGAGCCAGGGCTTAGGTGAGATTTGTCTTAGAATGGACGGAGCCAACATTTTGTCGCTAGTTAGATTCAAATGACCATTTCACTGTGCCTCTACTTCCCTATTTGTCAAAGGAGAACATGTATTCTACAGGTGGGTTTCAAACTTATTCCCTCTCCAACAATAGAATGCCATCCTAAAATAGCATGGAAAATGAAGGAGGTAGCTCTGCAGAGTCCTGAGGCTCCCGCAGTAATGTCAAATTTGAGTTTCCCCACCCCCCGGGAAAGTGGATTTCTTTGTTTCTCGAAAGGTTATTACTGTTGTTTTTAAGTGCATGCAGTCCCCCTTTTTATGCTTTCCTGGATCCTGGTAGAGAATGTGGCTAGGATGCAGTCTCCTCTTTTCAATGAAATTGCTTTCTTCTGCTTTTCATTATTAGTCAGAGTAGCAGGCCTGTTGCTTTAGATGCGTGTCCAGAGGCAGATGTGACTGGCCTACGGCTCAGTAAATGGAGCTCTTTCTCTCCAATGGAGCTTGGTCTGGTGGGATGGAGCAGACAGTTTTTGGCAGACTGGCTGATCTCCTGCTCTCAGTGAGGGAAAGTCTCCTGTTTGAGTTCATCAGCAGCAGAATGTGCTCCGCGGCTTGCTCTTCTAATCTCTCACACACGTGACTCAGAACCTGCTGGACCCACTGTGAGACCGGACAGCATTTGCTTTAACTTTGCAAGCAGACCATTGAAAACGGTCTTCTTAACGATAGGCAGTGAAACTGCCCTTGAGAGGCCGGTGGGGCTGGGGCTGACTCCTTGCTCTGCCTAGGTTTTGCTTCCGGATTAAACTCTGTGTGTGACCCAGCCTCACTTTCTCTATCTGTAAAATGGAACAAATGATCTGGTTGCCTTACATTTTCTGAGGCTCAGTGAAATCAAGTGTGATAATCGCAGAGCAGGACCTCCTTCGTACTAGCTGGGGAAGTTCAGGCTCCTGTGACCATGTGACTTGTTCTCTGTACTATTTATTTTTTCCATCTCGGTGAGCAGGACGGTTACACTTCCTAGTCTTCTGCCTCCAGTTGGGGCAGAGGGGAATGTGTCAAAGTGATGCACGCCCCTTCCAGGCCAGACCTACAGACAGTTCCCCACATGCGGCCCCGTCTTTCCCTCTCCTGTTGTGACATTGGAGACCACACATTGGGGCAGGCAGTGTCTCCAGATGGAGCTGGGTCCCTGAACGCTGTGGAGCCCAGCACCACCCCTGCCCACATCATCACCTCACTGAGCTGAGACATGAATGAGCAGTATCTGCACCAACCACGGCTGGTCCAGCTCCTGCCGGGGGAGATGCTATCCGTGACCCTGGGCCTTCCTGCCTGATGGCCTTGAGACCTCACGCTCAGGTGTCCACACGTGTGGTGGACAGACAGGACCAGCGTCGGGGCCGTTAGTTCCTGCTTTCACTCTGCATTTCATGGGAAGCCAACAGTGACCAGAAGGGGGTTCTCCAAGTCTGGCCTCACAGCGAGGGAAAGTAGCTGGTTCTTTCTGCCCAGTGCTGTCAGGACTGACTCCTCAGAAAACCGTCCCTTCTCTCTGGGCTTTGCTGTGCCAGGCGTACCTGGACTCATCCCTGTGACTTTTCTTTCAGGCGCATTGAGCTGACCACCCCTTTTGCCCTTCACTTTCATTCCCCCCTCACTAGGCTGATGCAGTCCGTTAAGTGACCAAGGCAGTTAGCAGGCCTAGGGGCAAGGACGACTCTTCCAGCATCTTCTCTTGCCTCTGCTGAATCCTAGGCTGTGCTGGCTTTATTCCTTGACTTCCACAATAAGCAGAGATAAAACGAACTGTGGGACACTTATCTCCAGGCCCCTATTCATACCCAGAAGTTTGCTGAGTGTGGACTTGGTCTTTCTGGCTCTGCCTGGGGTCTCCACCTTTATGGCCTAAGCTCCAAGCTATCATCTTCCCTTCCCTCCTCCTTATCCAGCCAAGACTGAAGGACTCCTGATTGTCTCCTGGGCCCTGATGTCATCAATGGGCTGCTCTATCTTCTCCAGAAGCTCCAGAGAAACAGCTTATAGATACGCCTGCAGTCATCTGTCTTTGCCCAGAGGGCCATGCCAGGTACTCCTGGGGCTGGACCTGAGAAGAGCTCCCCTAACCTCAAGATTATCTGCAACCTGCATGCCAACAGAAGTTACCCTGCCCTTTGAGATTTGGGTACAGTGAGATCTCTTCAAGTGTTTGCATATTCCTAAGGCCTCCTATGCCGGTCACTGCTGACTACTTGGTTTCCATTCCGACTGGCTTTCATTGTCAATTACCTCTCGCTCCTTACACTTTCCGTCCACTCTGCACCATCCAGATTTGGAACTCAGTCCCCTTTCATTAATTTTCCTTCTTCCTTTTCCAAGCATGCACACACACACATGCACATATCACCCCCCCCCACACACACACACACATATTCTTTGTGGTGTAGCACTTCAGAGAATTTGGGGCAAGGGAAGGGGGGGTCAGCACAGAAATGCTCAGGCCTGCAGATGGAATATGAGGTGTGCCTGCTCTGTCAGGCACTCTGGCCACCCCATCAGAAGTTCCTGGTGGGACTGTTCCGGTGGCTCAGTGATGAAGAATCCGCCTGCCAAAACTGGAGACATGGGTTCGATCCCTGGTCCAGGAGGATCCCATATGCAACTAAGTCCATGCACCGCAATTGTTGAGCCTCTGTGCTCTAGAGCCCGGGAACCACAACTACTGAGCTTGCAAGCTGCAACTACTGAAGCCTGAGTGTCCTAGAGCCCATGCTCCACCGCAAGAGGAGCCACTGCAATGAGTAGCCCGTGCGCCAAAACTAGAGAGTAACCCCTGCTTCCTGCAACTAGGGAAAATCCCAGCACAGCATCGAAGACCCAGCATAGCCAAAAAAAAAAAAACTAGGTTCTTGGTGGCTGTGACCTTCTCTGAGGGCTCTGGCCTCCTGCGGCGTTGCCCTGGCCCCTCCCTTCTCTTGCTTCCTCAGAAGCTCCGAGGCAGAGCAGTCTGGCAGCAGGCAGTTCCTTGGGACCTGTTTGCACAGCTCATTCCTGCCAGTCCCCCTTGCCAGTGATTCCCCACTGGTTTGGACTAGTTCCATGGCAGAGGCATGACTCTCCCCTGGCCCTCTTTTGCATCTCAGAAGCGGCCCCGTTTCCCTGCCAGCGAGGATCCCATGCTTGCCTTGGTCCTGGAGGTGTCTGCAGGGCACAGCCCCGCCCACACCCTCACACTTGTCCTGCCTGATTGACAGAATCAAGGCAGGAGGGCTCACAGCGACTGATCTGAGCTTGAAGATGGAGAAATGGTGGACCTTTCTCTTTCTGGACCACTCCCCCCCACCCCCGGCCCCCACAGTGGTGAGTGTGATCACGTGACCAACTGGGCCTGAGGAGTACCTGCTCGTGTTTTTACCCTTCAGTGTTTATACCCGAGCTTAATTGGGTAGAGCCCCAGAGAGAGATTATTGGCTTGTGCCTCTGGGATGCCAAGCATGGAGCTGCCTAGAATGATAGACCCAGGGCTATCTTTCCTCTGCGTTTCCTATTTTGCTTGTTCCTTCTTGATGTAATTCTCACACCTGCTCATGGGGAGCTTTGGGGGCAAGTCAAGGACTCCAAATCCACACCTTTCAGTTTAACAAACTCCAGAGTGAGAGAATTTACTTCTCTCCATTTCTGGACATCAGCCCCAGGAAAGGATTTTCATCCTCCTTGCCTGGGTTGAGTATCCAATGTTGACCAGCTGTTGGACCTGGTGGCAGGTTGGAAGGGTCATGTGCCCAAGTGTTAGAGATGTGTGCCCAGCTCAGCAGCCAGTGGGGCAGGGTGGGAGGAGTCTGGGCTCTTCTGGAAGATGCAGGGTGGGACTGGAACCCTTCCCCTAAAGAGGGATTCTGGGCTGACAAGAATCACATTGTCACTGGCCGGGCTCCCCTGATGTCTGCCGATTCCTACTGGGCTTTCTACAGATTTCTGAAGATTTAGGTAGGCTTTTGGTAGGTTGTGGTCTGCAATCTGGATCCCCTGATTTCAAGCTTCAATAAAAGGGATGTACTTCAGTTCTTTTGTTCAAATGAATTTCTCATGGGTGCTGCATCATTTTTGAACCAGATGTGTTCAGAAGTGAATTATTGCTCTATGTCTGTTCCTCTCGGAGTCCAGTCCCTCTCAGCAGCTCTGGTCTTTGCCTCTGTGCCTTTGCTTCCTGGTGTCTTTTCTCCACTCCTCCATCATCCTTTCTCCTCCCATGGGTGTCTGCCCCGCCCTGTCTGTCACCCTCTCTTGCCACCTTTCCTGTGCATCCAGAAGGTCACAGATGGGCAGCTGAGCTCCCTCTGCCTTGCTGATCAGTGTCCATGGTAGGACGTTTCCTCCCAGAAAGCATAGCCCTCCCCTGCTCCCCCCCGCTCCTCTCTCCAACTCTGTTTCTTCTCCTTTCTCACTCCCTCTGACTCCCGCACTCTCCATCTCTCCCTTTTGTTGCTTCTTTTATTTATTTATTTTTTTCATTTATTTTTATTAGTTGGAGGCTAATTACTTCACAACATTGCAGTGGGTTCAGAACAGACTTTTGGTCTCTGTGGGAGAAGGCGAGGGTGGGATGTTTCGAGAGAACAGCATGTATATTATCTATAGTGAAACAGATCACCAGCCCAGGTGGGATGCATGAGACAAGTGCTCGGGCCTGGTGCACTGGGAAGACCCAGAGGAATCGGGTGGAGAGGGAGGTGGGAGTGGGGATCGGGATGGGGAATACATGTAACTCCTTTTGTTGCTTCTTAATGCCTCATTATATACCAGTGTTTTGGGTCACACCAGACTTGTCCCCACCAATGGAGTTGTTGGAAGTGGCTCCTTGATTCTGATAGCTGAGATGCAGGCTGGGATGCACCAGTATGTGGCATTAGCATCTTCCTACAACCACCATCCGATCAAGGACAGACAGCAAGTAGCATCATTGCTATTTGGCTAAATCACTATTAGACAGATAGACCTGCACAGTGCTGTCTCCAGATGCTGCTGCTATATGACTGATCAAGGAGGCAGATATTCATTAAATACCCACTGTGTCCTGGGAATCTTCTAGACACGGGGGGTGCACCAAAGAGCCAAATGGGACAGGGCTTCTATTACCCAAAAGCATACATTCTGGTGGGAGAGGAAAAAAGGGGAATGAGTCAACAAGTGAGACCATTTCAGAGAGCAGCAAGAATGTGGTCAGAGACCACTCACGTGTATCCCTGTGGCCCCAAAGCACAGGATGACTTATAACCAGACCCCAGCTCGGCCGCTGGCCAGCTCTGTGACCTGGGTGTGCCCCCGTGCTTCTGCAAGCCTGCTGTACCATCTTCAAAGTGAACGATGAGGTTGTCTTCTCGTTGTGAATTGTGTGTGTGGCAGTGCAGCCAGAAGTGACACATGTGACCAGAACCACAGGTGGCAGCTCCCTGCGCTCACGTACCACCTCCCGGCTCTGTCCCACGAGGTGGGGTGCTGCAGCTTGCTGTCCCCAAGGCTGCTGAATGGCTCAAATTCAGTCTACCACTGCATGAGTTTCTCAAGACTGCAGGAACAGATGACCGCAAACTGGCTGAGCTAAAGTAACAGGAATTCACTCTCTCACAGTTCTAGAAGTCAGAAATCCAACATCAGCATGTCTGCAGGCTTGTTCCTCATGTAGGCACTGAGGAGGAGTCTGCTCCGCGCTTCCGGTGGTCACTGGTGACCCTCAGCTGGTAGACACATCACTCTAGTCTCTGCCTCCGTCATCATGTGGCCTTCTTGTCTCTGTGTGTGTCTCTGTGTCTTAATGTCCCTCCTCTTATAAGGAGACCAGTCCCTGCATGAGGAACTGACCGTAAGCCAGTAAGACCTCATCACAGTTTCATTCTTCTGCATAGACCCTGTTTCCAAATACACGTTCATGTGTACCTGGGGGTTAGGACTTGAGCCTGTCTTTCTAGGGGACACAGGGGAACCCGTAACACCTTTACATGTTCTGTAGATGTTGAATCTCCCCTCCAGCTCATCCTCAGTTTTTCTTATGCATCTTTGCTGCTACAGAATTCAAACACCTTCTTTTTTTTCCCATCATGCTTGCTGTCTTTGTTTTTTAAGTCTTTATTTTATATTGGAGTACAGCCAATTAACAATGTTGTGATAGTTTCAGGTGTCCAGAAAAGGGACTTAGCCATCCATGTACACATATCCCTTCTCCCCCAAACTCCCCTCCCTTCCAGGCTGCCACATAGCGTTGAGCAGAGTTTCCTGTGCTATACAGTAGGTCCTTGTTGGTTATCCATTTTATATCTAGCAGTGTACACATGTCAATCTAAAACTGCCTAATTATCCTTTCCCCCATCTTTCTCCCCTGGCAACCACAAGCTCATCAAATTCCTTCTTTTCTGATGAAACCGAAGTATGTCTTCCCAGTGTGATCAGTGGCCACCGTCTCATCTGGGAGGCGAGAGTGGATGGGGGAGGAGCCGTAAAGCTATAGCCAGGAGGCTGGGGCCGGGTCTTTACATTCCTTCTTCCAGCTCTTAGCCTTTGTCCCTCCCTCCTGCATCCGGCTGTCAGGCTCAAGCCTGCCCGCATCCCATGTTCAGTGACCTCATTGCCTAGAGAAGGAGGCTGCCTCCACTGACCGGACCCTGTGCCTTCCAGCCACAGCTCTCATGGAGCCCTTTCGTGAGTACCCTTTCTGAACCTCAGTGCAGACATTAGCCCCCACTGGCTGGTGACGTAGCTATTCCCATCACTTCTGCCCTGCCCACCCTCATCATCTAACGGGGCCTCTCTAAACTGACTTATTTTAGCAAATGTGTCAACTGCCTTAGACTAGGGCTCCATGAGGACAGGTCTGCCCTTGCCCATCCATTGTCCCTAAGGACTTGACCTGCTGTGGGCACCCAGTGGACATTTATTGTATACAATCTCAGAAGCTCTCTGTTACTTACTGCCTCTTTGTTTGGTTTCCATGGTTCTCTCTTGATACTTTATTTCTGTAATTTATTTATTTTCATGTGATGAGAGCTTTAATTTTAAAAAAAAATATTATTGGAGTATAATTGCTTTAAATTAAAAAAAATTATTGGAGTGTAATTGCTTTACAGTGTTATGTTAGTTTCTGCTGTACAATACAGCAATTTGAATACATAAATCACCTCCCTCTTGAACCCCCCTTCCACCCAGCCCCCATCCCACCCCTCTAGGTCATCAGAGAGCACTTTGGAAGGATGGGAAATGCCCTTTTCAGTCTCTTCTCTTTCATATTTTTGCACTGCACCTGGGCTGGAAACCAGTCAAAATGATTATCGTCAGCCTCTATCCTTTTGCACATGCCATTCCCTTTCTTTGGAATACCCTTCCCTACCTGTCAACCTTTCCTGGCTCAACCAAAGCATCTCCCTGCCTGGGGAAGCCTTTCCTTGCAGCTTTCCTCACCATCAAAAGTTAGGTTAGGTGCCCCTAAGTCTCTATCCACTGAACAGGAACCCCTGCCAGACTGTCATGTCTGTAAAGTCAAGGGCTGTGTCCAGTTCATCCCTTTATTCCCAAGATCACTGTGTTGAGCACAGAGTCCAGGAGTGGCTGCTTGCATGAAATCAGGTAGCTCTTTAACATGCACATAATGAAGATGCCCCCAAATAACCACCAACTATTACAGATTTCACTTTCTAAGTGAGAAATCGAAGACTCAGAGAGGTTCAGTGACCTGGCTAAGAGCACATAGCTAGAGTGGAGTTGGGGGGCTAAGTGGCCCCAAGTTCTCCTGGGGGAGGTACATACTCAGGTACACAGGAGAGGCAGGTACTAGGGTGTGGGCAGCCCACCAGGAGACACAGGAAGGTCTGGGGGAGGCCTGACTCCTGGCCACACCCCTGCGGAAACCTGGGCCCCAGGCCTGCAGCCCCACCCTCATTGTGATTCTCAGGAGATTTCTGTTCTCTTTGCTCTTTTCCAGCATCAATCCTGCAGTTCAACGTGTTGGGGACATAGTGTTTGTAGCAACTGCTAATGACAGGGCTACTGAAAAAGACTGCCTATTTTTGGAGTTAAGCTTCAGCCTAAAAGAAATAAAAATAAACATTGAGAAGTTTGTTGTTTGTTTTTTTTTTAAGAAAAATATGTTAAAAAAAAAAAGTTAGTGCTATCTCAACCTGCTCTCTTTCCTAGTGTGGGTAGAGCGGGAATTCAACTTAGGAGGTCAAGGGCCTGGGTATAAAGTCCTGGCCTGTCATGAGCTCACTTTTCGGTGGAGTGCCACCATCTCCAAGTCCTGCCTGTGGTCCCAAGGAGAGCTGCAGAGTCAAACCTGGCCTGGCAGCAGCCTCCTTCATCTCCTCCAGTCACAGCTGGTCCCATCGAGTTCTTAGAGCCAGTCTGGACCAGGCAAGAGGGGTTAACCTTTCCCAGGCCCACTGCTAAGTTCCAACAGTGGCCACCCCCACCCCCATTCTGCCTCATCTGCCTCAACCTTATTGGAGCATCAGAAAATCATCAGCTAAAGATCACTACTAAGAATGAGAATAGTACTAATGTTGAGCATATCTAATGTGTTCTCAGAGATCACTGTGCTCAACCTTTGCTAACAAGCTCCCCTGGAAGATAGTATTGTTCTGTGCATGTTTTCTTTTCCTGGGGCATAAAGATAGCAAGCAAGGAGATCAAACCAATCAATCCTAAAGGAAATCAACTTTGAATATTCATTGGAACAACTGATGCTGAAGCTGAAGCTCCAATACTCTGGCCACTTAATAGGAAGAGCCACTTACTGGAAAAGACCCTGATGCTGGGAAAGATTGAAGGCAGAAGGAGAAGGGGGTGACACAGGATGAGATGGTCAGGTAGCATCTGATTCAGTGGACATGAATTTGAGCAAACTCTGAGAGACAGTGGAGGACAGAGGGGCCTGGCGTGCTGCAGTCCTTGGAGTCACAGAAAGTCAGATACCACTGATTGAACAACAAGAACAAGGAGCAGATGTAAATGCACCTTGGAGCCAAGCCACATTGACCCACATACCTGAGAACAAGAAACAAGTGTCGGTGAATTTCCTTTAGATTCATGGGTGTTTGTTACTGCTGCAAAAGCTGACTAATACAGCACTTCTGAAGGATGATCTTGGATAATTCTCACAGCACATCCTCTAGTGTAGGTATCCTTTTACTTCATTTCTCATGTGTGGTTGGACCAGGTCTTTTTCTTCCAGGATCCTACACAGCTCTGATCTTCTATAATCCTAAGCTTTGGGATCTGACAGCCTCAGTCCTTTACTGAGACTGTGGTTAGAGGGCCCTAAAGAGCAGCATCACTGTTTGGGGTAAGACATTAAAGGTGAACTGAGAGACAGTCTGAAAGCAAGAAGGGCTCCATGTCTTGGGTTCCTGCTAGTGTTTGGAAAAGCCGAGAGTGGTCCTTTACACCCCAGAGAGGAACTGGCTTCTGAAAGGCAGCCCTGCAGAACTGGGAATCAGCAGTGCTCCACAGGACTCACTACTGTCCAGAGGTCCATGAAGATCCTGGTTCCAGAGTCCTGTGTCTCAGCTGGAGGGACAGCCTGCCAGAGACATGGGGCCTGCTGGGCCACCTGGAGAGCTAAGATTCTCTTGGGCCCTGATGGACATTTGCAGGGCTGCTGGAAGCTGGTCAAGGCAGCAAAGTGGTCATCAGGGGGAAAATATGTAAGGTCTCAGGAGTACTGTGTCTGCGGTGTGAGCGGGAGCCCCGGCTTCAGGGCCTCCAGCTGGGACTCCTGAGCCGTCTCAGGAACTGCGTGAAGGACCTCCCCCAGCAGCATTTTTCTTACCATGGCCTCCTGCTTACATTGCTCCAGTCCCCAGGCCTGGATCTCCACTCCCTGCACTTTCCTGGAGGTGCCTCTCCCCAGCTCTGGGCCTTGCTGGGTTCGGAGCCCAGAGGACCAATGTGCCAAGGATAGAATGCCATTTCCTATGAAGTGAAGGCGTGCATGTCAATCAGCCCAAAGGTTATCCTTAGAAGCCTGTAGCCTCCCGTGGCTGCAAGGTTCGTGGATGGAGCGACTGCAGAAGCATAGTATTGATTGCAGGAAGTAACTGAAGAGAGAGTTCAGAACACCTTCTGGAAGGCAGGCAGCACTTGGCTCTGGTGCGGTGCTAATGAGCTCCCCAGCCAGCTCCAGCTCGACCTGCATCTTCCCAGCAAAAGACGGAGGGCTGGTGAGGAAGAGGACACCAGCGGGTGTGGGCGAGGAGGTGATTCATGCGGAGCAGCTTCGTGGGCTCATGCCAGCTCCTCTCCCCGAGTCTTTTGCTTCTTTTGCCTTTTATCTCCACGAGGCAGAGCAAAGAGCCAGGCTTGCACTGGGAATTCCTCCCCGAGTATATAAATGAGCCAGTCTCTCGAAAGAGAGGGAACACTCGCCTTCTAAAGGGATGTTAAACCCAAGGATTTGCCTCCTTCCCTCCCTCTGTGATCCTCACCACCTTCCTGGCTTCCCAAGGCTGCATAATCCACGTGGAGGTCAAGGTGTCCATGTCATCTGGAGGGCAGGATGGCTAAACTGTGTGTCATTGTTTGAAAGCAGACGTGGGTCAGCATGTTGAGTGGGCACCTCCACTTTTACTTGAGGTTGCATCATTGTGTGTTTATGCTGAGAAGCCTTCCCAAGAGGTCAGCTTTATTTTTTTTTCCTTTCTTTAAAATTTATGGCAAAAAAATCACAGTATTATAAATTCATTATCCTCCAAATAAATAAGTAAAATTTTAAAAATTATTATTATTATTCACTTTTGTACAATTTTAAATGTTGTGTTGGTCGCTCAGTCATGTCTGACTCTTTGCAACCATATGGACTGTGGCCTGCCGGGCTCCTCTGTCCATGGACTTCTCCAGGCAGGAATACTGCAGTGGGTTGCCATGCCCTCCTCCAGGGGATCTTCCCAACCCAGGGATCGAACCCAGATCTCCTGCATTGTAGACAGATTCTTTACCATCTGAGCCACCATTTATCGTTATGAAAGAATATTGGTTGCATTCTTCATGTTGTAAAATACATCCTTGAGCCTATCTTACACCCAGTTACTCCTCCACCCCTATTTGTGCACCCCCCACCACACAGTAACCAGTAGTAGTTGTGGTAACCAGTAGTTTGTTCTCTGGATCTGTGCAACTGCTTATTTTGTGTTATATTCACTAGTTTGTTGTAATTTTTAGATTCCACATATAAGTGATATCATGCAGTATTTGTCTTTCTCTGTCTGACTTATTTCACTTAGCATAACGCCCTCCAAGCTTTTCTGTTTCTCCATCCTAAGATTGGTACTTTGTCTCCTGTGCTACCTGTGTGTGTGGAAGTTCAGCACAGAAGCAACAAGATGCAGAGCAGGAAAAGGATGTGAGGGTTTTTGTTGTTGTTGTTTAGTTGCTAAGTCATATCTGACTCCTTTGTGATCCCATGGACTATAGCCCACCAGGCTCCTCTGTGATGGGACTTCCCAGGCAAGAATATTGGAGTGGGTTGCCTTTCCCTTCTCCAGGGGATCGTCCCAACCCAGGGATCAAACCTGCGTCTTCTACATTGTTATACAGATTCTTGACCACTGAGCCACCAGGGATGCATTTCTTTTCTTCTTGGATTTAAAAAAAAAAAGAAAAATCACTCTATTTTTCTTGCTTTCAACTGATATAGTTCACTAGTACACGTTTAAATTCTGGCCACTGAATGGGCTATCTCAGCCATGAGGCCCTGTGCATCAGACTTTCAAGGAAGGGAAACCCGAGTGATACTCTCAACCCTGCCACCAACAGGACCACCACCAAGAAACTTGTCAAATCCCTGAACCTTAAACCGTATGATCTTTCATCCTTCAGAGCCTTTACCACTGCCATTCTCCTTGCTTGATGGCTTTTCACCTTTTTCTCTGCTGTCATCTTGTGAAGCTCAGTTTAAATGCCAGTTTCTTTGTGAAGACTTCTTCAACTTCCCTAGACAGGTGTGGATATTCTTTTTGAACATACCTCTGTTGGAGACTTTTGTTGCTGATCTGTACTTTGTTTACTTAAACGATTTTGAGTGCCCATGATCTGCCCAGGCACAGTTGAAGGCATTGGGGATACAGGGGTTGATCAAAGTGACGAAGTGTGTATTGCAGGCCCCACTGTCCAGCAGAACTTTCTCTGATGATGGAGCTATTCTGTGTCTGTGCTGTCAGCTCTCTGTGACTCAATAGCCATGTGAGGCTACAAACACTTGAAATATAGCTGCTGTGACTTGGGAATTTAATTTTAATTTTTTTTAAATGTAAATAATCACACAAGGTAGGGGCTACCATATTGGGCAGTGATATTCTGCAGGAAGGGATTTCCTTTGAAAGAGTTAATGGTCAGTATATTATACTAAGGAGCATGTTGGAATCTAATGGAGTAGAGTGACAAAGAATTAGTTGGGAAACCTATTTTGATAAGTGAATGAGAGAGATTTGGAGGAAGTGATATTTGAGCTAAAACCTGGAAGATGAGAAGATGTCGGCTGTTTAAGGGAGATTAGAGACTTTTCTCAAGAGGCAAGTCAGGTGGTCTGGTATGCCCATCTCTTTCAGAATTTTCCACAGTTTATTGTGATCCACACAGTCAAAGGCTTTGGCACAATGAAGCGGAAATAGATGTTTTTCTGGAACTCTCTTGCTTTTTCGATGATCCAGCGGATGTTGGCAATTTGATCTCTGGATCCTCTGCCTTTTCTAAAACCAGCCTGAACATCTGGAAGTTCACGGTTCATGTATTGCTGAAGCCTGGCTTGGAGAATTTTGAGCATTACTTTACTAGCGTGTGAGATGAGTGCAGTTGTGTAGTAGTTTGAGCATTCTTTGGGATTGCCTTTCTTTGGGATTGGAATGAAAACTGACCTTTTCCAGTCCTGTGACCACTGCTGAGTTTTCCAAATTTGCTGGCATATTGAGTGTAGCACTTTCACAGCATCATCTTTCAGGATTTGAAATAGCTCAACTGGAATTCCATCACCTCCACTAGCTTTGTTTGCAGTGATGCTTTCTAAGGCCCACTTGACTTTACATTCCAGGATATCTGATTCTAGGTGAGTGATCACACCATCGTGATTATCAGGAAGCAACAGTTAGAACTGGACATGGAACAACAGACTGGTTCCAAATAGGAAAAGGAGTATGTCAAGGCTGTATATTGTCACCCTGCTTATTTAACTTATATGCAGAGTACATCATGAGAAATGCTGGTCTGGAAGAAGCACAAGCTGGAATCAAGATTGCTGGGAGAAATATCAATAACTTCAGATATGCAGATGACACCACCCTTAAGGCAGAAAGTGAAGAGGAACTAAAAAGCCTCTTGATGAAAGTGAAAGAGGAGAGTGAAAAAGTTGGCTTAAAGCTCAACATTCAGAAAACTAAGATCATGGCATCTGGTTCCATCACTTCATGGGAAATAGATGGGGAAACACTGGAAACAGTGTCAGACTTTATTTTTCTGGACTCCAAAATCACTGCAGATGGTGATTGCAGCCATGAAATTAAAAGACGCTTACTCCTTGGAAGGAAAGTTATGACCAACCTAGATAGCATATTAAAAAGCAGAGACATTACTTTGCCAACAAAGGTCCGTCTGGTCAAGGCTATGGTTTTTCCAGTGGTCATGTATGGATGTGAGAGTTGGACTGTGAAGAAAGCTGAGCGCCAAAAAATTGATGCTTTTGAACTATGGTGTTAGAGAAGACTCTTGAGAGTCCCTTGGATTGCAAGGAGATCCAACCAGTCCATCCTAGAGGAGATCAGTCCAGGGTGTTCATTGGAAGGACTGATGCTGAAGCTGAAACTCCAGTACTTTGGCCACCTCATGTGAAGAGTTGACTCATTGGAAAAGACCCTGATGCTGGGAGGAGTTGGGGGCAGGAGGAGAAGGGGATGACAGAGGATGAGATGGCTGGGTGGCATCACTGACTCGATGGACATGAGTTTGCATAAGCTCCGGGAGTTGGTGATGGACAGGGAGGCCTGGCGTGCTGCGATTCATGGGGTCGCAAAGAGTTGGACACTACTGAGCAACTGAACTGAACTGAGCTGAGAGATTTTTCTAGGGAAGGAAAACAGTAGGAAAACACTAGAGGCAAGAATGACTTTGCAGGAATTGAGGGCAGTTGATGTGATCAGAATGGAATGGGTGAATGGTAGGGGTGGAGGCTAGAGAGCTTGTCAGGGGTCAGATCAATAAAGTTATTAGACAGGGAGGGGAAAAGGGCTTGTTGGATGTCCTCATGTGGGGGAGAAAGAGCACTGAGCCCACCTCTCCTGGCTGTCTGCTCAGTGCTTCTGTTGTGCCATGCTGCCCCAGGACCTCGGGCTCCCCACCTGCTCACATAGTGCCAGCCTGGTGGCAAGCCTCATCTGCATTCTGTTTCCATCTCTGCCTCCAGCCTGACTTATTTAGGCCAGTCTAATTTATGTAGCCGTTGAACACGGGTAGGACATGTCAGGCTCAGGGGCCTGCCCGTGTTTGTCCTTATGAAAAAGAAATACTACCTTCTCCACCGGAGCCATCTTTTCTGATCATGCCTGCTTGGTAGTTAAGATTCCAGAAGCATTTAGCACAAGGAAGGATGGCTGTGATGACAAGTAGATCCTCTGTAACCTCCACTTAATTGGATGAAGTGACAGCCCCAGCAAAGACTCAAATAAAATTTGGTGCAATTAGACTGCGCTGAGCGGCTGGTGCTAGAATCAGGGTGGAAGTCTTGCAGCTGGTTCCTGGGACCGTGGAAGAATCTGACTGGACAGGAGGGGCCTGTGCATGGGGGCCAGGTGAAGTGTTCCCTCCGCCAGCTCATCCTCCCATCCTTCCCATCGATTCTGTGGATCTCTCCAGAAGTTTCCTTGAAGGGAGTGGTGAGAAGCGCTGAGGCAGAGGAAGTATCTTAGATTGGATTCCCTGGGAACAAAATCTGAGACACAGAGTTTCATGCAGAAGCTTTTATTCAGGAAAATTCAATAGAGGTACACCTGTTGGGGAGTGAGGAAGGTGGGACTGGGCAGAGGGAGAAGTTGACTTGTGATGTGGGTGCAGCTGAAGGAGCAGGGCTCCCCCAATCATTTGGGCGAACCCCAGAGCTTGGGTAATAATTTAGGGTTGTCCTGCACTGAGGCTAGAGAACTGGGCCTCTGTAGTTCCCATCTCAGCCAGCCACTGGCCATGTCCCTTAACCCCCAACAGACATAACCTGGGATAGAGCAGTTCCCAGAGATGGAGGAAGCTGTGAGCATCAGCAGTGGACGTGTCCAGTAGCTGGGGGAGGGGTACACCTGCCTCCCTGCCAGCAGATCACTACAGTATCCACTACAAGTTTGGCTGGGACTCAGGACCCATGGTTCCCTGGGAATTCTTGATCATCTTCAGCTGTAACTCCAAGGCATTGCCCACATATTGGACCCCTCTGCTTTTCTCTCCACTCTGTTCTCCACCTGTTCTGGGTGACAGGGAGCTTGTCCCTTGACTACTTGGAGTCCAGTTTCTCTTCTTGTCTCTGTTCTACTTGCGTCTGACCCTTCACTGGCCTCCAGGACTCCTTGTTTATTGCTCTTACTTGTGTTCTGCATGGCTAATCAACTGCATGTGAAGCAGTTTCTCACTACATTTCCCACTCCCACCGTGGTTCTCCCTTTTGGGTGGCGCCATCCTAGTAGTGAGTCTAGGAGCCCAACTCCACCATCTGTCTGAACTCTCTGGTGTGGTGGTGAAATGTGTGGGCTCCAGGTCAGATACCTAAGTGAAGATCCCTGCTCTGCCACTTTCCAGAAAAGTGATCCTGTGAAAATCAGGTTTGCTCTTTATTGACAGTAGTGGTACAGACATGGATTCATGTGTTCTGCCTCATACTTTGGTCATTTTGAACCTTTCACATCTGAAATTGGAGTATACCTACCTTCATCATAGAGCATCTGTGAGGAATGCACATTGCTTGATAGGCCCACAGCATACCACGTGGCATATGGAAGGTGTTGTCATTCTTTTGTCCTCATGGAAAGCCACGGTCAGCTCAGCCTGGCCAAGGGTAGTCCAGGCCAAATCTCAGAGTCCAGCTGAGAACCCAAATACTGAAATGCACTCCTGAGTGTCGCAGAGAGTCTTGAGATGAGAGGAGGTAGCCATGGTGAAACAGCTTATCCACTATTTGGTTGTAGGGCCTCCATCCAGCCAAGTGGAAGCCCAGTTCCCAAGAGATCTGAATGAATGGGTACCTTGAGGGCTAAATCTAGGTGCAAACCCACATCTCCCGGTCAAGGGCCAAGAAGTATTCATTCCTGAGTCATTCCTCCTCTCTGCCTCCTCCTACCCAATTCTCTCCTGATACAGCCACAGCCTCAACTTCTGCGTGGGAGAAGGGGGCTGGGAGAGTTGTGTCTTCCCTGTCCCATAACTGTGGCTCAGTGGAGGCGTCCTTCTGTCCTCATATGCGATGGAAGCCGACATGGACCCCCACTTCCAAGCCTTGTTCTCCTTCCATTGTTGGACACACAGCAGGACTCCGCAGGCAAGTGAAAAAGAAAAGCCTTGATCACTGTTTATTTTCCTTAATTTTCATTGTGCCTCTTTTATTTTTACCCTTGATTACAAGCAACAGAAAAGTTCCTTTCTGTTTTTTCCCCCTTTTGCAGCTGTTAGTTTGAATAGCATCCGCTAGACCAACCCCCCCAGGATGGCTCAGAAAGGAGAGAAATTAGCTAAGAGGGAAACAAGAGAAGCATTTTTAGTTCAGGGTAGGAGCCTCATTTTGCCAAACCTGCAGTCTTTTGCCTGGCTTTAGAGCCCTCTTTGAATGCCAGCCCACAGCTTCAGGGGGCAAAGTGTTTCTGTTGTCATTATTGTTTGGCTTGGTTGGTTTTCTTTATTTGAAGACAAACTGGCCTCCTCAAAGCCCTCTGAATTGTTCTTCGAATCCTGTTTTATCATTTATTGTTGTTGTTGTTGTTGAGTCACCAAGTTTTGTCTGACTCGTGACACCATGGACTGCAGCTCACTAGGCTTCCCTGTCTGTCACCATCTCCTGAAGTTTGTCCAAGTTCATGTCCATTCAATCAGTGATGCCATCCTACCATCTCATCCTTTGTCACCCTCTTCTCTTTCTGCCTTCAATCTTTCCGGGCATCAGGGTCTTTTCCAATGAGTCAGCTCTTCACATCAGTTGGCCAAAGTATTGGAGCTTCAGCTTCAGCATCAGTCCTTGTAAAGAGTATTCAGGGTTGTTTTCTTTTAAGATTGACTGATTTGATCTCCATGCTTTCCAAGGGACTCTCAAAAGTCTTTTCCAGCACCATGATTCAAACCCATCAGTTCTTTGGTGCTCTGCCTTCTTTATTGTCCAGCTCCCACATCCATACATGACAACTGGAAAGACCATATCCTTGACTATATGAACTTTTGTTGGCAAAGTGATGTCTTTGTTTTTTATTTACTATTTATTGGGAGTGATACTCTGCTTGTCAGGTGGTTAAGATTTTGATGGTTTTCACTTTATTTACTTCTTCAGTTTTTGTATATTTGTTCATTCATCAAACAGCTATTTATCTGTGGATTATTTGCATTTTGCCAGTGACTAGGGTGCAAAGGGAAATTAGACAATTTCCCTGACCTCAAAGATACAGTCTGAGTGGGAAGAATTACATGTAAACCAACAATTGTGCTTAAAGATGAACAATGTCACATTTAGAAAATGATCATTGTTAAGGCGTGATTGTGCTGTCATTGTCCCTTGGCCCAGTTCTATATTATAACATGTACTGCCTTATGACCTTGGGTAAGTTACCCTGTTTCCTTATCAGTTACAATACAGGAGTGATAGAATTCCCATCAGAATATTATGAGGATTAGATGAGATAACCTAAGTGTTGTGTTCGGTGGAATGCCCCATGTGGAATAAACCCTTAGTGAATATCAACTGTTCTTCCTGCTTGTTGAGTAAGGAAACTCAGGATGTGGTTCCGGAGACTGGGATTCAAAATTTGGCCTTACCACTAAATAGCTTAACCCATGACAAGTCACATAACTTCTCCTCCCTTATAAAAATGGTAATATAATTTTACTCACAAATAGGCAGGGCTACTCAAAGTGGGGTCGTGGACCAACAGCATCAGCATTGCTGGAAGTGTGTTAGAAATGCAAATTCCCAGGCCCTATCCCAGACCTATTGAATCAGAATTTGGAGTGGGGTGTGGGAATCTGTGTTTTAAAACTCCTCCCGGGGAGTATGACACATGCTGTACTTTGAGGAGCACTGGGTTACAGATGAGGTGTGGAAGTTATGCAGCACACCATTCACCCAAATATTAGTGGTTAGTAAAAATACTTATGGCTGTCATTGCACCAACGTAAAAATAACAGGTGGTGAGCAAGGGTACAGCATACTTCACAAGAAGGTTTCATTTGAGCCATCTCCAGAAGGATGGTTGGGGCTATGAGCAGGGTGGTCCCTTCTGGATGGAGGCATCATGTGGCCAAAGGCACGTTGGTGTTTAGAGGATGGCGCAAAACCATCCTCCAAAAATTGAATGCTGCTCGGGCACAAAATTCAAGAAAAGGGAAGGCAGAATGAAAACACAGCAGTAAAGATGTAGCCTGATAGAGCCAGATCACAAGAATCTGTTTGAACCAGGCCAAGGACTTTGAGCTTTGTCCCAGGGACTATTGAGATGTTTTAAACACAGAAGTGACAAGATCAAATTTGTTGTGAATAAGATGAATCATGGCTACAATATGGCAGCAGGAAGACCCAGTAGATCAGGGAAAACAGTGGTGCCTAAAGTCTTCAGGGGGCATGTTCTGAAGTTGAACATTTACTGGTATACCAGTTGTCTGTTCTTCACTTGTTCTACTTGGCTTCCTGCAAATGTTCATTGAGTGCCCACATTGCTCCCAGCATTCATGGATACACATGTAAGGCAAGTGAAGGAACATTCTTACCCATCCATAGTCTACAGCCTCTGAGAATCATGATACGATTGCTAGATACCATGATGAGGGAAGGGAGCCAACCCTGTTGAATGCCTGACATACTGTATGCTATTGTCATTGGAATCACTGCTAGTTATTATCCCCTAACAATGTTCTTGGGGTGTCCCACATGTCCCATAGTCTCATTTAGCTGTCAGAATGGCCCATTTTATAGCTGAAGGAGCTCAGTAGTATCATGTGTATCAGGACTTGGAAAAGCATAGATATCAAGGAGGATATTAGGTTTGGGGATTTTTTTTTTTTTTTTTTTTTTGCATGCAGGTTGCAGGACAAAGCTAGAAGGGCAGTCAGGAGACGGGCACTAGGCTGTCTGAGGTTCCAGACAAAGAAGGTCTCATTTTGTCCTGTCAGGAGCAGGACAGTCTTTAAGAGATGTTAAAAAGGCAGGTGACATGATCAGAGCTGCTTCAGAGAGACGCTCTGACATCTCAGAGTATTTACTGGCAGGAAAAGTGAGGTCTTGGGAGGGAACATTTTGTGAGGGGTGCTGACATTTATTCACAGCATTTTGGGCTTCTTCGCTAATTCTCTTAAGATCTGTGTCTGTGTCAAAATCTCAGAAGGATGAGTGAGGAGCTGAAGCTCTTCTAGTCCCCCTCCCCTCGCCACCACCCTGAAAAATCCCATTAGTAACAGCTCATCAGTCCCTGGAGCATAGTGATGGCAGCCACTGAGAGGCTGAGCGTGGGCTGCACATCTGTGTCCTGAGAATGGAAGATGGAGGGGGACCCGGAGGAGAGGTGGAGGCTGGGGAGCCCTACTCTGTGCCGGGGTCTTGACATGCACCAGCTCACGTCTGTCCTCTTCCACAGGCGGTAGACAATGTTTCTGTTTTACAAACAGCAGAGTAATGTTCCGAAAGGTAAAGTGTCTTGCTCAGAGTCACACAGATGCCAGTTAGCTGGATCAGCCCCTTTTGCCAGACTGAGCCCCTTTTGCTCAGCTGCAGAATCCTGGCTCTCTGTGTCACTCTGTATAGGTGACGTTGCTGCTGGTAACGACCTCAGCAGGAAGAGTCTGTCTGTGTGATGGGCAAGCTTCCAGCCCCTCCAAGACCTCTGGGCCCTGTGGTGGGCAGAGTCATGACTCCCCATGATGCTCATGTCCTAGTCCCCAGAACCTGTGAATCTGTTACCTTATATGGCTAAAGGGTCTTTAGCAGGTGTGATGGTATTTTGAGATGGGGGAATGCTACTGAATTATCTGGGCCTAGTGTCATCTGAAGGGTCCTAATGGGAGGCAAGGGGAACAGAGAGAGGAGGAGATGTAAAAATGGAAGGAGAGAGAGAGAAAGGTAGAGAAAAAGTGGATGGTGGGAGGGAGGAAATGAGGAAGGAAGAGACGGAGGGATAAAAGGAAGGATGGAATGCTTGATGGCAGAGGAAGGAGCCAGGGAATTCAGGCCAGGGAATGCAGGTGGCTTCTAGAACCTGATTAAAAGCAAGGGAGCAGCTTCCCCCGCCCGCCCCCCACCACCCCCCCACCCCCGCCGCCTTGCCCCAGACAGAGCTTCCAGAAGAAATACAGTTCTGCTGACACCTTGCATTTGGGACTTCCTGCTTCCAGGACTGAGATGATGCATTTGTTTTGTTTTAAGCCCCCAGACGAGGCTCATCAGTTATAGCAGCAACAGGAAAGTGATGCAGGTTCCTAGGTTCCTGGGGCTTGTAAGGCAGTAGCACCCGGCCCTGCTCTGCAAACACAGATGAGATTGAATTCAGATAACCTCTTCCCCTTCTTCCCCTCTTCCCTTTTCTGAGCCTCACGTTTCCCATGTGTGAAATGGGGAAAGGGGCTGATCATTGTGCAAGTTTGTAGTTACCTGGTACTCCCTCTTCCCATCCCAACTGAGATTTGATTTTCTCAGGGAAAACCTCCCTCCCTTCCTAGACAGAGTTTGCTCCTGCATTATGCTTTCTCCAGGCACTTGGCTTTTTCCTTCCTGTGTTTGTTTCTTGTAAGAGTTTAAAGAAAAGATCACTTACAGAGATGTGCGCCTAGTTAAGGAAATGAAGTTGCACTTGGGGACATGGCATAGCAGAACACTGTTACTCCCTGGGATCGAAGGGGTAGAGAAAAGGAGAGGTGGTCCTGAAGCCCAGTGGGAGCTGGGTGGGGCTGGGGAGCATGGGGTCATTGGCAGCTGAACTCCTGGAGGAGCAGTTGTTGCAAAGATAGGACTTTGGGATG
Organism: Cervus canadensis; assembly: GCF_019320065.1. Classification (NCBI taxonomy): domain Eukaryota; kingdom Metazoa; phylum Chordata; class Mammalia; order Artiodactyla; family Cervidae; genus Cervus; species Cervus canadensis. The sequence goes on along the minus strand of NC_057395.1, from coordinate 69,928,511 downwards.
GGGAGGAAACAAGAAAGAAATACCCTAAGTGTGCTTCTTTTTCGCCCTTGGAGCTCCTGCTGTAGCCTCTGGTTGCCCTGGGCCAGAGCCACATTTGGGAGCCAGACCTACCCCACCACCTGGGAGCCAGAGAGCAAGGAGCTGAGAGATACTGGTGATCAGGGTAGGTCTCCAGGTACACGGGGCAGAGCAGATACTGGATTCGGGGGCAAACAGAGTAATCAACACAAGCATGCAGCTGATGTTAATTCCTTTTCACTGCTCTATAATATTCCTTCTTAAGATTTATCTCAGTGGTAATATTATACCTATTACAAGATGATTAGATTGAAGTGAGGTTTCTGAAAGCAGGGATTTTATTGCTTTACCTTTCATTGTCTCCCCAGGGACAGAACACAGAGTAGATGCTCCAGGGATTTTGTTGAATGAAGAGGTGAATGTTTAACTGTGAAAACACTTTGAAAGTTACCAATTGCTCGGTGCAACTTCATTTTAATGAGTTTAACGAACAGGGACCAACTCCAGAGAAGTCAAGTCATCTGCCTGGGGTCACCCAGAGCCAGGATTTGAATCCGAGTCTCCTGGGTCCCAGGCAGGGTTGTTCCATCCAGCCCAGGTGTCCGGGCTTTCTGCTCTGCTCATTCCTTGTCGGCTCCTTGGGAGGCTGGCTCCCTGTGGCAGGTTCTGCCTCTGAGTTACTGCTGCTTGGCCTCGGGCGCCTTCTGTAGGGAAGCACACGGAGTGCATCTCAAGAGAAGCAGGTGGCATCTTTGGGGGTCTGCTCTGGATTTAGAAGCACATGACTTGGCTGTATCGAGTGGAAAGGGAAATGCGTCCCTGTGCATGGAGCTGAGGAGGGTGTTCCCCCAGGCCCTGAGGATCTAGAAACTAAGGAGGGCAAGTCCTTGTCTGCTCCAGGGGGTGGGGCACAGGCCAGGACTGCACGGAACTGGCATCCCCCCCATTGCTGTCTGTGGACCACCCACCGCTAAGGGCATGGACATCATGAGCTCTGAGAGCACTGTCCCCAGCACCCAGCCTCACTGCCTTCCAGGTTCTGCTGTAACCCCAGTCCACAAGGGGACTGCTCTGTGTCTGGGCACGCATCCCACCCACGTCCCCTGGCTGCTGGCTGCTTCAGAGCTGGGCAGAACCAGGTTCAAATGCTAGCTTTCCCTGTGTTCTTGGGGTGTTCCCTTTTCCATTGTGCACCTCCGTGTCTTCATGTAAACAAAGAAAGACAATAAACTCCCCTTTGTAAGACCTGGACATAATAATAAAAATAGTAACAAGAAGATAGCATTAATTGAGCACTTACACGTGAGCATTCACCTGAGAGCTTTGCATGTTTTTACTTATTTAATGCTCACAGCTGAATTTTATTTGTTATTTTTTTTACTGTCCTGGGTCTTCATCGCTGCACAGGCTTTTCTAGTTGTGGCGAGCAGGGGCTGCTCTCTAGTTGTGGTGCATGGACTTCTCACTGCAGTGGCTTCTCTTGTTCCGGAGCACAGGCTCCGGAGTTGTGGCACACGGCTTAGGTGCGCCAAGGCTTGTGTGATCTTCCCAGACCAGGGCTCGAACCTTTGTCTCCTGCACTGGCAGGCGGATTCTTTACCACTGAGCCACCAGGGAAGCCCCAGTCCTACTTACTATTAACCTGTGTTGTCCATATGAAGACACTGAGATTCAGAGAGACTGTGACTTGCTGAAATCACTCACTTAGCAAAATCTGAGGGGGGATTTGAACTCAGACTATCTGAGTCTGACAGGCATGCTTTCCGTTCACTGATGTTTACTGCCTTCTGTGATGGCTTTGGAAAACTGTTAAAAGTTTGCCATAGGCCCGAGAAACATCTGGTGTGTGACGAGACTGTCTCCAAGGTATTCAATTCCTATAGATCTGTGCTGTCCAATATGGCAGCCACCAGCCATATGTGGCTCTTTAAATTCAACTTTAAATTAATTAAAATTAAATAAAAATTGTAGTGTCTTCATCGCATGAGCTGCATGTGCCGGATGGAAACCATATGGGACACTGTGGGTACAGAGCATCTCTGTCATTCAGGAAAGTCTTATCCAGCAGCATTATGGTGGATGATGGCAGAACCTTGAGTTTGGCCAGATAGTGGACAGGCTGACCCAGAATATCTGAGTCTCTTAGAAGGGACAGTGAGGATTCCAGCTCCTAGCTAGGATGGAGAAGATGGAATTGGGCAGCACTCTTTTTTTTTTTTTTGGAAGGGAGTTGCTGACTAACCCATTTAGTGTAGAAGCAGAGACCTGAGAGTCTTGATGGCATTTCAAAAGCGAGGTAAGAGACCATGTCAAGGAGGGGGTAGTTTGAATGTTAATGTGCATTGCGCTCAGCAGCCTGGAGGCTGTTAATGAGCTAAGCAAGTTGTTCTGGTGGTGTGGTGGGTGGCGGAAGCCACCTTGGGTGGGTTGTGAGACAGTAGAGACAATGGGTCTAGATGATTCTTATTTGGCATCACCTGGAAGCATGTTTGAAATGCAGAATTTTAGGTCCACTGCCCCCAGACCTACTGAACTGAAATCAGTATTTTGACAAGTCCATCAGGTGATTCATGGACCCACTAACCTTAGAGAAGCAATGTTCCTGTGGATGTTTGAGTGTTTATTTACAGACAGGTAACAAAGGCAAAGGGAAGTTCAGATTGCTGAGGGAGGCTGGAACAGAGGACCAAGGATTCTGAACTAGATGAGGAGGAATGTGCAGAGAGACGGGGCTGTTGAATTGGAGGAAGTAAAGAGCTTTGGTAGGGTGGGGCTTCTGATGAGATGGAACAGTGTCAGGTGCTGTAAGGAAGGAAAGGAGTAGATGAGAGCTTTTGGCAACATGGGGGCCTTGGTGTCCTTGCAGAAAGCTGCCCCAGTAGAGCATCAAGACAGAGGCAAAGTCATTGCCCCAAGGAGGAAGTGGCAGCACCACTGAAGGGTCACCGACAGGGTAGATGCTCACCCAGTGGTCATTCATTGACTGATTGAAGTGGATTGGGTTGATGAATGGGTGGATGGAGGAAGTATCTGTAAAGTGAGATGGAGGGGAGGGATACACCTGTATTTGTAAGGAGGGGTGTGCGTGCGTCTTGTGTTGTGCATTCACATGGGGAGCACAGGGCAGCAGGAGTCTCCTGGGAGCAGGTCAAGTCATTGTCTATGCACCTGGCTCACGACAGGATTAAGGTGGGACCCACTGCTCAGTCTGTCCCAGGACCCCACAGAGCCTGCAGATCTGTGTCTTTCCACCCTCTCACTCCAAACTGAACCAAATGACCCTGTTCCCCCCACCTGCTTCTTTGTCTGCATCCCTCTCTCAGCATCGCTGTCCACCCATTCATTCAGCCAGAAGCCTGAGGACCAGCTCAACTGTCCCCTCTGCACCGCTGTGCCTTTTCAGTCACGTGATCACACCAGCACTGTTTCTCGAATGTTCCTGCACCACCCCCACCCTTCCATCCGCTGTCCTGCTGATGCCTGAATTATGTCAGCATCTTCCCATCATCTGAGTCATCCTTCAGCCCTCCCTCTCACCCATCCACTCAGCTCCAGGCTCCCATCACATGCTTCTCTGTACATTCCCTAGGTCCCCGCCTGCTTTTCAGGGGTTCCCTGCTGCCTTTAAGATCCGTTTCAAACCCCTGAGTCTGACTTCAGCCGTTCGTTATCAACTCATTTCCAAGCACCCGCGCCCGGTCCAGGCCCAGGTATCTTTTGTTCTTAAAATTACCCTGAAGACACCGCCTCTCCATCTTTGTTGTGCTACTCAAGCCCTATCTCCTTGGAGCAGTGCTGCCCATTTAGAGGTAACACTCAGTTCTGTCCCCACAGTCCATTTCACACTCTTCTCATTTGACACAGTTTTGTCAGCTGTGTGTCACTTGAGTGTCCTCTGTCACAGTCAGACTGTGAGCTCAGAGCAGCCGAGACAGTGTGCAGACACCATTTAGATCTCTCCAGTTTGCTGAGTTTATTAGAATTACCCCACCCCAGCTCCAATAAGCCAGGGGTGTAAGTGTGTTAGAGACAGTCATTCTCAAAGTGCTCTCTGGACCAGCAGAATCAGCCTCACCTGGGAACTTGTTGGAAACTCAGATTCTCAACTCCGTCCCCAGACCTGCTAAGTCAGAAAGGCTGCGGATGGGCTTAGGACTCTCTAGGAGATTCTGATGCACACATTGGAGACTCATTGACTGAAGGCAGGTGCCATAACCAATCCAAAAAATGTCTGATTATTAAAACAGGACAGGTTTGCCGTTCAGTCACTCAGTTATGTCCGACTCTTTGTGACCCCATGGACTGTAGCCTACCAGGTTCCTCTGTCCATTAGATTTTTCAGGCAAAAATACTGGAGTGGATCTTCCTGACCCAGGGATTGAACCCCAGTTTCCTGTATCACTTATATTGGCAGGCGGATTCTTTTACCACTGAGCCGCCTGGGAAGCCCTAAGATGGATGACTGTCCTCCACATGGTGACTCAGAGTCTCAGATTCTATCTTCTCTCTTCTTTCTGTCATCTGTTGTCCACCTTCACCATGAAGCTTCTAAAATCACTGTGTCCTTCTGCATCAGACGTTTGAAGAGACAGTTTGTTCTGTGTTGTTATTGCTGTTTTTGTTTGTTTGCTTTAATGGACCAGGCCTTTCCATGGGCTCAGATTCAGCCACATGGCCACACCTCACTGCAAGGGAAGACCAGGAATGTCAGTACCCTCATGCCAAGGAAGAAAGGGACACAGTCTTGTGAACAGTGAGATAATCTCTGTTGCCAAGTGAGATGGTCTTTATTCATTTATCAAAGGACAACTGAGCCCCAACCTGGCTCCAGGCCCAGTGCTCATCTGTGGCAGTGTGACAGTGGATGCCTCTCGGTCACTGTGTTAAATCACTTGCTGTGTAGATAATTTATAGAGATAGCTAGCTTGATTACGAGAGCCCTCTATCAAGCATGGGTAGAAACCAGATGGTAAATAGAAGTACATTACTCATTCGAAGTATTTGCAATTTAGGGACCATGCTTGGTGGGATCAAGGTAAGGAAGGGTCCTCTTTATGGTTGGCTCTTTTGTACCAGATACTGTATTATGATACTTCTAACATTAAATGAGAAAGACTTATGGATGAGGGAAGCAGTGCTCAGGAAGTTTAAGTGGTTTGTCCGGAAGGGCAGGGGAAGTTGAGTTAAAGGCTTATGACCCTAAAGGGCTTGGGTTTCCATTTGTACTTTGATATCCATGTCAGAGTGCCTCCTTCTAGAGGCTTCTCCTCCACATCAGTCTGAGCATCCTAGAAATGAGAGCTGGAAGGAAGCCCCTGAGGCCATTTTGCTGAAGGCTTCATCACAGGCTTTGGGCATCCTGCTTCTGAATTTCTTCTTTACAGAAGGATTCGTGGACGTGGTTGCCCCTGCAGCATCCACATGCCAGCCTCCCTCCAGGGTCTTTTGCCCAGACCGGGCATTCTTGGTCTACCTCATAAACTCCAAGGTCACTGCTCCCTACTGTACTTCAAGCACATGGAGATTGAGCTGCATCTTATCAAATCTACATAAATACTCATCTAATTCCCAAATGTGTTCCAGTTGTTGCTTGGTTGAAGTAGATCATGCGGGCTTCTCGGTACCAAACGGAATCACCCACAGATGCTCTTCTCCTCCTAAAACACGTCTGAGATCTCTCCAAATGCTAAGTCAATCCTGATCAAAGTCACACTGAGAGGAATGCTTCATTTTGGCCAAAATTCGATTAAAGGGATTTCTTAAAAGTTAGGCTGGATTTTTTGAAGATGTCCTTTTCCATGGAAAGCAGTGTACTCCTAAATGGAGAGGAAAAAAATAAATAAATGAAACCTTTTCTTGATCATTTTTGTTAGAAGAAAAACTCGGAATCTTAAATATTTCTGCCATCTGTTCCCTATTATTTCTGAAACTTTGTGTTGAGTATCTGGGGTGTGGGAGAGACTCAAATGGCCATCAAAATTGTTTTAAGTAATTAAAACTGATTAAGTTGGTAAGTTTTTACCTAATCTCTGGATGATTGGATTGGAGTCAACCAGATGTAAAAATGCCTGCGACAAATTATCCTGTGCCTATATGACATGCAATTTTGACAAAATATCTTGAAAACAGCTGCTAAGTATGTGATCTGGGGATTTGACAGTGCAGAAGGACAATTCTGTGTACTCAGGAAACCGTGGAGAAAATTCAGTATAACTTTGGTCATAAGAATGAGTTGTGCTTATTCAAGGAGGAGCTATATTTTGATAATGAGGCAAGCAAGATCCACAGATCAGTTCCCCCTCTCTGGGAGGAGTAGGCTGTGGGGCACATATATTCTGGTAACATCTGAATATTAGTCAACCTTTTCTTTCTCTTGGTTCTGTCTCTTTTGGAAAACTCTTATTTCAAAACCTAATCTAGTGACTTCCCTGGTGGTCCAGTGGTTTACACTCTGAGCTTCCACTGCAGGGGGTGTGGGTTTGATCCCCGGTCCCGGGAACTAAGATCCCGCATGGTGTGACCAAGAAAAAGCAAACAAGTGACCTAATTTATATGCGAATTTCTTCATTGACCCCTTGGTCATTCCCATGTCAGTTTACCTGTCTGTGACACCCATCTCACCAGACTGCACTCTGCTACTGGCTTCAACACTCACAACCTTGTGACCTTGGATTAATCACCTACATTTTCAAGACTTGATATTTACATATGTAAAGTGAGAATAGTAAGTTTTACCTCCCACACTTCATCACACATGGCAAACCCACAGTTTGGGTGTGTTCACAATATGTTAGCTCCTCTTTCCTTCCTTATTGGATATCCTGGAAGGATGTAATCTCCCCAAGGGTAAGAACTATTTCTTATTCCTGTAAGTCACGTAGGAGGCATTTGGTGTGTGCTTGTCAAATGTGAGTGAGTGGATCAATGGATGATAAGTGAATGACTGAAGCTCATTATTTCCTGCGGTTTCTCTAATACCTGCACTGATTGTCCCAAAGATGAGGGTCCCGCCCAAAGGCATGTGAGTTAACTGGGACTCTTGGTAGGAATGACCCTTTCCAGCTGCACTTACCACCTCTCATCAGATGCGTCCATCACTGTATCTGTTCTCACCCCATGTCAGAGCAGCAGATGTTCCCCTCCGCACGTGGTGCTGGGGTTTGTCCCTCCCACTTCGTCCCTGGGGACTGCAGTGACATGGCCCTGCTGGCTCTTTCTGCTTGGCCTGTAAACTCATTCCTGTCAACTCCACCCTGAGGAAGAACACTGTGCTTGATTTTCACCTGCAAGGATCATGGTGATACAGGTAATACCCTCTCAGTATTTCCTAAATACTGCGTATTATCTCATTTGTGTCTCACAATACCCTTTGATGCGGGCTTCCCAGGTGGCACTCTTGGTAAAGAACCCAGCTGCCAGTGCAGGAGACGTAAGTCACAGGTTCGATTCCTGGGTCAGGAAGACCCCCTGGAGGAGGGCTCAGCAACCCACTCCAGTATTCTTGCCCGAGAATTCATGGACAGGGGAATTCTGATGGGCTATGGTCCATGGGGACGTGAAGAGTTGGACACGGCTGAAGCAACTTAGCATGCACGCAGGCACCTTTTAATGCAAGTACTAGTAATATTCTTTCCTTAGCACTGAAGAAACTGGAGATCATAGAGGAGAGATAAATTCCTGGGATTACAGCTTCGGAGCTGCATACATCTTTGCCTTTCAGCCAGGCTTTTGGAGAGAGCTGTCTTGCATTCCCGTAGGACTGGGTTTCCATGGCTGATTCCTCTCGGTTTCCTTCTGTTGCTATAGCTGAACCTTTTCCACCTGGTCTGAGCTCCTGTTTCAGTGGCCTTCCCTTCAATGTGACATTCCCCAGAGTGCTGCTCACCTCCCCCTCATGCTCCATGTTCTCCCTCTGAGTGATTCCGTCCAGTCTCATTATTTTAATTATCACCAGGGATGCTGGTGTGTCCCACACTCTCTCCCTTGCTCGGACAGTTCCACTGAACTCCCACCTAATTAGCTGCCAGAGATATTCCTGTGGATTGCCGCAGGCACTGAGGCTTGAGGTATCCATCCTGAATTTTTGATCTCCATCCATGCTCCCACCATTCATTTCATCATCAACACCAGAAAGAAACCTATGATTTGTCTTAGATTTTTACCTCTCCCTCCATCCTTCCTCTGTGCAATCCCCACATCTAATCAGTCAAAATGGACCTGCTGATTTATTGCTTGAATTTTCTTGGACTGTATTTCCTCTCTACCATCACTATTCTTACTGTATCAACTCTCATCGATTATCAACTAGACTCTTCAATGTCTTTTTTTGAGAGGAAGGGATAGGCTTTTAGAGTATAAGTGCAGAAAAGGACATGAATAATAACTAAACATACTAATATAAAAACCACCCTGATCAAGATCTAGAATATAACTAGTACCACAGAAATCCTCCTGTGTCCCCTCCAAGGCATTCAGTTTCCATCTCAAAGGTGTTCTAAATACTAGAGTCGTTTTTCCTGTTTTTGAGTTTTATATAAATAGAATCATAAAGTATGTATACTTTGTCTTATTTCTTCCATTCAAAATTGTGTTTCTGAGTCTTGTCTGTGTTGTATGATAGTTCATTTTTTTGGTTCTTGAATAGTATTTCTTATGTAAATATTCCACAGGTCTGTCCATCCTACTGCTGATAGACATAATTCACATACGTGCTTTTATTTATCAGTATTTTTTGACTATTCTGTGTTCTTTTCATTTATGTAGTAATTTTAGTATTAATACATTGATTTTCAGAAAAAAAGGATTTTGGGATTTGGACCAAAATTTACATCGAGTCTGTAGAATTTTTTTTAGGAGAGTTACCACTTAATAAATTGAATCTTCCAATCCATGAATATGAAATATCTCTTGATTCAGTAAGTTAATTTTTTTCCCTCTGCAGCGTTTTTAAGGTGTTTTTTTGTTTACTTTTAACTTTCTTTTTTTTGAAATTATTTTTTTTAGATAATTTTTCTGCCTATTCTATTAGCACTCTCTCTCTCTGTGGTGCCAAATAGACACGTGAGATCAACCACTTGATGTTGTCTCATAGGTTACTGAGTCTCTTTGTTGTTACATCATTCTTTTCTGTGGTGTTCATATTTCTGTTTATGTGTTGGTGTTTAATAACCCTTCCTTCTACAGTGTCTGAACTGTTGTTAAGCTCAGAGTAAACTTTTCATTTCAGACATGGTATTGCTTTTGTTGTTCAGATTCTAAGTTGTGTCTGACTCTTTGCTACCTCATGGACTGCAGCACGCCAGACTTCCCTATCCTTCACTGTCTTCTGGAGTTTGCTCAAATACATATCCACTGAGTCAGTGATGCTGTCTAACCATCTCATCCTCTGCTGTCTTCCTCCACTTTTGCCTTCAATCTGGTATTGTATAGTCATAGAATTTTTAAGAAGTTTTACTGTCCATTCTTCTGCTGTGATTCCCTACCTAGCCTTTATTCTGTCCAAATTTCCTTTAAAACCTTCAATACATTTATACTAATTATTTTGAAGTTGTCACCTGTGGATTCTAACATCTGAAACATCTTGAGGCCTGTTTTTTTGACCATGTGTGTGTTTGTATATGTGTGTGTATGTCTGTATTTCTTCCATTTACTTAATATAAGAACGGTGTCTACTACTCTGTAGGTAGTCTGGCTTGCGTCAGTTTGTTTTAAATGGTATTGACTTTTATCCTGGCAGGCAGTTAAATTATTGGCACATCCTCCTGAAACTGTCAAGATTGTTTATTCTTTGTTAGGCTGGATCTGCTTCGATTTTGTCAGTCATCTGATTGTACAGTCCTTATTTTCAGATGTGATACTTCTGTGACTTGTTCTTTCTGGGGTCTCGGCTGAATTGGCACTGTGGCTGGACCAGCAGTCAGTGTTTCCTAGCCCTGTACAACCTCTGATGTTTCTGTTTAGCTCCCCTCCCTATATCAACTACTTCTGGAATGTACAGTTTTGCCTTGCATACATACAGGCCAGCAATCACCCAAAGACTGGCAGAAAATCCCCACGTATGCTCTCTGGTACCCTGTCTTAGAAATTCCAAATTCAGCAGCCCCCAGACTCCAATTCTGCCTCCTTAACTCAGCAAGAATGCCCTGCTCTGCTTAGGCTCCACCTCCCTCTACTGGGGTCTAGAAACCACACGCTCCTGCCCCCAGGACACTCATTGGTGACCCATCTGGGATGTTGCCAAATTCAGAGTGAGAAAGTAGCTGTCAGGAAATAGGTCCAAAGCTCTCTGCAGGACGTGGTCTTGCCTCTGCTCTATCTAGGGATCCTAACAAGCCTGTTAGGAACTGGGTGCACAGCAGAAGGTAAGCAGAGGGCAAGTGAAGCTGAAACCACCCCTCCACCCTTCCCTGGTTCATGGAAAAATTGCCTTCCACAAAATCCGTCCCTGGTGCTGAAAGATTGAGGACTACTGCTCTATCCCATGTGATTCTTAGAACTCTCAAAGATAAAGCTGGGAGGAAGGTGACCCGAGGCATCACCTATTCCATAACCTTGTTGAACCAGTGGAGAAACTGAGGCCCTGACAGAGTAAGGGGCTTGTCCAGTGGCCTCGTGGGGAATGTCCAGAGCCTGGTTCTGCTTACTTCATTCCATGACTCCTTTTTCTTATATGTAGAGTCATTTCCCCAAAACCGAAAAAGAATATGTTAAAGGAATCTGAGCCCCATTTTAGGTTTATGGTGACATTTCTGAAGAACAAGGGTGATAAGAAGGCAAATAGTATAAGGTGTATTGGGAAGAGAAGAGAGAAATTTTGTCTGTGAGAAGCCTTTGGGTGCTGGGCTCCAGGAGGAAGATTCTTGAGACTCTAGAATTTTCACAGTGTGCTCTCAAGGATTGTCTTGATTTTTATTCCACCCTTAGCTGACAGTAGTTAAAAAACATCATAATGTTATTACTTTCTTTTTCTGAGATAATATATTTATCTCAGAAATTGAAAGACACAGAAGAATATGCACTGAAAGTTCATCCTTCCATTCCTTATTCCAGCCACACATTTCTCTTCTCTGGAGAGTGTTTCTTGTGTATCTTTCCAGAGGTATTTTATGTATAGATGAATAAAATTCCTAGTCTATTGTGTTCTTTTTTTTCTGCATAGACTGTTGTATATTATGCAAGTTCTTCTGAGTCTTACTTTTTCCCCCATTTAATGCACCTTGGATACCTTTCTGTATATGGACATAAAGGACTCCCTTGTCGTCCTAACAGCTCCAGTTTGTTCCATTGTTTGGATGTAATGAATTAGTCTGCCAATGCAGGAGGCTTGGGTTCCGTCCCTGGGTCAGGGAGATCTCCAATAGAGAAGGAAATGGCATCCCACACCAGTATTCTTGCCTGGGAAATCCCATGGACAAAGGAGCCTGGTGTCGACAGTCGGTGGACTCTCAAGAGCCAGACACGACTTAGTGACTAAACCACTACCACCATGGATGCACCGTCATTTATTTAACTGGTCCCCATGGGTGAGCATTTGGACGGGTTCATCTTTTGCTATCAAACAATACTGCAATAGATAACCTTTTGCAAATGTCATTTCATTGTACAAGCATATCTTTAGTATAATTTCCTAGGTCCGGGGTTGCTAAACATTTCAAACTTTGACAGATATTGCCAATTTATTCACCATAGGGATTGTGCAATTTACATGCCTACCAGCAATAGGTTGAGAGTTGGCATCCATTTGATTGTTGTGTTTTCAGGTTGGAAATCACCTTATATGTCACCTTTTCCATTCCCCTTGTGCTCTGGATAGAGAATCTGAGGCTCAGAGCTATAACCAAGGTTGAGCTGATGGGCAGTTGCAGAGGTGGGCCTGAATGCACTGCTCAGCCTGAGTGGTCTGCAGAGCCCCAAGGTGCCTTGATGTGGACTGTCCCTGACCAGGGATGTTATCTCACTGTACATCCTTTACCCAGGAGAGAAGAACACAGAGCTTGACTCTTAGGACCCAGAGCTCTCAGGAGAGACCTCTTTTCTGGGATGCAGTGTGCTGTTCTCATCCCTTTTGTTGTTGTTCAGTCACTCAGCTGTGTCTGACTCTTTGCAACTCCATGGATTGCAGCATACCAGGCTTCCCTGTGCTATCTCCGGGAGTTTGCACAAACTCATGTCCATTGAGTCAGTGATGTCATCCAACCATCTCATCTTCTGTCGTCCTGTACTCCTCTTGCCCTCAATCTTTCCCAGCATCAGAGTCTTTTCCAGTGAGTCAGCTCTTCACATCAGGTGACCAAAGTATCAGAGCTTCATCTTCACCATCAGTCTATCCAATATTCAGGGTTGATTTCCTTTAGGATTTAAAATTGAAATCTTCTCTTTAAATTGAAATTTGAAATTGAAAAATTGAAAAATGTTCTCTTTAAGTAAGTGTTAATCTACCCGCTGGCAAGCCAGCTGTGGCCTCGGAAAAACAAAGCCCTGCTGGGCAGAACTCACAATTAGATCTTGCAGGACTTGATGAAAGGGGCCTCCTTGGCACCTGGGCAACAAGATCCTCTTCAGCGGAGAAAAGAGATGTTATTCATAATCCTTTACCTTGTGATGTCCCTATTGCGGTCAGAATGCCCTGGCACTTGGCGGCTCCCGCATCGCCTCTCACTCATTAGTCCAGGTACATTATGCTCCTCATTTTGAAGTGGACTCTTGTCAACATCCCAGCTTCCACTTGAACACAATGTCAAATTATTCAAGCATCAAGATACAGAGGAAGGTTTGCACAACGGATAAGAGTCTTGGGCTCTAGAATCAAGCCACCTGAACTTGAATCTCAGTCCCATCGCTAGGACTTAGCATCTGTGTGAGCTTGAGCCAATTATTTTATCTCTCAGCCTCTTTTCCTCTACTAGTGACCTTACTAAGTAGGACGCGCTAGGTAATGTTACAATAATAAAAAACCCCCAGCTGTCAGAGCCTGAAAATAAAGTGTGTTGTGTTCAGGTTCCTTCACCGCTGGAGGGTGAATGGAGTTTTTATTCTTGTCCTGTTTTTCCCTGAGACCCAGGACAATAGAGCAGCCGCCATCTGGAACTTTGCTGGTAACTGTGACAAAAACGAAAAGAGGATGTGGGGAACTGTGCACTCGCTCTTTAAGTTTATATCCAGAAGGACATAAGTACCTTTTCACTCACTTTTTTTTTTTTCAAAAGATGACAGTTTTTGAAAAAATATTTATTTATTTATTTATTTGGCTGTTCTGGGTCTTAGTTGCAACATGCGGGATCAAGTTCCCTCACCAGGTATCAAACCCAGGGCTCTGTGTATTGGGAGCACAGAGTCTTAAACGCTGGTGCATGCACGCTAAGTCGCTTCAGTCATGTCGGACTCTTTGACACCGCATGGACTATATAGCCCACCAGGCTCCTCTATCCATGGGATTCTCCAGGCAAGAATATTGGAGCGGGTTCCCATGCCCTCCTCCAGAGTATATTCCCAACCCAGGGATCGAACTGGCGTCTCTTACATCTGCTGCATTAGCAGATGGGTTCCCTACCACTAGCGCCATCTGGGAAGCCCATTAAACACTGGACTACCAGGGAAATTCCTTCATTCACATTTTAATAATCAAAGCAAACCTGACATTTCTGAGTTTATGGGGGCCATCAGGTCTTAGGGCTGTCAGTCACCAAGACAGCTGCCTCTCTCCACTCAGCTCAACGTGCCCTGGCTGTCCATCATCTCCACTGCTCCACATGGAACGTAGTGTCCTCTTCCTGGACTTGAGTTTTGTCGGTGCAGAGCTCCTTGTTCATGCCAGAACTGCATCATTCCTGTGGAGGTAGGTATGAGTACTTAACAACCCTTTTCGACGTTATAAAACTGAAACTCTCAGAAACTAAGTATCTTTCCCAAAGTCATGCAGCAAATAAGTAGGAAAACAGAGAAGTACAATCTGTTGAGCAATTATCTTCCTAATCTTTATTCTGCTAGCGATCTGAGGCCACAGGACATTAAGCAGCTGACTCAAGGATACTCAGAAAGGCAGCAACGGGGAGATTTTAGGTTCAAACAAAGATAAAACTAGAGCCCTAAGGGAAAGTGGGCTTTGTAAATGTGGAAAGCACGCTGACCACCTTAGGCCATTGGCACAGACCAGGATTTTAGCCACAAGGGCAGATGTCTGCGTTTCTTCCTCTTGAGCACAGAGGTCAGTGATGGCAGGTCGGGCTCCTGTGGAACTTCCAGGGGAAAATCATTTGTGATGCAATGATATATTAAACTGACTATGATGGCCCCTCTCGCCAGTGGAATTTTAGGAAACCCCAGCTCTGTGTGGCCCTCTCTTTCAAGTAGCTTGAACTCCTGGGAGACTGTGCTCACTCTCAGACCCTATTCTGGTCTCTCCAGGGTGGGCTGGGGGACAAAAACAGTCTTGTTCTTTTATAATTTAAAAATTCTGGAAATGATATTGGAAGACTAAAGACAACTTTGAATCTACAGTCTTGTCACCCATGCACATCCAAAGTCTCTGATCTTTATTTTTTTAATCCACCTCTGTGTGTTTGGCAGAGATGCCATCAGAAGAGGGTAGCATTTTAATTTCATATATTTTTAAGTTAAAAATACATACATTATACATATATTTAACAATTTTACATAGTAAATGTACCTACATGTATTCGTTTTCTATGGCTGCAAGACAGATGACCACAAACTCAGCAGCTTAAGAGAAGCTGTGGTTCAGAATTCCGCGCGTCCTGAGCCCAGGCCCTCTGTAGCTGGGCTCTCCTTTCAGGAGAGGCTGAAAGAACAATGTCAGCTGTGCTGAATTCCTGCCTGGGGGCGCTAGAGTGATCTGCTTCCCAGTTCATTCTTGTCCTCGGTGAACTGCTTTCCTGTGTGACTGCAGGTCTGAAGTCCCCATTTCTTTGCTGGCTCTCATCTAGAGGCCACTCTCACCTTCTCGAGGCTACCCGCATTCTTTGTCACACAGCCTCTAGCATCTTCAAAGCCAGAAGGCATCAAAAATCTTCCTGCATCTCTGACTTTATTTCTGTTTTGTAAATAAGCTTGTTTGTACCATTTTTTTTAGATTCCACATATAAGCAATATCATGTGATATTTATCTTTCTCTGTCTGACTTATTTCACTCATTATGACAATCTCTAGGTCAATCCATGTTGCTGCAAAGGACATTATTGATATTTTTTTTATGAATTTTCCATTCCTTCATCAGTAGATATTTAGGTTGCTTCCACGTCCTGGCTATTGTAAATAGTGCTGCAGTGAACATTAGGGTACATGTATCTTTTTGAATTATGGTTTTCTTCGGATCACAGATATGGAAAACAAACTTACGGTTACCAGGGGTGAACGCAGGGAGAAGGGAGGAATAAGTTGGGAGACTGGAATTGACACATACATACTTTGTATGCATATTATGTATGCATACTTTGTCACTCAGTCATGTCCAACTCTTTGAGACCCTTTGGACTGTAGCCATCTAGGCTCCTCTGTCCATGGAATTTTCCAGGCAAGAATACTGGAATGGATTGCCACTTCCTCTTCCAGGGGATCTTCCCCACCCAAGGACTGAGCCCACATCTCCTGCGTCTCCTGCATTGCAGGCAGATGCTTTACCTACTGAGCCATGCTACTATGTATAAAATAATAAGGACCTACGCTATAGCACAGGGAACTCTACTTAATACTCTGTAATGACTCATATGGGAAAATAATCTTAAAAAGAGTGGATATATGGATATGTATAACTGATACATTTTGCCATATACCTGAAACTAACACAACATTGTAAATCAACTATACTCCAGTAAAAATTAAAAACATAAACAAAACCTCCTGCACTTCAAATCCCTTTTTCTAGGAAGAACTCCATCTCTTTTAGTTTCTTTCAAGGGCACCTAACTAGATCAGGTTTGAAAGTGAAAGTGTTAGTCGCTCAGGCATGTCTGACTCTTTGCAACCCCACAGACTGTAGCCTACAGGCTCCTCTGTCCATGGGCTTCTCCAGGCAGTAATACTGGAGTGAGTTGTCATTCCCTTCTCCGGGGGATCTTCCCAACCCATGGATTGAACTTGGATCTCCCACATTGCAGAAAGATTCTTTTCTGTCTGAGCCACCAGGGCCTCAGGATCATTTCCCTTTCGTAGAATCCACTATGCCACATACCATAACCTACTCACAGTCCCAAGGATTATACAGGACATTAACCCTAGGGAATGTGATGCAGAGAGAGATTTCAGAAGCTTACCTACTGCATTTATATTATAATTGTACTTACTGCCTAGGGCTGTGGCAATGAATTACCAAAGACTAGGTGTGGTAAAACAGCAGAAATTTACTCTCTCACAGCTCTGGAGGCCAGACGTCTTACATCAAAGTATTGTCAGGGCCATGCTCTCTCTGAAACCTGTAGGGAACGCCTTCCCTGCCCCTTCCTAGCATCTGTCGGTTTGCTGGAGATCTTTGTAATCCCTTGGCTTGTGGATGCCTGATTCTAGTCCATTATTTCCTAATGGTGTTCTCCTGGTGTCACTTACTGTGTCTTCACGGGGACACCAGTAAGATTGGATTAAAGCCCACTCTACTCCAGTGTAACCACTTCTTAACTAATTATATCTGCAACAACCCTGTTTCCTAACAAGGTACTAGGGGTTAGGCCTTCAAAATCTTTCACAGGGACAGAATTCAACCCATGACAGCAATAGTCTTTCAGTGTTTCAAGACACTGTATGGTGGATAATCTGGTAATTATCACTGACTCTGATGTAGTTTCATTCTTCCTTGTTCATCATTACCTCTTTATGGTAGAGTTCTTTGGATGAGATATCTGCACAGAAATTCTTCGCATTAGAGGAAGTAGGAACTCAGTTTCTGAAAGTGACTAGAAAACTATGTGCCAAGTGCTGAGGTGGATGTGTATCTTTATGTTTTATATTGTATTATGGTGACCAAAAAGTTTGTTTGGGTTTTTCCATAACATCTTACAGGAAAAGCTTTACTATAATATCTTTAATACAAGATACTGTACTTTTGAGATATTAGCAACATTTCATAAATGAGGAGATTCAAGTACAGAAAGAAACTTGCTCAAATGTATGTATCTAATGTATCTGTCTATCAAGACCCAGTGAGGAAAGTATGAGTTCTATAGATATTTCTAACAGAAGGAATTTAACGTAGGGAATTGGTTACAAGGATAAATGCTGATTCAGAGATTAACAATGATCAGACGCTACTACCATCTTTAGGCTGGATGGTCAAAATGCAGAGACAGTATTATCAGAGTTCAGTTACTATGAGGAAGCTGGAACTATGGGGGAAATCCCAGCAGAAGCTGGAGGTGCTGTTGGAGCCCCTATCTGAGTCAGAGATAGAGCGAAAGAAAGGAAGAAAGGAAAAGAAGGAAGGTAGGCAGGCATATATGGATACCTGGGTTACATGTATATGTACTTCCCTTCTGTCTGGCCTCCAGTCCCCTGTGAGTGTACCTAACTGGTCAAATCAGAAGCCAGTTGACAACAGGAGCTTGGTAAACTTGTTTCTACACCCCCCCAGGACCCCACCTAACCACCCACCTCTCCCCTATTTATCAGAGCAGAGTAAGGTCTAAGAATCTATCTGATGGTAAATGGCCTAAACTCATCCTACTTAACAGTAAGAATGATGTTAGTAACATAATTATGTCAATAGCTAAAATTTACTACATGCTTATTATTACTATGTGCCAGATACTTTCCAAAATTTTCAACTTATATTTTCTCATTTAATCTTCAGAACAACTCCATGAAGTAGGTACTATTACAACTCCTATTTGACAGTTGGGTAAGCCAAAACTCAGAGAGATTAAATCAACTTCATGATGAGTAGAGTCTGAACTCATATCCAGTTTTATCTGACTTCTCAACCATTGTTCGAACACTGGTGACATTGACTTAACGATTTATTTATTCTAATGTATAATGAAAGGCAGGACAGATAGAACATGAGATTGTAAATATCAGACATGGTTTCCGAATGACCCTTTGGCCATGGACTCGTGAGCTGATGTGTCTCCAATGGACTTCGAGCAACAACCACCTGTTACTGATTATTCCTTGGTTGGGCCCCAGCCTTGAGTCCTCCCAATGTGTAAGCAGCTTGGAAGAGCGAGCAGATATGACAGAAGCCGGGGCTGCCGTGTGGATTGCATTAAGTGAGATAAGGTAATGAGAAAGTGCTTTGTAAATCACAGGGCACCCAGCAGATGACAAGTGACACTATTATAACAGACCAAAGCCTGCGTTTTCAGTTGGGCTTTGATTTGCACATTATTATTTTGACTCTTCTTTGGAATGTGAATTGAATAGGAAAGACATTTGGTTTGGTGCAGGGAAAAATAGCAAACAGCCGGTGTTTGGAGCTTCTATTCTGCATCAGCCCCTGCCCTGAACACTGCACATCTCTTTATTTCAAAGAGTTTTGCAGTCTGGTGGGGGAGGGTCACCAAGAGGCAAACATAATTATATTTGATGTGACATGTGCTGTAATCATTGTATGTGCAGCTTAGGGAAGTCATAGAAGAGAGGATTTATTTTCTCTAGCTGGGGTCAGAGAAGCCTTCCCAAACTTGTCCTCCAGGGGGAAAGAAGGGGAGGGGCTTTCCAGGTGACAGAGTCTGTGGAAGGTAGAGAAATCTGGACTGGTCCTTAGGGAGTGGAGGCGGATTCGGCTGGAGGGGCTAGATCATGGGTGGCAATCAGGGTAAGACCAAGGGAGTGGAACATTTTTTTGAGATGCCAATGCCCTCCAGCTAAAGACCACCATGAACAGACCTATAGTTGAGCAAGTTGGGTTTATGATTCACTGAAGTGAGGGGGAATACACACCATACTGTATCTTAGTAAAAAGGAGTCAGAAAAGACTATAATACTAGGATTTGGATTTTGGTTGGATGATTTGGCAGATGGTCTGTGGAAATGGGGATTTGCCCTAGACTGAAAGCTCTCAGGAAGTGAGCTTTCTTGTTATATAAATAAATTTAATCAAGATGAAGGTGATACTAGGGTAAGACTAAGGCTATAATTGGTAGAGATATAGCAACGACTCATAGGAGGGAGGTGCACACTGTGTGTGGTCCATACAGTGATTTTGTCTTTGTCTTCCTTAGAAAAAATTATTAACTGATCTTGTTTGCCTCCCTTCATAATGATCACAGAGTGACTTGGTTTGATGTTGGCCTTCTGTGAGATTAAATCCAAGAGGAGGACCACATGCCCTAGCTGGGGGTGCCAGGCCACCTTCCAGTAACCTCACATCCTAGCTCATGATACCAGGGTAGCTTCTGGGTGTCAGGGATGCTCCTGTCTTTCTCAGGGGCAATAGGGAGCCTCTGAGAAATAATGGGTGGGGAAAGTCAGGAGCTCATCTATTTCTGCACAGCTCCCTCGGGCAGCTGTGGTGTCTCTGCGGCTGACTCTTCCTCTAAATGGACCTGGATGAGTTCCTTCCCTCTTTGAGATCAGCTCTGTTCCTGGTAAATAGAAGGAGTGATGCCATGTAGTCTGAGCTTCCTCCCCCAAGAGCTGAGATGGCATGGTTCTCTCTCTGGGAAATTAACAGGTTACAGTGAGAAGAGCTTCCCTGGTGGCTCAGTGGTAAAGAAGCCACCTGTTGATGCAGGAGACTTGGGTTCAATCCCTAGGTCGGAAAGATCCCCTAGAGAAGGAAATGGCAACCCACTCTAGTATTCTTGCCTGGTGAATCTCCTGAACAGAGGAGCCTGGCGGGCTACAGTCCATGGGATCACAAAGAGTCAAACTCGACTTAGCAACTACACAACAGTGAGAAGAGCCAATGTAGGAGCATCGGTCGGCCATGAGAACTCTGATGCTGGCCCACTCGTACTGCAGGGGACCGCTTTTAGGTTGGAGTGGAGGGGGCGTGTGGTGAACGTGGGTCATTTTGGCCCTCAACATCTAGTCACCACACTCCTGGTAATCTTATTTTCTTCCTTCCTTCCTCCCTTCTTCCCTTTTTTCCTTTTCTCTCTCTCTCTTTTCTTCTTTCTAGTTTTTGGCTTAATCAACAGGGAATTCATTGCTTTATAGACATCAATGACCAAAGCCTAGTTCTCCTAGGCTCCTAACGTGGGCTGATCAAAGTCTCAGTGAATCACACATTCCAGTCTCTTGCTCTCTCTCTCCCCTCTTCCTTTTCTTTTCTTCCTGACTTCCTTGTTATATGTTCTCCTTTTTTGGCCCCACATGGTTAGATGAAGACTGCAGGGGTACCTACCCTCACCTTCTCTTTTCATGGTTGAACAAATTCCTTCTTCCAGCCAGAGGGCAGGTTTGGGTCCTCTGTCTATTTCTGCAGTGGGGGGATGAGGTTGGGGGAGGGACCGTGATTCTGTTTGAAGGGCACAGAAAGATTCATTCAGCTAAACCGAGTTAGAGCTGTTTCTGGAGCTGATGGCAGGGTCAGATCCCAAGCTATATGGGCTGGCTGTGGGAAAGAGTCTCCAAGAGAAACCTGGGGCAATGCTTAACCAGAACTGTGAATTGGAATTGAGAGGCCAACCCAAAACTTGGGGTGCCCTCCTCAGGGATGCTCAGGCAAGTGGCAGTTGTGGTAGGCAGTGCCTCGGTGGTCCAGGAGGTCTGTGATCTACCCCAGCACTGCCACTGTCTTTCTAGGGGACCCCAGGAAATATTCTCTTGCTGTCTCTTGGCCACCAGATCCCACTAGGTCAATGGGGCTAGCACGGCACTCTCCCAGTTTTGAAGATCTTTATCCTAGGCTTCCCTGGTGGCTCAGATGGTAAAGAATCTGTCTGCAATGCAGGAGTCCTGGATTCAGTCCCTGGGTTGGGAAGATCCCCTGGAGAAGGAAATGGCAGCCCACTGCAGTACTCTTGCCTGGAAAATCCCATGGATGGAGGAGCCTGGTCGACTACAGCCCATAGGATCGCAAAGAGTCAGACATGACTGAGCAACTTCACTTTCACTTTCACTTTTCATCCTACTGTCGAAAGGGCCTTGTATTCACTGCAGCTATCCCAAAGGGGCTGGAAGCCCTCTGTTCACTAGGATGCTGCAGATCAGATCTGTAGAGGGTTCGTTGTGTCAGGGAAGCTCTCATCAGGTGCAGGACAGAGAACCTGTTCAGGATTCTGGAAACAAACGAGTTTCACACCAATCTCTTCCAGCTGCTCCTTCCTTGCAAGCCTTGACTCTCTGCTTGTTCTTCACTATTTCCACTGTTTGACCCCTGGGGATGTTACTGAGAATGGCTCCCTGAGACGATGTGGAGAACACCTTCTGGATCCAGCAACATGAAGACTCTCAAAACAGTTCAAAAAATAGCTGTCAGAGCAAGCCCTTCGTTAGAAAACCATCAGTCGTGGAGGGCAGAGAATAGCCTGTTCATAAGCCCGAAGGCTTCCAGGAGAGGGTGGGAGTGGCAGGTGTGGGCGGAAGGGGCCATGGTTGGAGGCGGACTGTGCGGGGCAGGTGTGGGAGGCTGGTGATGAGTGTGGAGTGGGGAAACAGGACTGTTTCCTGTTTGGGGATGAGGGGAGGTGGGGCTGGGGTTATCCTCAGTGATGGAAGGCTGCACACACTTCCTTTCTATTCCGTCTTTTCCAGTTTATAGCTCAGTGGCCTTGACTGTATCTCTCTGAATCTCAGTGTCGACATCTGTGAACTTGGGAGAGAAAGAATTCTGGTGCTAGCTGTCCCACGGGACCTTCAGACACCCAAATATCTCTAAGGCACGGAGATGCCTGGAGCCCTGTGACAGACCACCCAGGAGTGAGGGCTGTGGATATGGTGGCGGCCGGGCTTATGAGCTAGATGTCTCTGGCCAGGGCTTCTCAAGTCCTTCTGGGCAGACACTGCCTTCTTTTGTCCCTGGGGCGCCAGTCTCTGCTGGATTCTCCATGTCCTGCTCTGTCTTGGTCTTTGTTTATAAAATTTTCAGAACCTGGACTCTACATAGCCATCCTAGGACGTGGCTGTGGGACTTGTCATTTTTTATGCAAACCCCAGGTCCTCTTGTACCTCCTGGGAAATCTCTTCTCCCCACTAGCTTTGTTTACTGAGCTCTCTGCGGGCGAGTGCAGGCTTCCCAGGTAGCTCACTGGTAGAGGATCCACCTGCCGATGCAGGGGATGTGGGTTCAGTCCTTGGGTCAGGAAGATCCTCTGGAGGAGGAGATGGCAACCCAGTCCCGTATTCTTGCCTGGAGAATCCCATGGACAGGCACCTGGCGGGCTGCAGCCCATGAAATCGCAGAGTTGGACACGACTGAGTACACATGCACTGAGGCTGAGTTCTCAAAACTCAATGAAAGATGGTTTCAGAGCCTGAAATCTGGACTGAAAAGGAGTCCTCCAGTTACACACACCACTGTATTTTCTGAGTATTATCACTGAGCATCCCACTGTAACTCCCATCATTACTGACTAATCCAACCTTGTGTGGGTTACGAACGCCCACCATTATAGCAGTAAACTTGTCTTCCTCTCCCTGCTCTGTCTTGGATAATTTACCTTGCTGCTTCAAGATTTTCTCTGGAATGAACGAGGATGACTCACATTATTGCCCTAAAACCCCACGAAAATGTATCACCACTCTCTTCCTTCCCAGTGTGATAAATCTGATTAGCACTTGCGAATGGTCACTCGTGGCTGTGCGGCGATTTAAAATGCACTGAAAGATTCGTTCAGCTAAACTGAAGTTGTCAGGTGGATTGCCAGGGGGCATTCTCGTTGCAGACACAAGTTGTGTTTTGTCTGCTGTAGCCTTGTGGCAGCTTTCAAATTGCTGTTAGGAGATAAATCCATTAATCAGTATGGACCTCCCACACTTGCTCTGCTAGGCTCCAGGCTCCTTAGAGGCAGAGTGTGTGTCTTCGCCGTGTCTCATGGTGTCTATCATGATATGCTCTTGGTAATGTATTTTTAATTTTTTAATTTTAGCATGACATTCTTTAAAAAAAAAAATAGAAGTACCAGCTATCACAGCTGAAAATGACCACTGAGAGCACCTCCTCCAGCCTCTGGATGCTCCAGCCCCTGCATGCAGGTGCTAAGGACCAGAGAGGACAGTGATAGCTCTCAGGTCACACAGCGAGACCCAGCGAGAGCTGGACGTGAACACAGGCTCCTGCCTCCAAGCCCAGAGCTCCCACTCTCCTCTGTACTTTTCTTGGCAGCGCCTGTCAAAGAAGGATGCGAGGAATTCCACTTGGGCTTTATTCTACTGTTTTACAGTCTCTTCTGAGTAATAAGGTCGGCTTGTTTAATAAGTTCAGCTTCAAAGTAGGTCAGGGATTTTATTTCTGTGCACGGGCCATTAGCATTCTTAAGTGAGAACACATTTTTTTAACTGAGAAAATATCCGCTGTGTCGATGAGGCGCCCGGTGTCTGCCTGTTGCCTAAGCTGTGTCAGATCCTTTTATACCACAAAGCCCCTGCCAGGGAACTTCTCAGTGGGGGATGCTGAGTCTGGGTGGGAGGGACATGGAGGGGGCCGCATGCTCTGGAGGGACCCCAGGAGCTGCAGCCTGTGGAGCATGGGCCCGAAGGGCAAGGTGACTTCTGCGGGCTTCTCAGGCTGGTGGTCCCATTGACAGGAGGTTTGTGTTTTGTTTTCTCAGGCCTCATACTCTGAGAAACCCCAAACAGGAGTTTAGAGATGGGGGAGCACCGTGTCAAGAAATTTCTCAAATCTCTTGTGACTTAAGTGCCTTCCCAGATCTGGTCAGCCGGTGGCCAGGCTCGTGGAGCAGAGTCTGCAATGCTGGTCTTGCTGCGGTTTGTCTGGGAGAAGGATTAGGATGTGCCTGGCTGGGGAGCGGGGATTGGGAGGAGGGTGACATGACACCTCATCTATTTAGGGCTGCTCCTGAGGATCATATCAATTTTATATTTTTAGCCATGACCCGAATTGTTTCACGGGCTCGTTGCTTTGTCAGTTGCCTTTAACCTAAATGTGGCTGGTAACGCGATAGAAGAAAAAATGGTTTCTATTCAAACTTCTGTGTGAGGCCCTGGGCTTGGCACCGTGAGGGGTGTGAGAGCAGGACTGGCCACCTTCCCACCTTGCAGTGACTATTGTTAGGGAGAAAGGCATAGACACAAGTGAGCAAGACCACGCAGAGCGTCGTGGGGCCATCATGGCCTCTGTTTCCTACACCTCAGTCTTTGCTGTGCCCCCATCATGACTTTCTTTTCCTCATCTGTTCTCTCATTTGTTTGACACTCTTGCTTTTGAAAAAGACACCTTCCTTGCTTTTTCAAATGAGATTTCATATCACTATAGTAATCACTACATCACTATAATGAACTCAAGTCAGATAGGTTTCAGTTACAAGCAAAAGAACATTTTCAACTATTAAACTAGTTTATAGATAAATGCACATTGGTGTGCACCTGTCTTCATCCCAGGTACCACACTTTGGAACATGTCAGGGAGGCTTTCTGAAATAACTGAGATGTTAGAAGGGCCTTGAAGGACGGAGCTCTTCAAGCAAGTACATGATGACCAGGGATATTTCATGTATGATTCAGTGTAAATAGGCTGGGTGCCTCACTCCACAAGGCTTTTGTAGGGGCGTAGAATAAGAGGTGATACATTGGCCCCTCAGGACTGTGCTTTTTACTGCTCTTAGGCTGTTGGCAACGGAGATATCATGAGATTGGATTTATCCAACATCACTTGCCTTTCCTACCTACTTGTTTTTGTGTGTGTGTGTGCATTATCACTACATAATTGTGAGTTGTTGATTGGGTTAATCAATGCAGGGCTCTCTGTGAACATTAGAACTCCTCTCTGGATCTTGAGTCAGGTGGAGGCAGATAGATGAGGAAGGTCATTCATTCATTCGTCATTCATTCATTTAAGTGTTCATTCACTGCTAACCCCAGTGCTGGAATCACACCGACATACATGCAATATTAGGGCTTCCCTTGTAGCCCAGTTGGTAAAGAATCTGCCTGCAGTGCAGGAGACCTGGGTTCAATCCCTGGGTTGGGGAGATCCCCTGGAGAAGGAAATGGCAACCCATTCCAGTATCCTTGCCTGGAAAATCTCGTGGACAGAGGAGCCTGGTGGGCTGCAGTCCATGGGGTCACAAAGAGTCGGGCACAACTGAGCGACTAACACTTACTTTCTTACATGCAATATTACTAAAGAACAGGGGGTGGCTGAAGGTCACTAAGAGGCCTTGCATATAATGAGTGTTCAGCAAGTATTCTGATGAATGAATGAATGCTGCAGCCCTGTGATTCTCAAACCTGGCTGCAGGTTGGAAATAACTGGGAAATTTAAAAAAATGATGCTTGGGCCTCACCCCAGAGATTTTGATTTCATTGGTGTAGGATTGAGACCTAAATAGCGGGGGCTTTCAGACCTCTCCATGTGATTCTAATGTGCAGCTAAGTTATAAGCCACTGTTGGAACACTGAGGATCATTTTAGAGTAGCGTTGACATGTTGACATACACACACTCCCTCCTGTGAAACAGATCGCCAGTGGGAAGCTGCTGTATAGCCCAGGGAGCTCAGCTCAGTGCTCTGTGATGACCTAAAGGGTGGCATGAGGGGAAGTGGAGGAGGCTCAAGAGGGAGGAGATATGTGTATCCATATAGCTGATTCATCTTGTTGTACAGCAGAAACCAAAATAATATTGTGAAGCAATTGTCTTCCAAATTAAAAAAAATTTTTTTTCAAAAGAACATACAGGGGTTCTTTAGTAAAAAATAGTCCTTGGGGCCTGTGTGGGGAATGGACTTAAGAGAAACCCAGTCTGTTAGCCATTTAGGGTGAGCAGAGTTGAGCTTTCTCAAAGGACTCCTGTGAACACGAGGCCCTGCAGAGTTTTAATAGCAATCTTCCCATTTCTTCAAGGGGCTCCATTTATGCTTCTCTCTTGCAAAGGAACTGGTTACTTTAGCTTCTGAATTGGCCTTGAGACCCCCCGGTGTTCCCACATCAGCCTTCTGGGCAGAACATCGATAGTTTGGGGTCAATCGTGAGTACATCCTGACTGTTGGGAAACCTCATTGGGGTTTCCAAGTAGGAACATATAATCAAAGGTACATTTCTTTTCTGTTAGGGGAATCAAAGGTAGGAGCGGAAATTCATGGGGCAATTTAAAGAGGCCATAAAGGCCTTCAAGCTGTGAAGAGCTCGGTAGGAATGATGCCATTAGAGATCAATTCTTTAAAAAAAAAATGTTAATACCTTGGGAAAATTGCTACATTAAACCTGTTTGTCCTTTGGTATATGTGACTTTAATCAGATGGCTTTCCTGATTAAGATCTAGATGAGGTTTTGGGCAAGATTTTTTAAAACTTTGTTATTACTTGTGTGTGTGTTTTTCCTCAATGAAGAATGGTGGCAATTTCACTGAGGCCATCAATGTGCCCCCTCGAATAGGCCGTGGTATATCTCCCGAGCAGGGCAAGCTTTCAAATTCACTCCTCATTTTATTACAACTATGACTACAAAGGTGAGTTTTAAACTTGTCCTCCATTTTATATCACCCCATTAAGGAATAAAGAGGCAGATTTTAGGGCTAGCTTTTATTAGCAAATGATACTCCAACTGCTAGGACACTTGAATTCACCGTTCCTTGGTCTAGACCCCTCTGTTCTACCCCACAAAAACTCTTCTGTCCGTCGTCCATTCAGTTCCATTCATGCAAACATCTGTCCATGTCTTGTTGACAATTCCTTCTTTATTTGAAATAATGAGCAAATTAATGCTTTCATAGGTTTCAGTATCATATAATCTATGGAAGAAATATTTTGAATGGCCAGATGTTAATTTCCTTCTTTGCTTACCACTGCAAAATAAAGTACTGGGCTTACCAAGTGTTCAAGTACATTTTTAAATACATTGAAAATGTCTCCTTTGAGGGCATCCTTCCACAAAAGTAGGCTGCCTTCTTTTATTTTTATCTCACATAGATATAGCTATGTCTCCCCCAGTCTTTTGCCTAGTTTGTGAGTTTCAACTTCAAAGGTAATACTGAAACTGATCTTAAAGAAGCTTCAGGCATATGTATGTGTGTGTGTGCATTTTGATTGTGCCTCTTTATTATACTAACTCCTAGCCTTTTCAGTAACAAAAAGTCTGGTGATGTTCCTCCAAATGATTTGTTATCTGTGGGATATGTATGGTGCATCAGTCACCTGTGACTACAAAGAAACTTACCCCCAAATGCAGTGGCTTAAAAACACAAGCCTTCATTACCTCACGGGCATGGGTCCGAATCCTGATACAGCTTAACTGGGTGATTCTCGCTTGGGATCTCTCATAGAATGTAGTCCTCCTAAGGCTTGACGGAGGGAGGGTCTGAGCCCAGATGCCCACACACGGCAGTCTTTAGAAGGTCCTATGAAAAGACCACTTCCATGGCTGTGGACCTCAGAGCCTCCATTAGCAGGTAGCCTCAGAGCCTCCTGAATTGTTGGCAGAAGGTATTATTTGTGATGCGTGATTCAACTTAAGATAACTCACAACATGGCAGAAAGAGGAGGGGAGGGAGGGGTGGAGGAGAGAGGGGTGAGAGAGAGAGGGTAGGGGAAGGGAAGAGAAGCCAGGAGAGAGGGAGGAAAGGAGAGACAGAAAAAGAGGGAGGGGGGAGGAAGAGAGAGAAAGGGGAGGAGAGAGAGATAGATGAGTCAGAAGAGAGAAAGAGGGAGGGAGCAGAGGAAGGAGGGAAGGGCGAGAGAGAAGGGGAAAGGCCGTGGGGTAAGTGGAGAGGGAGAAGGAGATGATCAGAGAGAGAAGGCATGCAGGATGGTAGTCTTTTTATGACTTTAACTCAGAGGTTCCATCATCATGTCACCTTTGCTTAACTGCTAGAAGTGAGCCAAGAGGGCTCGCCCACTCTCAGAGGGGCAGCGTTGGCACAGGGGTGTGAATTCCAGGAGTCAGTCGCCAGGGACCATTTTAGAGACTGACCACAGCCGCTGTGGGTGGGCATGGGAGTGGGTGTCTTTAAGCCTTGCCATAAAAGGGGTGATCTTTTGCAAATGTTCAGGATTTTCTTGCACATGAGATACTGAGTTTTAGCTCTTTGCAGCTCTCCAGGAATAGAAGTCACATATTAAATAAATATCTCAGTCTATCTTACCCTGTCCATATTGAGAGCTGCTTAATAATGATCACTAATTTAATTTGGGGTAGTGTTCCCATCTTCTTCCCAGTTAAGCTCCATGAGGGGATTCTGAAGGACAGTGTTGTGTTGGATCCAAGCCTTCTAGATTGTTCGGAATGTTACTGGCTTACATCTTTTTGATGGTTCTGAGAATATGCTTCCTGTTTCCCATTTTTAAGCAACTATCCATCATCTTGATTGAAAACATGCTTTTAAAAATATTATACTTCTAAAAATTAAATGAAGAGTGCGACTAAAACTTTCAAAGCAAACCAGACATATTTTTCAACATTTCTGTGTTAAAATGAGAAAACTTGTATGGCAGGAAATAGAGCCAAGGATAGTTTGTGTTTGTCAACCGAATGTTTGAGCCCAGTCCGGAATCTGCAATTACTTTTGAGCACTGATGACTTTGAATATAGTCAGAAGCAAAAAAATTAACACAGACTTGACATCACAGGCATGATTTATAACTGCAAACATTGATAAATTGAACCTCATTGCAATTAAAATTTTTGCTTTGGGAAAGCTCCATGTGTAGAAAATGAAAAGACAAGCTATAGAGGGGGAAACCCTGCAAACCACCTGCATGACAAAGGACTAATATCTAGAGTATATGAAGAATTCTTAAAACTCAACAGCAAGAAAATCCAGACAACTCAAAACAACAGTCCAGTGAGAAAACGGGCAAAAGTTATGATCAGACATCTTACTGAAGTGATTAGACTAATGGCAAAAAAGCACATGAAATGCTATCAGCCATTAGGGTAGTATAAATTAAAACCACAGTGAGATAACACTACACACTTATCAGGATGGCTAAAGAATGATAACACCAAACTGGTGAAGATGCAGAAAAACTGGATCACGCGATGATGGGAGTATAAAATGGTATAGCCACTCTGGAAAGCATTGTGACAGTCTGAAATCTCATATGCCCTAGGAACTGTATACTCCTTGACATTTATCCCAGAGAAAGGAAGAACTATAGAAATCTGTATAATTATGGTTGCTCATAGCAGCCCCATTTGTAGTAGCTAAAAACTGGAAACAGCCCAGATGTTCTCCGACAGGTAACTGGTTAAACAAACTGTAGTACATCCACACCATAGAACACGACTTAGCAATGAAAAGGAATGAACTGTTGATGTAGACAACCTAAATGATCTTCAGGGAATCACGCTTAGTGAAAAGAAGTCACACCCCAAAGATGATATGGACAGGGAAGCCTGGCATGCTGCAGCCCATGAGGTCGCAAGGAGTCAGACATGACTGAGTGACTAAACTGAACTACAAGATGATATATTGTCATTTCTGAAATGTCAAAATTTTAGAATGGGTTTGTGGTTCCCAGGGGTTAAGGGTGAGGTGAAGGAGTGAGGATTTAGTATTTATTTTATATATCCCCACATTTTGTTTGCTAATATAAGGTGTAGGATTTTTGTTTCTATGTTTATGAGAGAGATTAGCCTAAAAGTGTCTTTTCTTGTGATATGCTTGTAACCTCTTTGCATAATGGTTATCTTGGGCTTGTAAAATGAGTGTGGAACTACTTCTTCTCTTGGTATTCTATGAAAGAATGTGTCTCAAGGTGGTAGTTCCCTGAAACCTTTTCATGTGTGAAAAAGTTCAAGCTTATTTTACTGTCTATTTTCCAGTAGAATTCTGTCCCAGGAAGATGTTCCATCCAAAAGCCCTGTCACTTTGTAGATCCCCTTGAAAGTTGCTTTTTATTTCTTTGGATTCCCTGTGCCTATATTTGAGAAGTCCATGTTTTAGGTTTCCCTGGTGGCTCAGCTGGTAAAGAATCTGCCTGCCATGTGGGAGATCTGGGTTTGATCCTTGGGTTGGGAAGATCCCCTGGAGAAGGGAATGGCTACCCACTCCAGTATTCTAGCCTGGAGAATTCCATAAACTGTATAGTCTGTGGGGTTGCAAAGAGTCGGACAGGACCTTTGACTTGCACTTTCACACGATTAGGATGTTAGAAATGTCTAGACCAGGGCTTGAAATTTGCCTTCTGCTCCTTGTCTCCTCTCTTCCCTGACTGATGCTTTACCTGGCACAGAAGTACCCAGCTGCAGGTGCCTGCAGTGGGCACCAGCATGAAGCGCTTAATCCTGTTCCCAGAATCCAGTGTCTACCTGGCTGAGCCAGAATTGTGGCTTCTGGGGATGGGGACAGTGGCCCATGGCCTGTGGGATTGTGCATTATCCTGTTGTTTCAAAGTTCTTACCCCAAGAGCTGCTATTAAGTTCTGCTAAGTTTCTCTCCAGGCTGGATGTGGCAGAGTGCAGAGGGAGCCTGGGGGGATTTGGAAGAGGCTAATTTTTCAGTTCCTTAACATAAAGGGGGTAATCATCTCTTAAACTCTCCCCACAAACTGAGCAGGCTGTTATGGATAAGCCTCTTAATCCATCTGGACACCCCTTCCTGACACTTCAGAGCAGTCGATACTTCTAGTCACTTCCAGCTATTTCAGCAGCTTAGAGACTAATTATGCATCTCCCCCTTGCACATAGGGATATGCCAAGGAGAGAAATTTGCAAAATGACAATATCTCCAAAGCCCCAGCCCCTTCGTTCTCTCACTGTGCCTGGCAGTGTAATGACTGATGAAGCTGCCTGGGCTCAAGTTGCCCTGAATCTCGCATTTCTTTCCTCCCTCTCATCATCCCCTCTTCTCTTCTTGCTTTTCTCTAGACGTGTTCTGTTAAGCTGGCTGCCATGTTTCCCCCCCTGCCCCTGGTGCTTGCTGAGTGTGAGTTGCCTATCCTGGCGGGAAATGAGTGGCTTCCTCATGCGTGAAGCTGAAAATGATTTCATCGCATGTGCTACCAAGTGCCCGGATGCTCAGAGTGGATATCAGAGGAGAGTTGAAAAGCTAGATCCAATGGCTCGTTAATGGAGAGGGCTATGGGGTGGGGAAAAGGATCAGCACAGGAGGTCAAGAGGGATGAGAATATTAATAACTCATGCTTATTTAGGGTCTGTCTTGTTTCAGGCATTTACATTTGATCTTCACAAAGACCCAGTGAGATATGATCCATTATCCTGGTTTTACACATGAAGAAACTGAGGCTCAGAGGAGTTCTGTAACTTGCCCACAGTCATGCAATTAAGTTAACAGAGGTTGTAAGCCAACCTCTATCTGTTGGATCCAACATTCTTGAATGTTCAATATATCATGCTGCCTTTTGTGAGCGAAAATGAATATGGACATGCAAAGGGATGGAGTGGTGAGCATTGGGCATAGTGTGGAGAAGTCTGTAGTGCATTGGGGTGCTGGGTAGGGAAAGTGAAGTGGACACCCACTTATATGGACTGGGGGAACATTGTGGAGGTCAGGGAGAGACTGTGGCCTCACCCAGCCTGTTGACGCCTAGCCTTATACTGGTCCCATCTTCCCTTGCCCCTTAGATCCATTCAGTGACCAAGTCCTGTTCAATCTTCTAGTCCCTCTGACTCTGCCTATCCAACCCCATGGTCCTCATCTTGGTCCAGACCTCCATCATCATCTCCTCTTAGTAATGGACACAACTTCCCACTGACTCTAGTCTCTCTCCTTCAGACCCATTCAGCCAGCACTCAAGAGGAGTGTCCAAAGAGACACATGTCTGTGTCACACCACCATTTACAAAGCCTCAGACTTCTCAGGAAGCCCTTCCTGATCTGGCCACCACTGACCTCTCAGATCACCTTGCTGCTGTTCCCCGACTCTCATCTGTGTTGCAGAGGATGTGTCCCCGTCTCCTCTCATCTCTGGGAAGGCTCTCTTCTCCCCAGGTGCCTGTCAGATTCTCCCATCGTTTCATGTCATGACTTGACTCCTCCAGGAAGCCTTCCCTCCCCTGCTCCATCTGATCTACTCCTTGCGTTAGTTTTCTTGGGCTGCTGTAACTAACAACCACAAAGTTATTTAGCAGCTTAAAAACAACAACAACAACAACACGTAGTTATTGTCTTAAAGATAAGGAAGCTAAAATGGGTCAACAGGGTTGCACTTCTTTTGGCTCTGCTGCTGCTGCTAAGTCGCTTCAGTCATGTCCAACTCTGTGCAACCCCGTAGACGGCAGCTCACCAGGCTCCCCTGTCCCTGGGATTCTCCAGGCAAGAACACTGGAGTGGGTTGCCATTTCCTTCTCCAATGCATGAAAGTGGAAAGTGAAAGTGAAGTCGCTCAGTTGTGTCCGACTCTTAGCAACCCCGTGGACTGCAGCCCACCAGGCTCCTCTGTCCATGGGATTTTCCAGGCGAGAGTACTGGAGTGGGTGCCACTGGGGAGAATCATCCCCTTGTCTTTCCCGTTTCTAGAGACCACCTGCATTCTTTAACTCGTGGTCCTTCCTCCATGTTCGGCTGTGCAACCTCTTTCAGTTTCTCTCTGAGTCTGTTTCTTCTGTCTTCTTATTTCACATATGAAGTTCTTTGTGATTACATCAGGCCTGTCTGGCTATTCTAAGATCCTCTCCCCACTCAAAATCTTTAACTCAATCACATCCTCAAAGGCAATTCTACCATGTAAAGTACTGGAGATTAGGACTCCTCCCTAGCATACAGAAGTGTAGACTTGGATGTCTTTGGAACTCAGAGATCCAAATAGGCGAAGGCACAAGTTTCCTCCACCCTGTTCTCCATAGCCGGGCTGTTGGGCAAAGGATGGCAGTCTGCATACCCTGGATTGCTCTAGGACAAGAAGCTGCTGCAGTGTGGCCTCTGATTCTGAAGATGTAGAGTCCAGGCTCTCCTAGGCCCCTCTCTGGGGGAGATAGACTCTCGAGTCATACTTTCTTAGGACTCTTGATTAGCAGGCGAGGACAGAAAAGGCCCTTCTAGAGTGATGATTCGGCTCTTAATTTTGGGGCGTGACCCAGCAAAGAGTCCTCTCAAAAATGTCAAGGCTCTGGTGGGGACAGCGGAGCCAGGAGCAGACTGAGTGTTGAGTGTTGCAGATCACAAACTCTCTCCTGGTGCTAAGTCGTTACTGAATTATGCATTTTTAAATGAATTCATTGGCTGCAGCATGACCGTGTGAAGTAGACCGAGGCTGAGCTCTAAATGTACTTACTTTGGAAGAGCTGGCAGGAGTAACACTGAGAAGACTGTGGCCCCTTTTCATTCTGACACAGCGAGGGGAATGCCTTTAATGGGATCTTTGTGTCTCTCTGTGGGGGACGTGAAATGGGGGCACCAGCTGTTTCCCACCGACTGCTGACTGACTCCATGGACTCCTGGCTGGAAGGAGGAAGATAATAGCAACTAACACAGCATACTTGTTATGTGCTAGGACTATTACAAGGGTTTTGAATGCGATACCTTACCTAATCCTCATAGTACCCTCCATGGGGGAGGTATTATTATTGCCCCCATTTTACAGATGAGGAAACTGATGTGCAGAGAGGTTAAGTAACTTGCCCCAGCTTTTGTAATGTTTAAAAAAAAATTATTCATTTATCTTAAATGGAGGATAATTACTTTACAACATTGTGATGGTTTTTGCCAAACATCAACATGAATCGGCTATAGGCATACATGTGTCCCCTCCCCATCCCACCCCCCAGGTTGTCACAGAGCACCGACTTTGGGTTCCCTGTGTCATGCATCAAACTCACCCTTGTTATCTATTTTACATATGGTAATGTATATGTGATGGACAGGGAGGCCTGGCGTGCTGCGGTTCGTGGGGTCGCAAAGAGTCAGACATGACTGAGCAACTGAACTGAACTGAACTGAATGTGTATGTTTCAGTGCTATAATAAACACATGAAAAAATGCTCAATATCACACACACACATTATTTTTAATGGATCATTTAATATGATACCATTTTGCTTTATTTATTTATTTATTTTTTTTTTTTTTTTTACCACACTACATGGAATGTGGGATCTTAATTCTCTGACCAGGGATTGAAACCCACACCCCCTGCACTGGAAGCATAAGATTTTAATCGCTGGACCACCAGGGAAGTCCCTATATACATATATATGTGTGTGTGTGGGTGTATTCTTTTTTAGATTCTTTTCCCTTATAGGTCATTATTAATACAAAAGATTAAGTAGAGTTCACTCTGTTGTACAGTAGTTCCTTGTTGGTTATCTATTTTATATACAGTAGTGCGTATATGTTAACCCCAGTCTCTTAATTTATCCCCTTCCTCTTTAGTACACGTGTGTGTTTTCAATGTCTGTGGGTCTAGTTCTGTGTTATATATAAGTTCATTTGTTTAAAAAAAATAAGAGAGCTCACTTGTTAAAAAATTAATATATTTATTTTAATTGGAGGCTAATTACTTTGCAATATTGTGGTGGTTTTTGCCATACATTGACTTGAATCAGACAAGAAAAGTGAGATGATAAAAAGGGAAGAATGTTCCAGCAGAGGCACCAGCACAGGCAAAAGCACCTCCTGCGACCCCTGTATCACTTGTGAGGGGAGCTCAGTAGTCAGGGAACCTGGAGAGGTTGGGAGAGGCCAGCTCTTGGAGGCCTGGTGTGACATTCTGGTGGACAGCAGGTGGAGAAGGACTATGGTCTGTATTTCAAAGTACTTTCTCACCATTAAAACTCCTCACTACTTGTGTGAACACCGTAGACTGTACTCCTTATCCCTGGAGATAAGCTTCAAGCTGAGTCTTAGCTCATGTTAGGGGTTTCTGCATCTGGCAGTTAGGGCTAATGTCTTTCCATGTATCTTCCATATCTGTGGTTCTGAGATAGTTGACTGTTATTGCTGCCAAGTTAACAAAGTACCAACTGGCTAGTTACCATATCTGGCTTCTTCTCACCAAAACTACTTCTCTATGACCTTGAAAGAGAAATCATTTCATCTTCCTCAATTGTGGGGATCCTAGTAACAGTAGACAGTATAATGCAGTGATTGATTACAAACCCTGTTCTGGGATCTTCCTAAGTTTGAAACCTGGTTCCTTTTCTTACTAGCCTTGTGATTGTGAGCCATTAACCTCCTTAAGCTTTAGGATTTTTAAAATTAGTTTATAAAATGGGATTGCTAATATCCCCTGCCTGAAGAATGTGCGAGGATTAAATAAGATGCTGCATATAAAGTTATTAGCACAGTGCCTGGCACACAGTGAATCCTAAGTGAGCACTTTCACTCTGCTGAACTCACAGGCTGTGGATCTGAAATAGAAGCACACTTCTTATATTAACACTTACAGCACATAGAGGGTTGGTGCAGTGTTGAGGACAAGGGGCAGACTTTGGAAAGGCCTGGGTTTGCACCTGGTTCTGCTCATTCACTGTGTGAGACGAGGAAGGTTACCTAAAGTGGCTGAACCTTGGTCTCCTCACTTGTAAGATGTGTGCTGTATGGGGCACTAGAGGAAAATGAATGAGGAAACAGGTAGAGTGCTGTAAAATATTAGTTGCTATGATTAGAGGGCCTTTCAGAAGTCAAGTCTCAGCTTGCAGTGGAGGTGTCTGAGCCATGCCAAAAGCAGGCATGATTTCTCCTTATTAGGCGCTATGGGGGGAGAACTGGCTTGGCAGAGGGACACGGATGTGGTTCTTGATTCTTGTTACCTGTTGTCTGGGCAGATGAGAGGGGAGATTGACTGTTAAATACTCCTGGTGGTGGAGGGCACAGAATCCCAACAGAGGTCCCACTGGTTAGAAAAGTTCAACATGTAAAAACACTTATTTAATATGCTTATCTTTGCAATAAACACTCAATTCAGGTTTATTAGAGGACGTTTGTAGAGACGCACACAAAAAAGAAAACAAGACTGATTTCCCCACAATCCTAAGGAAAACATCAACATTTGGCATATTTCTACCTAGACATTTTAATAGGCATAGGTAGATGGGATTTTTTTGTTTTCCTTTAATTTAGTTAAAATTGGGCTTTTGCACCTTTGGAGAGTCTTGTCTAAGGAGAAACTGTTCCATGGAAATTTTTCATGTCCAGTTTCAGAATAATTGCCAGAGCAAACCATTCATAGTGCAATTGCTTACATTTAAGCACAATCTAAATGCCATTGGGATTTCTGTCTTTTTTTAAAGTTTAGGTTTTGTCTTGGTTTGGCCTGGCATGAGGCAGTGGTTCCCTTCTAGACTTTTACCTGAGAAAGAAGAGTCTTGTGTTAGTAATCATCCCATGGGACTGATCGTTTTACTGCCCCAGTTTCTCCATCTTAGAGGTCATGATTTCAGCTCACCCCAGTGTGGACTGGGATCTATCATCAAGTAATTTTTCTGTAAGGTAGTGTATATAGATAATACATCTTCTGCATTTTTCAGAATCTAAACTTGTCTATCTATTGGCTTTGCCAGTGTACCACAACTTAGTTGTCTATAAACATCTTGGGATATGAAATATCCTCTTAAAATCTTGTGTGTGTATTATACTATTGTGAGTGGAATGCAGACCTCCTCAGTACGACTTCTTGGCTGCAATCCTGGTTCTTTAAATTACTAACCATTTGATATTGGGCACATTACTTAATCTACATCTCTTTCTTCTGTTCAGAAAAATATGAATCATAATATTATTTATTCCTAGAGTTGCTGTGAAGATTAAATGAGTTAATACTTTAAGGCACTAAGGACAGTGACAGGTTCATCAAGACTGTGCGTCATTCATTAACTGCCACTGCTGTTGTTTGTAGTTATGATTGCTATTATCACCTTCTCTTATATTCCTGTGTTTCAAACTGAAATGATGAAGTATGGGAACTGATTTTTCAGTCTTTTTGTTTTGTATTGATGAAGATCTGTTTCTGTCTAGAGGGAATGTTCTGTCTAGAGGGAATGCTTGAGGGAATTTTTCTTTAGTCTGGTATTTCAAAATATTGCCAGCATGTTCTTAAATTTGAGTCTCATCATTGATTATTCCTACATCATTCATTATTCCTACAACCCACTGTGCTCTTCATAGTCTGCAAATTCAGACCTTCATTTAGTTCAAAAAATTTTTCTTTAGCTATGTCTTTGATTATTGTTCTGTTCCAGGCATTTGATGTCTTCTCCCAAACATATTAATTTCTTAGGTTGGATGTCCATCCACTGTTCTCTATAACACTTTCTTTCTCTTTGTCTTGCCACCCCAACCTCTTATTTTGGGAAAACTTATCCGATATTTTCTCTGTCCATTTAAACAGTCATTAAATATTTATTGCACATTGGCCATAAGTTAAGGTTAGACACAAAGACTAATTCTAGTCGACAGCTACTGCTAGATTGGATGCTATATCTACTTATTCTGCCTTCTGCTTGGGGACCTCATGGGCCAGAGATGAATGAGAAGGTGCAGCCTCCTGCTGGCAACACAGTCAAGGTAGAGTCAGTAAACATATCCACATAGAACCCCTATGGTCCTTGGCAGAAAATTCAGATATTTTTATAATTTGAACCATCTTTCGTGCTAAGGATGAAAATATTGAGAGCCAAAAAAAGAAAAAAATTGAGAGCCACCAAGACTGGGTGGTGTGTCCAGGGTCACGGAGCTAACTAGTAGTGGAAGACAAAGAAAGACTCAGGCCCTGGCCCCAAACTCGAGTTTCTTCTCCTCTTTGATCTTCCATGCCTTATTTGATACAAAAGTGTTGCATGCTGATTGGTAGAAAAACTAACCAGCATGATGCTTTTGAAATATCTACTGGGTGCCTAGCCTTGCGATCTGCACAACAGGCATTATGAAGCAGAATTGAAAAGAAAAATGGACACGGTTTGGTTCACAGCAAAAGAAACGATGTTCCAGTTGGGAAAAACGGCATGTGTGCAAGTGTGGATGTGGCAGTGATAAAATAGTCTCTGGGTATATGTGGCATGTTGGTGGGTGGGGCAGAATAAGGTGTTCCCATGGACTCATATGCTTCAGTAAATGCAGTGCAATTAGAAAGGTGACCAGGAGGGAGGCAGAGGGTGATAGTGTCAGAAGCCAATTTATATTCACCTTAAACATGTCTAAGAGCTCACTTCAATCTTAGTAGTATTCAGTTTTTCTCAAAATATTTGATTTCCGTCGGGAGCAGACAATACACACGCGCAAAGCTTGCTCTCCAGCTATTTGAAGCACTTCTGCTCTCTGTAGGAATTTCTGGGGAGTCAAACTGTTACAAGTGCTCACAGCGGGGAAGAGGAAGACAGAATTGGTCTGGAGATTGCTGCCTGAGGATGAAGCAGAATTGCATTAAGGGGTCACTTCACCACCTACCTCTTGAAGGAGAGCCTTGACCAGTCGGGGGCAATTGCTGCCCAGGCCTCAGGGATGATGGCTCCTGGGGTTCTTGTTCTCAAAGTGCGTTGATTCCTGGCTGGAGGGAGGTTGGTACCATCTCCCAACCCAGATCTCATCTTCCTGAAAACCAGGCTCCCTCCCTGTTGATTTTGTTCCAACCTTTGTCAGCAAGGAATATCATCAGATGTCAAACACTTACTCCTGGCTTTGCACAGTTGATGGTGAGGGGCCAGGTATAGAGAGGTATTAGTCATTTCATATGTGAAAAGACTCGTGAAAACACCAATAACAGAGGCCTCATGGACACTGAATCTGCTGGCACCTTGATCTTGGACTTCTCGGCCTCCAGAACTGTGGGAAATAAATGTTGTTTAAGCTGCCCAGTCTATGGTATTTTGTTATAGCAGCCCAAACACCTAAGACAGCCTCTGTGGAAGATTTCTAGGTAAGATATAACATTAAATGGGCAGAGTCATGTTTTTTTCCTTTAAATATTTTAGCCCAACTGTTGAATCTATGAATGTGTTGTGTGGGTCATGGTCATGGAAACCTAGACATTTACCGGGCTTGGTCTGGTGGAAATCTTAGCATCTTTATAATCACCAAGTATTTGGGAGCCCGGAAGCACTAGATCTATGACCCCTACATCAAGTTCCATTTTCTTACATGGTTGTGCTCCCAGGCTTTAGCTCCTGCAACAAGGGTGGCTTCAGGGTCCCCGAGAAGTATCAGCTCTTAGGGGCATGTGGGCTGTCAGGAGAATCTCTGTGGATTTCTTTTATTCTCAGCATTGAATCTTCAAGAATTCATGCAAGGTCTTCAAAAAGGTTCATGAATTCCTGAAATGATATACAAAACTTTAGGCAGTATGCTTGTATACATTTTCCTGAGGAGAAGAGTCTAGAATTTCTCGCATTTCCATAGCATCTGGTGTATCCCCCAAAGTTAAAGACTACTTGTATAGACTTGTTTTAATGATCTTTCTGGTTATCTGCTTCAGCATCTCAAGGATAGGAGGAGAAAACCATAGGCAGAAATGCTACCTGGGCCCTGAGTTCTCAAACTGTCTACACCTCCTTCTAGCTTCATAGGCTCTCCCTGGTTCTTGGTTTCCTGTCTGATGACTCTGGTGGTTGGATTAGATGACGTCATAGAATTCTTGCAGTGTCTGGCTGAATAGCTCATCTCAGAGAGGAAAACTGAAACAAGCACAGTCTTTCTGTGTATTATTTAAAAAGGCAGTACCTACAAAAAAAAAAAAAAAATCATTCCTGCTTTTTTTTCTCTTTGATCCACTAGTTCATGTGCCTTCTAAAGAATGCCAATTATAAATCAATAAATTACTAAAAACAGAAAGAACAAAAGAATAATCTGATGGCTTCTTGGCATCAGATACAGGAAACACTGGGATGTACTTTGTGATATATTCTTGAGTGATCACAGGGAAGGACAAGTCTGCACATGGACATGTAAACTAGTGTGACATTTGAGATGGATGCATTTATATACTTGAGGGAATGTTTGTTACTATACTTGCACCTACCATCAGAAATACATGAAAAGAGACTAAGCATTTGGAGAGACTGATACTTGATTTTCTTTCTGGCAGTCAGCAATTTACTGCTAATACCTAAAGTAGGAGAGTAGAAACTAGGGTGGGAAGTTCATGGAAGAGAACTTATTGTAATCCCTTGCTCAAGCCTTAAAGTATTGAAGTCTGCTGATCTTCATTCTGTCCAGGGCCTGTCTGTGAATAATTTTACTAAGGAATTGGGCAGAGTCATCACAGAGCTACAAAAATATCACCCTTGGGGCCTCATTGGAGACTGATGGGAACTCTGGAGAGTAGATAATGGTGATCAAAGGGTCTATATATTTAAAATGCACAAAGGATGAGCCCAGAAATTATCTGCCTGCCAACTTAACTTCTTTACCTGGAACAAATTATCCAAAAATCAATTTGCAAACACCTTTGAGATAACAAGGCATTGAGTAATAACCTCCATGGATTTGTAAAGAAAAGCATCTAGCTTGACTAATCTGCTTAGTTTCCTCCTCTGACCAAATGGCAGGCTATAATAGTAGTAATTTGAACTTGTCCCTGAAGATCTGCTTCAAGTCACACTGAGAAAATGTTGTCCATCTTTGCTTCATAGTGATTGTTCTCTTTCTGGAGAATTTTCATTGCTAGATAATTAATTAGAAAGAAAACACTGAATAAGACCTATCTTCCCAAAGCTCCCACCTGAGTTCCAAACTGAAACTGATACCTGCCTTAATAGCCCAGAGGCCCTCCAAAAGTTCTTGAACATAGCTTTGGTGTACTCCATCCCAAATGCCTTCCCCACCCTTACTTCCTAGTTCTACACCAGGAATCACTAACTTATTCATACCCTTGGACAGATAATCCACTTCCTGAAAGTTGGTCCTAAGAAAATATAAGACAAGAGGGACTGGAATCATTCGCACAAAGATGTTTGTTGCAGCATTATTTACCTTCGCAAAACTTGAAACTACTCATGTGCCCAGTAATCAGAGCATAATTACTGTAATTATCTGATGCACTGTTCTATCACTACTAAAGACAGTGGTGGTAAAATCCACATAGTATATCAACAAAGTCCTTTAGTTGTAATAAATGAGAGAAGAAAACAAAATCTTCTTTGAATCTTTGAATCTACACACAAAAATGACTTAAGTACACAAATAGAAGTTGGAATGGAACATGAAGATATAAAAATGACAGTTATATTGGGTGGTAAGGAGAGGGATTGTTTTCTCTTTCTAATCTCTTCTTTATTGTTGTTCCACTGCTGATTTTTGCTACAAATAAAAACAAATATACCCACACTGGTTTGTAGACAGAGGGTATCGAGAGATAAACAGCCTTCCAAAGGGAGAGCTGGTGTTGGAAGGCAAGCTGATGTGGGTTCCCTTTTGCCTTACCTGCTCCACTCTCTTGGCTAAGTGATATGATCACCTGAGATATGATCTCAGGTTTTTAATCCACCAAAATGGAGGTGCTAATATCCCAAGAATGACACTAATAATGCAAATGAAATTTTCTGGTAAATAAGTATAAAGCAATTGTTAATTTCTGCAGCTTTGCCAGTGAGCTAAAAATTGCCAGGGAGAGGCCACCATTAGTGCCTGTTGAAATGCTAGTCTATTTAGCTGGAGTTATAGAACTTAGTAGAAGAGAGGTGGCAACGCATAGGAGATCCAAAATAGCTCAGCATGACTTTTCCCTTGACCCTTGATTTCCCACTGGCATCACTGTGATCATGACCCTCTCTCTGTGGAGGAAGTTGTTAGGGCTGTGGAAGAAGAAGTTGAAC
Organism: Cervus canadensis; assembly: GCF_019320065.1. Classification (NCBI taxonomy): domain Eukaryota; kingdom Metazoa; phylum Chordata; class Mammalia; order Artiodactyla; family Cervidae; genus Cervus; species Cervus canadensis. The sequence continues at coordinate 69,886,784 of NC_057395.1, read as the reverse complement.
TCCCATTACGCCATCATCCTTTTGCTAATTCAGCTCCTATCACCATTCCACAGATCATCCACTAACAATCTGTGTGTTCCTATAAAAGAAGTGTTTGTAAACCCCTGACTCCCATGGGTTTTGAACCAAACTCTGATTTAGTAAAGGCTGGTTCTCATTTGAGGATAGAAAACAGAATATTAACCCAGGAAGCTTTGCAGTCTTCAGGAAAAATCTTTTCCTCACAATGACCTTCTTTCTTTCCTTTCTTTAAATGAAGGCGTTTTGATGAAAGTGTTAGTTGTTCAGTTGTGTCCAACTCTTTGTGAGCCCATAGACTGTAGCCCACCAGGCTCCTCTCTCCATGGAATTCTCCAGGCAGAAATACTGGAGTGGGTTGCCATTCCCTTCTCCAGGGAATCTTCCCAACCCAGGGATCGAACCTGGGTCTCCTGAATTGCAGGCAGATTCTTTATCATCTGAGCCACCAGAGAAGATTGATTGAAGAAGAAGTATTGATTCAGGTATTTACATATAATTATTTAATTAACTTAATTGATTCTGGGTTATTGTCTACGGCTGTATGGAATTCTGTCCTTTGTCCTCACATGTTTGGAGTCCATTCTGTAAACCATTTGGGTCTGACATCCTTTGCTGATTCCTGTCTTTCAGAGCCTCCCACGCCCATTGCCCCTCCAGAGCTGCTGGCCGTGGGGGCCACCTACCTGTGGATTAAGCCAAATGCCAACTCTATCATTGGAGATGGCCCCATCATCCTGAAGGAGGTGGAGTACCGCACCACGACAGGCACCTGGGCGGAGACCCACATCGTTGACTCTCCCAACTACAAACTGTGGCATCTGGACCCCGATGTGGAGTATGAGATCCGAGTGCTGCTCACGCGACCAGGAGAAGGGGGCACGGGACCACCAGGGCCTCCCCTCACCACCAGAACCAAGTGTGCAGGTAGGACTCTTCTGCCTGACTCTGTTTTGAGATGTGCAGTTGCTGTGAGTGATGTTACTCTTGAAGTTGTGATAGTCATTCCTCAACTTCTTTGATATGAGTGTGCATCCTGTTGGGGTAAAAAACAGTATTTGGTTTTGCCTTTGAGGTTCTGGAGGCATCTCTGGGGCCCTCCTGGCTTCACCTGTGAGTCTAAGAATCACCTAATTCTAGCTCTAGTCTAGCCTCTCTAGTCCTGGAGAGCTTCCTGGATTGGACAGTATTTCCTGGGACACTGGTTCTTTCTCCCCAAATACTCCTGGGACCTTTGGAGTATTTGAGGCTTCCTACTGCTGACAGCACCTCTGAGGACTCCTGGTTCTGTCTTTGAGCGGTCCTGATCTTGTTTCTTTGAGGGCTCCTGGCTGTGTCCCTGAAGGGTCCAGCTCCGATTTTATCTCTGGAGGCTCCTGGCTCTGACTATGTGACTTGAGGCTTCACTTGGTCTGTGTCTCTGAGTGCTTCTGATTCATCTTGCATATCCTGTGTCTTTCTGATTTTAGTTTTGTCCCCGGGCTGGGCTTGTGATCCGAGTGAGCTCTTGGTTTTAACAATGTCCTTGAGAGCTCCTAGTTCTAGTTCAGCCTAGGGTGCTCCTGGTGCCTTCTGGTTCTGAAAGCATCTCTCAGTGGATTCTGGAAATGCCTTCATCCCTCAGAGCCTCCTGCCTCTGTGTCCCTTGGGGGCTACTGGCATCTACTAGGAGCCTGGGTTGGAATGGTCTGTCCAGAGGTCCTCTGAATTCTAAATCCCTGCAGCCTCCTGGCTCAGTGTTTCCTTCAGCCAGGCTCTGACAGTTTCTCTGAAGTTCCTGGTGACGCTAAAGAGTTTGCTGACTAGAACTGTGTCTGATAGAGTTCTTTGTATCCAACCATACCCCCAAGAATCTAGGCTTCTGTGCTGTTACTAATAAGGGGAGCTAGCTAGGATTTGTACCCTGATTTGTACCCTTAGATGTTCTGACTTCGAATGCAACTCAAGAAATTAAAAGGACTGAGTGTTAATGTGGGATTTTTTTGTTTTTGTAAATCATATTATTTATTTTATTTTTAAGTAACCATTCGATATAAGTACTTTTATCTCATATATAAATGAAAGAATCAAGACAACATTTTTAAACATTTTATCCAAAGTCATAGAATTAGCCAGCAGCGCACTCAGGGTTTGCACTAAGGTTTTCTGACTCAAATGCCCCTGATCATTGGTCACACATTGGTAAATATATAGAGAGAGCTGCGTGCCATCAGTTTGGTATATAGAGCTGGAGGTGCTCCAGTGGAGGACCAGTGATGTGGCACCATGAGTCATTGACTTCTGAGGGGGAAGGAATCCCTTCTGCCTTCTGGGTGGGGAGTGAAGGACCCATCAGTACAGTGATTTCCATGGGACAGAAAGACAAATAAAACAGTTAGGCTATAGTGCAACATAATGTTTGCCTAAAAATCGTTGCACTGTTCACAGTTACACAATAAAAGCTTCCAGGTTCATGGAAAAGTGGGGCAGGCTCACACCTTTCATTAGTGACAGACCCAAAAGAGAGGAACCTAGTAAAAATGGCAGCACAGCTGTACTTACACATGTTGATCTGTATGCACGTGTACAATCGCACAACTGTAACACAAATGGCGCATTACCTTGAAACGTCCTGAAGTTTGCTTGTGGGAGTGGGTGTCAGAAAGGCCGCAGTCCATGAGCTACTGGAAGGCGGTGGAGGAGGACTGTCTGAAAGTGGTGGTAAGTTGATCCACGTGTGGATCGACATGGCTTGTAAAACACACAGTGAACAGAGGGAGCAGGGAGGTATTAGAGGCAGGCGTGTCTGGTGTGTTCCTATGTGGTTCAGTCCAACTGAGTGCAGTTTTCTGCTCTACTGGTGTTTCTGTATACAACATCACACATAGCCAATGTGAAATTCCTGTTATACTCACATTGTTCCCTAATGTGTCAATCATGTTGGGGAACATTTGCATTTTGGAAACAAGTGTTACAGCAGAATTGACTGTAACCACTTTAGTGCCTCTTGGTCCCCTGGAGAAGGGTATGGCGACCCACTCCAGTACTCTTGCCTGGAAAATCCCATGGACAGAGGAGCCTGGCAGGCTACAGTCTATAGGGCTGCAAAGAGTCCAGCGTGACTGAAACGGCTGAGCAGCAACAGCAGCGCCTCTTGGTAGCGTGTAACCCAAAGTTGGTGAGTATTTCTATTGCTTGGGAATATTCCTTTGAGTGTTATTGAACCACCGTGATGAGTGGAGACACCATTTTCTTGATTGGTTTCAAAAACCAATCGTTGGTAGAATTCCTCATTGAAATCTGATTATAAAACTTACTACTTTAAAAAGACATAAGGATATGTTATTAAACCAGGTAATGCCTTATCTCAGCTTTGCAATTCAGTATTCATCCATAAAAATAATTGATTTGATCCTGCCAATGAGAGTTTTTTTCTTTCTACAGGGTTTCCAGGGGTTTTGATCTTTATAAATGATATTCAGAGTACTTTAGCAGCCCCCGTGGACTTATTTGCTGATGATCATATAATACATTTTGAAATTCAATTGCAAGATGATCATCTCAATAAAAATTTACAGTCTATTGCAAACTGTTGCCACGGCTGTGTAATGGATTTTACATGTTGAAAACACAATTGTCTGACTATCACTATAAAAATTATGAGTTGAAAACGCTGTTTGTGGTTTTATATTTCAAAAATGTTGGTGTTTAAGTAAGTTATGCCTGAAATCTTGAATAACCCACATTTTACAAAATGTGTCATCAAAAGGTAATCTTCTTTTCCGCAATTGCTGCTGATAGTAGAATGTTCTTTGCCTCATAATTAATTTTTAAAAGAATTCTAGGGCTGATATCCATTTGTAGAGACTGCTTATTGAGGTTGGTAGTCTGAGTTTTTTCCTCCCTTTCTCTCTTCTATTATTAATCACACTGGAAATGTACTCATTATTTTACAAAACAGAAAATGAGAGAGTGTGGAGTGTGGAAGGTATAATTTCTACCCAGAGGAATTTACAGACTGGGTTAAGATTCCAGCAAAACAGCAAAAAGAGTAAAACATAAAGTCTGCTATTGAAATAGTGAACTTTGTGGAGAAAAACAAGTTTGATGTGGAAAGAGCAATGCTGTTACATTGATCTAGAATAGTGGTTTTCAAAGTTTTGTCCCTGGACCCACGTCATTGGCATCGCTAGGGGACTTGTTAGGAATGCAAATTCTCAGGCCGTGTCCCCTGACCTAGTGAATCAGAAATTCTGGGGGTGGAGCCCAGAAATCTGTGCTGTAGGGAGCTCTTTGAGTGATGCTGTTGCACGCCCACGTTTAAGAACCACTGATATAGTGACACACCCAGATACCACTTTGGTAGTACAGCCATCGTATTCTTTGATCCTTGAGGCAGTTCTCAGAGGTCGATGGAAAAATACTGAGGCACAGAATCATCAGACAAAACTCGCAGATCAGTTATGTTCTTATAGCTAAATCTCTTGACCTAAGGAATTGCCCGTCACATGGTTTGATGGAGGTTCCTCTACACATGTGGGTGAGACTGAGGAATAACGAGACTGGTAACTATGGAGACAAGCTGAGAATGAACAGCCGCCATGCACAGCCGCTATAGTCTTGCTCATCGCACGTCTACTGAGTCCCTTCCATGTGCCAAACTCAGTGCTAGGTACTGGTGGCAGCGGCTTGCAACTGGAAGCCACAAGCTCAGGTATCCAGAAGATGCCAGGGACCCAAATTCAGCAGGGGCAGGTAGTAGTGTATTCTGGTTCCGCCAGGTTTTCCAGGTCACTAGGTAGATTCTCGGAGGCACTGGGAACAGGTTCCAATTCTTCAGGCAAGAGTTAGCCATTAAACTGGAGCCTGGATAGATTTATCATACAGGAATCTGGGAACGGGAGGATAAGAGAAGAGAGCCACAGATACACTCCAAGGCTCAAACGCCTGGGAAATGAGTAATGGAGCTGTTTTCTGAGGTGGAAAGCACAAAAGATGATTTAGGGTCAAGAAAGCCAGGCCAGGTTTGGCTATGTTGTGTTTGAGGTGAAGCTGTAAGCAGGCGATGACAGATGTTAGTCTGGAGCTCAGAGAGACCAGCAGGTTCCCTCTTCTTCTTCCAGGAGAACTACCTGATTGCACCTGGATTTCAAAGCCAAAAGGACTTCTTTGTACCAATGAAAGCAATTGAAGTCTCTTTCTTCATGCTATTCTCTTGAGATGCCTCATTCATTTATTTTTCAAGTCGTCATTTTGTTCCTTCTGCTCAGTTTACTCATTCACCATCTTTTCTGAGATACAGGCCTGGAGAGCAAAGTTGATAATGTACATCAAAGTGCTCTGAAAAGCTCAAAATGCTCATCAGATGCCTGTAGTGAAACAAGTCATTATTTTTGGCTATTATTATTATGGGTGTTATGATTATGAATCATGATGTCAGAACAGGAAGCCTTACTTGTCTACTTCTCTGGGTTGACTGGCGTTTGGGAGGGTGGGTCATCCCCCGTGATGTTGTGTTTCATCATCCCATGGGAAATATCATTTTGGAACATGATGATCATGTTGTAGCCTGGACTCTCAGAGGTTTTCTGGTCTAGAATAGCAGGTGGTTTTCTCTGGCACATCCACAACAGCAGATAACCAGTAATAGGAGTTGGGCCCCAGAAGGGCTCTCTCTTGTCCATATCAGCCTCATCTTGAATGCCATCTCTGATGAGATGCTTATGTTCTCCCATGGAAGACCAGGCTACTGCTGGGAATCCGGGGTAGTTACTATTATTCAGTACCCAGTGTTAGCCTGGTTATTTTTAAACTCTGGACAGGATCCTATGTAGGCACAGAGAGCATCCATTAGGTTGAAAGAGTAGGGACAGTAGGCAGGCTGTTCTCATCAACTGTCTTGAGTCCTCAAGGAGAATCAAGGGCATTGGCATTGAGGATGGGACCCAAGGTCAATAAGTGGGAAGGTAGGTGAGAAAATATGAGGTGCACACATCAAACTGATCCAAGCTGGCCCTGCATCTTTTCTGCAGGTACCACTGTTAATGGCCTGAGCACTTGCCTGTTGATGTCTTAAAATCATCACCCAGCATCACACGGAAGAGACTCTCCCTCATTTTTACCTAAATCTGCCTCCATGCAATGCTCACTCACAGTTCCTGATCTTATTCTCAGGTGACATTTCCCCCCTTATCTCAAAAACAGGTCTTTAGCAACCTGAAGTTGTCTCTCTTATGCTCCAGAAATCTCTTTCCCTCAAAGCCCTTCTTGAACCAGACCTGGGGCAGCTCTCTTCACATCAGAGTTATGGAATCACACATCAACCACCCAGCAAGCCAAGTGATCACACATCCCCTGAGATTGCTTACTCTCGGAAATCAAAGGGCCCTTGCCTGGGAATCCACTTCATTGTGGTCTCAGAGAGTTCAGGCTAAGTGAAAAGCGACTTGATACAGCCAGACATATGACTGTATGAGATGAGCTGCTGATTTGGAGGGCTCTCTCCCTATTACCTCCACCGGAGGGTTGATTGCACATTATATTTTATTTACATATTTATGGGTTTCTACTTGAAATGATATGTGTCTCCCTCTCTCTTTTCTCTAGGGGGATAAAAAAGAGAAATTCCAATTGCTGGACTCAATGAAGTGAGAGTAGTCATTAGAATTTAGTGAAAAGAATAAAGGGCTTTAGAGCTAAAAATATTCTGATTTTGATTTCAGGCTGGCGCTTGCTAGCTGGATGAGCACGGGTAAATTATTTCTGTCGGTGCCTCAGTTTCTTTTCATCCATTTGCAAAAGATGACACTTAGACTGTTTTTTTTTTGTGGAGCTTCAGTGAGACAGTTCTTCTGCCTAGCAGAGAACCCAGGGTGGAAAAGCCCCTTTTAACAAATATTTAAATATTTAGAAATAATCTCAGGCCTGAGCAGATTTCCTCGCTGTAGCATGATGGACTCTGCTGGAAGGGATTTCTCTAGTTGCTATTCTCTGTACTTTCTCAGCAGTGGATTCCTGCAGAAGCTCTGGTGAGTGGTTGTGCAGGTCTTCTGGGGTCTTTCATGATGGCTTCAGGACCCTGAAGGGGGCTGCAATGGCACCTATTGATGGGGATGGGAATTGTCACTTTATAGTTCTGTCTCTAGTCTTAAGGGAGAGAAGCATGTTTTCTAGACCCTTCTCTCTTTTGGGAGGCCAAGGCTAGTATGAATGAGGCTTTGCAAATAGGGAATGGAGGCAAGACCTGACCCTCTGCGATGAGTATCTTTGGGTGGATGTGTTTTTAGTCTAGGGCAGAATGTAGGAAAACAAAAAGAGGGAAAGAGGAATTCAGGGTCTAGAAAATAGAACAGAGTTTTGTGAGGCTCTTGTTTTTTTCATTTCTACAAGCCTCAGTTTCACTCTCTATAAGATGGGGGTAGCATCACTTGGCATAACTTTTAGGGCTCTGAATTAGAAGTACATGGGGACTTCCTTCTGGGCAGGATGGTAGTATGAGCACAAAAACATCAGACTCCATCTCTGCACTGCCAAGATCCTGGTGGAAAGATCCATAAATTTTAGGGAAACACAGCAGAATTAGCTAAAAGAAGTCCGATCACCATTGTACCCAGAATCAAAGCAAAGTCTAAAGACCAAGGAGCTCTTTAACAGCGTGAGAAACCAAGGGAGGGGTCTGCCATGCAGGTCACCTTGTGCTCAAAGGGACCCTGCTGCCAGAGCAGTGCAGGCCGTCCCAGACTGAGGGCAGCCAGAGAAGGGGAACTCCGACCACCTCTTCTTCACAACGATGGAGAAGGGGTGCTGTCTCTTCCTTCACGTCCCCTCCCTCCTTTGGCTGCCTCCGCTGCTTTGCCACTTCCTTCCTTCCCTGGAGTGTGGGACTCCGGAGAGAGTTCTCTCCACGAGGATGATGAAAGGGTAGGCCTGCTGTCACCACATGTGGTTCAGGAGCTGCTGCGGGAGCCAGGGCGTGCTGCAGAGGAGCCAGCATCTGCTGGGGCAGCATCAGATGGACTCATCGCATCCACGTCCTCTTCCTGCAGAGCTTCTTCCCTCCTGCCCACCACACCCAGTTTCTGTGAGTGGTTACCTCAGACCCGCCTATCATTTGGCTGAGGGAAGAGGAGGAGAAAAGAGTTTTCTTCCTTTCCACCTGCAATGCATAGCCTCAGAGGTTCTCCTCCCAAGCTGGATGCCCCGAGTCTCCTCACTGGATGCCCTGAGTGTGGTGTTGGAGTGAAGAGCAAGGGTCCAGTTGGACACCTCTTAGCAGTCCCTGGAGGGGACATCTGGAAGCCCCTTAACTGTTCTTTCTAGAATGTGGCAGCGCTTACTCTTCTTGATTTTTTAGCCTTAGGTTAAGTTCCAAAAAGCCCTATGACACATCCTGTTACGTGTAGATTTTTCTGCCAACCTCTGCTCCCTAGAGCAGCAGTCCCTACCCTTTTTTAGCACCAGGGATGGGTTTCGTGGAAGATAGATTTTTTCCATGGACTGGAGCAGAGAGGATGGTTTCAGGATAACTCAAATGCATTCCATTTATTGTGCACTTTATTTCTTTTATTATTTTGTTGTGATATGTAATGAAATGACTATACAACTCACTGTAATACAGAATCCATGGGACCCCGAGCTTATTTCCTTGTACCTAGATCACATGCACAGTTCACAGTAGGGTTCACACTCCTATGAGATTCTCACGTCATGATCTGACAGGAGACAGCGCTCAGGAAGTAGTGTGAGCAATGGGGGGCAGCTGAAAATACAGATGAAGCTTCAAATGCATTCCCACTACTCACCTCCTGCTGTGGAGCCTGGTTCCTAACAGTATTGGTACTGGTCCGTGGCCTGGGGGTTAAGGACCCCTGCCCTAGAGAACTGGGGCCACCTGGGGGGTGAAGTCAGCAAACCTACCCTGGTCAACACTCCTGCATCCCTCCTTAACCTTGAAGGATGAGTTTGAAGAAAAATTGAGCCACAGAGAGAGGTATTAATGATATAAGCTAACAGTGTTTTTTGTTTGTTTATTAAGCTAGCTGGATTAAAGACATAGCCCCCAAATATATTAAAATTGGATATCAGCCATTCCTGTATCTATGGAAATCTTGAAATAACAACACAAAGAAAATGGATGATTATAGTAATGAAAACAGCTGCTACCCAGCTTGAGTATATACCATACTCGAGGCCTGTTGTACTAAGCTTGTTATGAGTACTATTTTACTTGTAATTCTTGCAGCAACCTAGTGGGGTGTGTATAATTTCCTCCACTGACTGGAAGGTAAGTGACTCACCCAAGGCCATATACCTGCCCAAGTGGCCCAGTTGGGAATTGAACTTTTAATTACATAGTTGTGAAGCTCCAGATCCTTCTCCTATTACCCCTGAAACCCAGCGGCTAAATTATGAAAGCATAAGGCACCATGACCAGAAATGCACTGATGAAAAAAGTTGAATATTAGAAAAACTATTGGTCTAATGCTTCGTATCAGTGGGTCAAAAGATGAAAACCATCATATCTTCTCCAGAGAGACTGAAAAGTAATTTGAAAAAATTCAGCCTTCATTACCGATCAGAATTCTTAGTAAGCTAGGGATGGAAAGGCACTTTCTTATTTCTAGCAGAAAATGTTCTTATAGCCTCAAAGCCTAAGAGAATAAATGAAACAAACAAAAAAAAGCTATTAGAACTACTAAGAGATTTCAGTATTATGGTCAGACACAAAGCAAATAAACAAAAATCAATAGCTATATGCCAGTAATCACCATTATAAAAAAAATAAAATGTATCCTATTCTCAAGTGCAATTAAAATATAAATACTTAGGAGTAAACCAAGAGATGTTCAGAAACTATATGAAACCACACACACTTATAAACTTTATTGAGGAAGATAAAACAAGACCTGAATAAATGGAGAGAGATATATCATGTTGCTGGATTAGCAGATTTAATACTGTGAAAATATCAATTCTCCCCAAATTAATTTATGGGTTTAATACAATTGCAATCAAAGTCCTAATGAGATTCTTTCTGGAACTTGACAAAGTGATTTCAAGTTTGATCTGATAAGAAAAAAAAATTTGATCTGAAAGAAGATATAAGAAAAAGTACTGAAGAACACTTTGAATAAGTGGTAGTTTGGGAGGAGGACTTCAGTGTGAAATATCTGTGTTTATTATAGCTATAATAATTAAAGCCCAGAAAATATTCTAGCATAGAGTGACACAGGCTTTCAAAGTTTATATGAATGGACAATTGCTTAACACATAGTATATTTATAATTGGTTAATAATTTGGAATTGAAATAGAAGGCATTGCAAAGATATCATGATATGCTAAATAAATTCTGGATCGATTAAAAAGTTAAAAGCAGAAAAAGGCAAGAACCAGAAGGAGCTAAAGACAATGTTGTTCTGTACGAGGAGGGACTTACAGTTCATTAAAAGGAAATGCATACACTATTGAGTGACGGTTTACACATTTACTATGTAAAAAGGGAAGAAAAAGATCTTCATGCTATGCTAACAAAATTCAGAAAGCAAATAGGTGAACTGGATATGGGGAAACATGTGACAAAGTAGAGAAAATAGGGATATATTCTTACACATAAGAGCTCTAGCAAGTCAATAAAAATGTCATCATGCTGATTTTTTAAAAGGGCTAAAAGGTATCAATAGGTAATTGCCAGACAAAATATGAATGGTGAAAACAAATTTAAAATGTCCAGTGTCGCACATAATCAAATAAATGCATTTTAACCTATAAGATTACCAAAATATGTGTCCTTTTGAGTGATAATAACCAGCAATGGCAGGAGGATTGAAGCAGGAATTTAGCCAATGGGTTAGTTAACTGGCACAACATTATTTGAGGACAGTTTATTCATTTTTTTCCTAACGAACTAATCACAGCTGCTCTAAAAGAGTTGTATACATAGAGGTCATCACTACATTATTTACAAGGGCTGCTGCTAAGTCACTTCAGTCATGTTCGACTCTGTGAGACCCCATAGATGGCAGCCCTCCAGGCTCCACTGTCCCTGGGATTTTCCAGGCAAGAACACTGGAGTGGGTTGCCATTTCCTTCTCCAATATTTATAAGGGCAAAAACTTGGAAATCACTTAACTGCCCCAATAGGAGCATACATATTTAAGTAAATTTTTATGCATATGCACGATGAAATTCTACACAGGTATTACAAACCATGGTTTCATGGAATATCTAATCGCATAGGTCAGTGTTCATGCTATTAGTTAAAAAAATAACAGCTTACGAAACCACATGTGTAATTACTGTCCCAATTTTTTGAAATATAAATACATAGGCCATGTCTCAGCTGGTGCCAGTTTGTCAGAGCTTTAAAGTACTGAGCAGAACCCCCCATTCATGGTCCTGCACATGGTTTGATCCTGCCCCCAAGACACCCGGAGATTCCCAAGCCAGCACATGTGACCCCTGTTTCCATTGTCTGCCCTCAGTTCCAGAACATCACTGTTTCTTCTGGCTGTGAAACTGGCCCTTCTCTACCACTGCCCCAAAGCTGCATGAACACAAGACTGTTTTCTGCAGCAGCACATCTCTCTTGATGCTTGGGGGTGGGGTGGGGGGCACAGACAAGGGATTGCACTGCTGTGCTACCTAGCAAACAACTCAAAGTCCTTTCGCAGCCTCAAGAGTCCTTTCAGTCAGCAAGGATTCCCGCCCCCCCCACCTTTTCTTCTCATCTCTCTCCTACAGGTGTCGCAAAGTCTTTTTTTTCATTCCCAGAGCAATTTCCAGCTTCAGGTTCAGTCCCCTCTTTGCACATCTTTTGAATTGGGGTGAACATTAAAGGCGAGTCTAGGGAGACTAGCTAAGAGATCTTAACTGAGATCAAAGCCTTTCTTTCAATGAAAATGACCCTCCCTTAAAAAATCTATTGTCTAGGTACACTCCTGTGCCCCACAGACAACATATACAATATATATGGCATATATTTTACATATATAGGAGTATATATGTATATGTGTGTGTGTGTGTGTGTGTGTGTGTATGTATGAGATATTGTGGGTCACTGTAAATGTTTTCTTTGTTTTGCTATGTTACATAAAACTAAACAGCATAAAAGTAGGTTTCCCCCTTAAAGTCAAATTTGAATGGGAAAGATTGTTATACGTTTTAAAACACTCTTGTATAAATGTGAGAGGTTATTTTTATCATACTTAGTAAATCATTGACATTCTTGGAAGGTGCAGGAACAGTTGTGCATTTGCTGAGCCCTGGGATGCAAACCAAGCTTTATGTTTGGCTCAGATGGAGAAGGGGAAAGTCAGATGAGGGGGTCTGCCTAAGCTCCATCTGAGTTGGAATCCAGGTTCTGCACTTAACAATGCTAGACAGCTTTGGGCAATTTGCTTAACTTCTCTGAGCCAGTTTACCCATCTGTTAAATGGGGATGATACTGCTTATCTTATTGGATAGAAATAAAGGTTATCAGGATTAATGATGGCTGTTATTGTGCTGAATCTGCTTGCAGCCCCACAAGGAAGGTACCGTTAACCATCAGCACCATCACTACCAAAGCTTAGAGAGGTTAAGTGCTTTGTTTCAAGTCATGAAGCTTATTAGGAAGTGGCCGAGGTTAGAGTCTATCAAGTTTGACTCTCATCCTTGCTCTTAACCCACCTGGCTAAATAACTAAGTCCTGCACAATGCCTAGAATTTAGTAGGTGTTTAGTAAATTGGAACTTTGGGCAATTTAAGAGATTCTAGAAGCTCTCTTTTTCTCTCTCTGCCCAGGCCCTCCTTACCAGTAAATCCCAAGATCTTCACTACAATGAGTCCAAGGGACAAAGGGTAGACACTTGCTGCATTCCAGCAGGGATCTGGGAGGGCTGACAATTTCAAGAGCTTGTTGTGCACCCTCAGCCAAAATTATATCAGAGCCAGAGGAATCCCAGGGTGTCTTGCCCATCACTGGCATTCTGGAATGTAGAAGTCTCGCTGCACTAAGAATGGGGGAGTCTGTGCATCAGTGAGCAGAGACTTGTCTTGAACAGAGTGTTAATCAGTGGTGGTTTCTAAGTCACCCCCACTACTGGCTTGACCCTCAGTCATTCTGAGATTCTTAAGGGGAACTGTGGCAGGAGCTAAGAGAGGGTGCGTTGGAAGGTCTATGGGGACCTACCAAAGAGTAGATGTCCACCCACCATTGCCATATGGATTTCCCTAGCAGGGGATGTCTGAAATCATTAGAAGCAGATAACTCTGCCAGCGAATCCTTTTCCAGTTGGACCCAGGGCTAAAAGCAGGTGCAGTTGCTGCCACTACCATGATGTGGAGCAAAGGAAAGTCAGATGAGGGCTCTGCCTCCTGCTCCATCTGAGTTGGAACCCAGGTTCTGCACTTAGGATGCTACACAGCTTTGGGCAGTTTGCCATTCTTACTTCTTTGTCCTCTTTATCTTTACACTTGAAAAAAATTAAGCAGCATCAACAGCAAAGCAAATTTTTGAAAACAGAAAATATATCTCCTACACCAATTAACTTTTTTTTGCTAGCGCATATTCCCTTTCAATCACTGACCCATTCTTATGTAATTATGCTCCAGGTCCTGTTTATAGTCTCCTGTCACTCAACACCATGATGTCAATATTTTATACGTTCTTAAGGAATTTTCAACACTGTTTTAATGGCTCCATAATGTCCCATAGAGTCTAACTGCCAAAATTTGCTCAACAGTTCCTGTATTGCTGGATATTTGGGTGTTTCCAAAATGTCACCAACTCTCTGCTTTGTAACCTTCTGTTTGAATGATCCTCTAGGCTGAATTTCAAGGAGTGAGGTATTAAAAAGGTAGAGACATCCTTATGGCTTTTGCTACATTTCACAGATTGCTTTCAGTGAAATAATTATGCTATTTTTTAATGATATGAGCACTTTTAGTGTAACCTTGACAAAATTATATACTACCGTTTTTTAAAAATTTGCCAATTTCATAAGCATAAAGTGATATTTTAAGTCTGCTTTAATTCATGTCTACTTACAACCTCCACTCTGTATTCTCTCTGCCTTGCTCGCGTGTGCCAGCTGCCATGCTAGTCTTTTTTATATTCCTCAAGTCTTTTTTTCTCTTCAGAAACATCACGGCCATCCTCTTTCCTGCCTCGGGGCCTTCGCCCAAGCTGTTCCCTCTTCCTGGAACTCTCTCCCCGCTCACGTTCTTCATCCTCCTCCTTTCCATTTCCCTTTGAAGGTCACTTCACAGAGAGACCTTGCTTGACACCCCTAAACTAGTCTCCTTCCCACTCCCCTTTCGAACCACGTATGACACTGTTCACAGAACTTAACCCAGTTTGTGATGATCTGACCACGTGTTTGCTGCGTGCTCGTCTGTTAGACCTTGCACGCCCCGGACGCTGCCTTCAGCAGTTCCCTGGTCACTAGTGCCGGGAGTCATGCCTGCCACGCAGGAGGCAATCAATAAGTCAGTGTCGAATGCATGGATGTTGCGGAGATGTCCCTGCTGCCCAGCAGACAATTTAGAAAATCAGAAAAATACCTGAACAAAAGTTTTCATGACCCAATAAGGCATTGATTAATGATTAAAAACTATTACCAAGTTGGTGTTTCTAATAGTTTCATGGTTTACATTGAACTCATTAATTAATATGGGCTTTATGTTGCTCTTCGGGATACAGTTAGGTTTGAAATTGCTTGAGGATTTCAAATGTCAAGAATCTGCCTGCTGTGCAGGAGAAGTGGGTTCAATTCCTGGGTCCGGAAGATCCTCTGGAGGAGGGCATGGCAACCCACTCCAGTGTTCTTGGTGGGAAAATCCCATGCGCAGAGGAGCCTGACGGGCTATAGACCCTGGAGTCGCAATAAAGTCAGACACGACTGAGCAGCAGCGAGCCATGAGGACTGCGGAGGGGAGGAGGGAATTATTTATGGAGACGGGAAGGAAGCAGGGAGCCCGACCCAAAGAAGGTGTGCCAAAGAAACCCTTTCAGAGGGAGGAGGGCCCTAGTTGTGAATCTTTTGACCTAGCATAATAGCAGGGCAGACATCCAGACCACAATTCAGGAAACTCACTTTGGGAGGAAAACACCAGTCCTGTGCAGGTGACCAGTACCACCTGTGTTTGTAAATCCTTTATGATGCTATCTTCCGAGAGCCTTTTATAAACACTATCTCTTTGGATCCTCACTGTGGCTCTCAGACTAACCTGGATAATCACCACCGTTTTACTCTGGGGCACACAGAAACTGTCAGGAGTTAGAAGACCTTCCATATATCTCAGATCTTGGGATAACTCTGACATAACATCTTCTGACCCCAGATTTATGAATCCTGCCCTCTGGCCACTGTTGAAGGTTTCAGTGTGCTGGTGAATCTTGGATTTACCTGATAGCTTGGGGGAAAGGTGGAGGGGTAATGGGAGGAGGCAGGAGTTCTGATTAATTGATTCTTTTTTTTTAATTTGAAGGTTAAGCAGAAAATCCATTTAAAGTTAACCCAGACTATTTATACTTAGGATGGTATATGAACTAAACACAATGAAATTGAGCCCAAAGGAATATCCCGAAGAAGAAAGAAGTCAATAATGTGACCCATAATTGCCTTTTATGATTAGTACTGTATGTGCCTGGATCTCTGCACCCACCCCAATGCATTTAATAAAAGCCATTGGCAGCTTAGGCAGCTAAAGGCCTCTAGCAGGCAGTTAAGAGCCATCCCACTGTTTTGAGCTGTCCTGGACTCTGAACTCCCTGAGGACAGAGTCACGTGCATTTCACTTCTGTGTCTGGCTGGTACACCCAGAAGTTTGAAGCAGGGGTGAGCATGCGTCCTTAATTAGATGTGGCTAAGAATGTAATGATATTCTATATTATGGGAATTTTACTGTGATTGTACCATCTCATTGTGGCTTCTCCTTTGTCCTTGGATGTGGGGTACCTTTATTTGTTGGGTTCCAGCATCCATCTGTCGATGGTTATTCAGATGCTAGTTGCAATTTTTGTTGGAGGAGAAAATGAGTGCATGTCCTTCTACTCCGCTGTTTTGGAAGTCATGGAGAATTTAGGATTCAGAATGATTGGGCAGTGGGATACTGTATAATATGACAAGGGCATTAAACTTAATTCTGACCACGTATTTTCAAAGATACCAGATGAAAGATATTACCTAGGAGAGTGCTGGCCCTCTGAGGATAAGCCGTGAACCTTGTCATATGAATGGGATACTGACCAAGATGTTTACTTGCAAGTTAGATAGATTCTGGTCCCTCAGATTGTTCAGACTCTTTTGTACATGGTGGGAAAATTAGGGTGGCTCTTCACATTTCCATAGCATTTTGTAGTAATAAAAGAAATGTGTTTCATTATTTTTATTTAGGGAGATACCTAAAAACACTAAGATAATGTACAGATCACCCATAACCCCACCACTTGGAGATAACTACTCTAAATTTTGATGTAAGTCTTCCAATGGTTTGTTTTTGTTTTCTAATGCAGACATACACATCTGCTTGCATAAAATTAAGCCAACATGTACATGTTCTCTGGAGAAGGCAATGGCAACCCACTCCAGTACTCTTGCCTGGCGAATCCCATGGATGGAGGAGCCTTGTAGGCTGCAGTCCATGGGGTCGCTAAGAGTCAGACACGACTGAGCGACTTCACTTTCACTTTTCACTTTCATGCTTTGGAGAAGGAAATGGCAACCCACTCCAGTGTTGTTGCCTGGAGAATCCCAGGGACGGGGGAGCCTGGTGGGCTGCTGTCTATGGGGTTGCACAGAGTCGGACACGACTGAAGAGACTTAGCAGCAGCAGTAGTACATGTTCTCTAACTGATTTCTTTATTTAGCCATGTATAATGAACATTCTCTTGTGCACTTACTATTTTTGACTTCAGTAAATGCAAATAGGTATTAAGTAGGTTACATGATGAATAAAATAGACATACTCTTGGTTTTTATGGATCCTGAAACTAAGGGAAGGTGTACAGTACATTGAATGTAGATGCAGACATACAGTCTGTCAATATTTGCAGACTCCATGATGGCAAATTCGTCTCCTTGCTAAAATGTAATTGTAACACCAAAATCAATACTCATGGTGTCTTCTCGGTCATTTGCAGACATGCGCAGAGAGGTGAGAAATTCGAGTTGCCAAATGCACACATGCCCAGGTTAAATAAGGATATGCTCTGCCTTCTTATCTCAGCCCTCCTGTAGACAATATCCTTTTCATGGTCTATTTAGTGCCATGTTTTCCCCATTTTTGTGCTTTTTGTTGCTGATTTTTCTGTTTAAAATGACCCCCAAGCAGAGGGCCAACATGCTGTCCCTGAGTACAAGAAGGCTGTGAACGTGTCTTAGAGAAAAGATGCATGTTAGGTAAGCTATGTTCTAGCATGAGTTATAGCTATTGGCTGTGAGTTCAGCGTTAATGAATTAACAACATACATTAAACAAGGTATCTTTAAATAAAACCACATGTAAAACAAGGTTATGTATTGACTGTTTGTCAAAAATGTTGTATCCCAGGCTCTCAGGAGCCTAGGAGCAATGGCTCAGTATTCACTAATTCAGAGCCGCTTTTAGAACATAACTATTGCAAATAGAGACAAGCAACTTTATGTGTATACAGATCAGTAAGGTGGAGGGTGGTCAGGAAGATATAATTTAGGTTCTTTGGCTCTTTGTTGCTGTCTAGCTCTTAAACCTACTGAAAAACAATTTTCCAGAAAATGTAAAATCATGACTCTTTCCAGAAGTAAAGATCAATGTGATTTTATTTAATTCATTTATGAGGAAACCAGTGAAGTGTCACAGCCAGTACAGAGGAAGATCCAAAAATCAGACACATTTATAGATGAGGAATATTGAGGGGAATACGTGAATAGAGGCAAAACTGGCTTTCTTTTTCTCTTTGGGAAGGGAGAAGATTGTCCTTTCTTGGGACAGAACCATTTCCATGTCTGTAGGTGAAAATTATTCTGTATTGCTGTCTGTTATGTAAAACTTGCAGGGCTGTAAAGTAGCTCTCATAGAATCAGAATCAGATCACAAGACAACTTGTGCCCTAGACAATGCATAAGTGAAAGTGAAAGTCACTCAGTTGTGTCCGACTCTCTGTGACCTCAGGGACTGTAGTCCATGGAATTCTCCAGGCCAGAATACTGGAGAGGGTAGCCTTTCTCTTCTCCAGGGGATCTTCCCAACCCAGGGATCGAACCCAGGTCTCTCTTATTGCAGGCGGGTTCTTTACCAGCTGAGCCACAAGGGAAGCCCAAGAATACTGGAGTGGGTAGCCTATCCCTTCTCCAGCGGATCTTCTTCTCCAGCGGACCCAGGAATTGAACCAGGGTCTCCTGCATTACAGGAGGATCCTTTACCAACTGAGTTATGAGGGAAGCCCATAGTTGTCCACAGAAGCTCGCTCCCCTCCCCCAAAGCCAGGGTGGTAAATGTGACCTGTCTAGATAATGTGTGGTGATAAAGAAGGGAACCCTGAACAAGGCCACCACCACCACCATCGTGAGGCTGGGTTGCAGATTCAGACCCAGCAAAGCAAACCATGAAGCAAACCAGCTAGAGGGGCAGGAGAAAAATGTGGAACCTTTGGGGTAACAGCAAGATTGAGGATGGAGACAGTGGTCAACTGCTTGAAGTTCGAGTAAGATGCACTCTAAAAGGACTGGCACCTTTGTGACCCCTGGTGAGTTAATATGAGTAACTATTATGGAGTACAAACAGGCAGAAGCCAGAGTGGCCTAGAACAGGTGAACCAGGGGTGAAAAGTGGAAATTTTGATTTAAGTCTTTGTTTTGAGTCATGTCTTGATATGCTTTTAATATGGATGTACCATTGATTTTATACTAACTTCTATTTCTGGACATTTAAATCTTTTCTAATTTTTAAGAAATTGCTATTACTATCTTTTAGATACAAATATGTATGCACATATTTAATATTTTTCCTAGAATAAATTCCTAGAAGTGTCATTGTTGCCGGGTTAGCGAGCATCTCTGAGACTTAGACAGTCCGTCCACAATTCGATCAATTTACACCTTGTCCTCAACAGCGGATGAGCCAGTTTGTTTCTTTGGACATCTCATCTATAACTATTATAAGTCTACATCCTCTCTTTGTTCTTCTCCATTTCCCTGAGACAATAACTCTGCAAATAAGTGGTTTGGTGTTTGTAGCTGATAATCAATGACTGTTATTTCTTATCATCACTTACAAGTCAGGGCCCCCTATTTGGAGCAGAATCAATTCTTTCCCTTGTTGGCATTAACACATGTCAAATATTTGCAGGTTCTTATCTTTCTTTAGGCTTGGCTTAGCAGGCTCTGAATTTTTAGCACCTGACATTTTCCCTCCCAGATTCATTCCTCTATTTTCCTTAGGGGATTCCTGTCTTCCTCGGCTTTTCATCCATTTAAGCACGACCATGCCTCCATATCCTAGAAAAATTCCATCTTACCCGGGTCAGTGGGGGGATTTCCACCCTGGCCTCCCTGAGGGCTGCATTGTCAGCTGGTTTCCAAATGAAAACTCTATCTAGCTTCTTGAATCGTATACCCTCTGTTTCTCATCTCTGATTTCTGCACTTGGTGTTTCTTCTTTAAAAATTAATTTTTATTGAAGTATAGTTGGTTTACAATGTTGTGTTAATTTTTGCTATACCACAAAGTGAATCAGTTACATGTTTACATATATCCCCTCTTTTTTGGATTTCTTTCCAATTTAGTTTAGCACAGAGCACTGACTAGAGTTCCCTGAGATATACGGTAGGTTCTCATTAGTTACCTATTTTGTTCTTGTGGTTCTTTAGTCACTAAGTCATGTCCAACTCCTTTGCGACCCTGTGGACTGTAGCCCACTAGGCTCCTCTGACCGTGGAGTTTTCCAGGCAAGAATACTGGAGTGGGTTGTCATTTCATTCTCCAGGGGATCTTCCCAACCCAGGGATCAAACCTGTGTCTCCTGCACTGGCAGGCAGATTCTTTACCACTGAGCTACCAGGGAAGTGCTATCTATTTTATAAATAGTATCAGTGGTGTATATATGTCAACCCCAATCTCCCAATTCATCCCACCACTTGCTTCCCTCCTTGGTGTCCATGTGTTTATTCTTTACATCTGTGTGTCTATTTCTGTTTTGCAAATAAGATCATCTATACCATTTTTCTGAATTCCACATAAATATATACATATTAACATGTGATATTTGTTTTTCTCTTTCTGACTTCATTCATTCTGTGTGACAGTCTCTAGGCCCATCTTAGGACTGTGTCTTCTTGCCCATTTCTCTCTTCATTACATATTATGCTCTCTGGGTATGTCTTACCTGTTTCCATTGCTTCAACACGTTACCACCTCTCTTCTGAGCTCCGGGTATGCACACTTAACTGCTTTTTCTACCTGCTTTATATCCATCTCACCCCTAAGGTTGAATACCCAAAATGGCCTGCCTCTATTTGATAATAGAGCAGCCTGCCTACTGCGAGTTCAGGAAGTCATCTGAGATCCTTCCCTCTCTCTCTCCCTCCTCTCACACCAGATCAGCCATCCTGTTTGCAGGGCAGCAAAGGAGACGCGGACATAAAGAACAGACTTTTGGATACGTGAGGAAACGAGAGGGTGGGATGATTTGAGAGAGTAGCATTGAAACGTATACATTACCGTATGTAAAACCGATAGCCAGTGGGAATTTGCTGTGTGATGCAGGGAACCCAAAGCCACTGCTCTGTGACAGTCAAGACTGGTGGGAAGGGGTGGGAAGTGGGAAGGAGGTTCAAGGCGGAGGGGACACATGTGTGCCTATGACTGATTCATGTTGATGTAGGCAGGAATCAACACAATATTGTAATTATCCTCCAATTAAAAATGAAACAAAATTTTTTTTAAAAGCCTAGGAAAAACAAAAACTGTCCATTTCCCTGCTTCTGCCCCCTCTTTCCCAGTTTTACTCTCCTGTCCACCTATGTGACTGGCATATTCTTTGCCATCAGAATTCTTTGAGTCTCACACTGGCTTCTACACCTATTACCAATCTTGTCTTACCAGTCTTTTGAGACCTGTTAAGTTTCTAAGGTGGATTATTATTTTCATTTCTTTTCCAATAAGTGATGTTGTATTTTTAAAATGTAATTTCATTTTGCTCTATCTGTATCTTTTCTTTTTTGATCCATTTCACTGAGCCCTTGCAGGATGGGAGGGACATCTGCAGACCCTCTTGCCACTAGGACCAAATAGAAGGGACACAGAAATGACGTTACTGGATCCATTGGCTTGTGATGCTGAGACAACAGCCTCATGGTGACCAAATGAGTAAATGAATTTAAATGCATCGGACAGCAGTACAATAAGATGTTGTCTGTACATCTTTCTTCAATGCCAGTCATACTGATACTCTTGCCCTGGTGTTAGTGGGTTTTGGAAGCAACAAGGTATTGGGGGAAGAGTGTGATTTTCCAGATTCAAATTATCATCTCAGTGCTTAGTGGTGGCGGTGTGACCCTGGGCAAATTACTAAACTTCTCTGGACCTTCATTTCCTCATCTATAAATTCAGAATAATTGTCCATCTCCTTGGGCTGTAATGAGGCTTGAATGAACACGTAAGTATAAAGAGGGAAAGGTTGTGATTGGGGGGGGTGGGGGGCTGATGTTGGCTGGGTGTGTTGGCTGGGAGTGCAGTGAAGATTTACTTTTTTGTTTCCCATCTCCGTCTCCATGGAAACCCTATGGCCTGAAGAGCTTCATGCCCTCAGTGAGCATATCCCCAGGGGGAGAGCAGCCCTGGGTGTTTGGTGTGCTATGTTCTCATTGTGCCTCTTCCCTGTTCCACTGGAGCTTTCAGAGATTCTCTCCCTAAGTCCCCCCGCCCCCGCCGCCCCGTCTGCCTGTCTGGATGATTTGTCTTCTCCATCCCTACACTTGCCGTGGTGGGAGGGGCCTCCTCTTCTCTCCTTTGGATCTGCCCTCTAGCCTCTCCTTCCTGTTCCCACTCACAGCCCGGCCTCTCCCTGCTGCGTGTCCTCGCCACCGTCCATCCTCCATGGGACAATGATGATGTCTGCTCCAACACAGACCTGGCCTTATTTCTTCCCTTGTTTACATCATCCCCATGTCCCCCCACAGCCCTTAGAGTGACCTCCATACCCTGCCTGCCACTCAAGGGCCTTTACAAGCTCTCCCAACCTTCCCTGTCCTGCCCACCTGCCTTTCCAAGCTCCTTTTCATCCTTTGACACTGTGGCCAGGAGATTTAAGGGCTTGCAGGAATGTTTGAAGACTGGAAAAGCAATTTAATGGCTCAAAAACGTGTAGGAAAACTGTATTGAAGCTAATCAGCCTTTAATTCTATATCTGCATGCCTATGTTTTATATACACACATATACATATGTATATACATATGTGTGTGTGTGTGTATATATATATATATATAAAAATGTATATATCTTCCCTGGTGGCTCAGATGATAAAGAATCTGCATGCAGTGCAGGAGACCTGGGTTTGATCCTTGGGTCGGGAAGATCCCCTGGAGAAAGGAATGGCTACCCACTCCAGTATCCTTGCCTAGATAATTCCATGGACAGAGGATCCTGGGAGGCTAAAGTCCATGGAATTGTAAAGGATCAGACACGACTGAGTGACTAAGCATACATACATACATACATACATACATACATACATATGTGTGTATGTGTGTGTGTGTGTGTAGTCAATTCACTGTTCAAAATTTTTATTATATTTAGCAATAAACTATAGGCTAGCTTTTCTCAAAGACTGAGAATTCCCCAAGGAACAAAATGGTTGGAGAAAGCATAGGTGATGATAAGTTACTGTTATTAGGAGCCAAATAATATTGAGCCAATAATAATAATATTGGGAGCCAAATTGGGGAAAAATTATTTTTTAAATATTTCAAAATAATTTTATGACAAAAAATTATACTTCATGTTGGAGATGGAATGGAGGTGCATCTTAATGTGATATGAAGGAGGGCTCCAAAACTAGACTGGCTCATGAAGATGATAGACTGCCTTGGGTTTCCTGTTGACCTTGACCTGCAGCCCCTTACTCCCTAGCTGCCTATTGCCACGTGTTTTCACCTTCTGATTATAAGACCACCTGCCTTTACTTTTTTTCCCCTGACCACTCAGTCCTGTGATATTTGATGCTGTAAACTCCTCAGGGCTAAGAAGGTGTTAGCCTTGCTCCCTGCTGGTCCCTGACACAAAGTACAGAACTTTGCACCAAGTGTAGGCTCTCCATGTTGTTAGTGGGAAGAGCATCGCTGGGTGGTCCTGGGGGGAGTCATTATGGAGAAGGGCAATGTGGAGGAGTTTGCCTTTTTTGGGGTGCTCAGGGCTCAGCATGACTATTCCCAGACCCATTTAGATCATTCCATCTTGTACACCCCATGTGAACAGAAGGACACGCTGCTCAGAAACTCTGCACTAAGCAATGTGACACAAAGGTGGAAAAGGTGAAGCAAAGGTGAGCGGTCTTGGTTAAGAGCCAAGGGGCTTGGCGAGGTGAGGGGCTTGGTTACGAGATCAGGCCCTTGACTTTGCCTGACCTCAGAGGCTCCTTGGGCATCAAAGTCTTCTGTGGCTTTCATGGCAGAAAAGAAAGGCGTGGGGGCAGGGTGGGTGCTGAGAGCACTGAATGCAGTTTCCCAGAGGCCCTGGGGATCACGTGTTGAGGGTGAGGCCGCTGTTCCAGGTGGGAAGCAGGCACGGACCTGGATGGCAGGTGGGGACACGAGCCATCCTGTGAGTCACAGGGGCCTTCAGTGGACACAGGCTGGCAGTCAGTGACCACAGCGACTCTGCACACTGCCCCTCAGCAGATTCCTCAAGGGCAGGGACCTTGTGTCTTTGAAGCTCTGGTCCCCTAGCGCCCAGCACAGCCTGACAATGAGCAAGTACTTGGAAAGGATTTGCTGGACTAATGAGAGGTCCCACCACGCAAACGGCAGCGCAGTTCAGAGCATACGGTTCCCCCAAAGGAGTCTCTCCAAGTGTCCTGATTTCATAATGAATGTTTCCTGGGCCATTTTTGTCATTAGACTAGACTAGAAATAGAATATATGGCAGGCATTTTTCTTCATTCTCTAATTAAACATTAATAGCACTTGGAGAGGCATAATCATGCTGTTTTTAAAATTGAGGAAGAAACTCAGAGAAGGAAGTCACTTGTCCACTAATAAGCTAGTGTGAGGGCAGACCCAAGCTCTGAACACTGGATGAAGCCTCTGGTCTGTCCCGGCTCTACAGTATCACGTCCCTTGAACATCGTCAGCAACCTTCTAGAAAGGAGCCTGCTCTCCGACGCAGAGAATCCTCACTGGATTTGCAGTCACAGCAAGTGGGTTTCAGACCTGCCCTTGCCTCTGTCCCTTAATAAGTGTTGCTAATGTCTCTGAGCTTCTGCTTTCTCATCTGTAAAATGGGAATGAAGTGTGACCACCTCATAGACTTGGAACTCGGACTAAATGGACACCATTTAAGAACATACCTGGCACAGTTGTTGGCACAGAGAAGGTAAACGACTGCTAATTGGTTCTGATGTTAGAAATCAATTCTATAGTATGCCTATGTTTTCTTGTGTGTGACTTTGGTGAGCAGTGAGGTTTGGATGTGTTCATTCATTCCTGTATGATCCAGTTTAATATTTTTCTGTTGTCTCCTGCAGTGTCATCCCTGTTGGACTTTGTCTCTTTAAAGGCATTTATTCTATTCTTTCACAATGATATATATAAAACCGACTTTCCTTATGAAGTCTTTTTTTTTGCATATAGAATCCTATGTAATCTAACACCATCCAGATATAAGAGCCATTTAGTTGCATATGTAAAAGGACCCATTTGAAAAGAAAAGGAATAAGCCTTTATGTGCTTGGGGGCCTTTCTGGGGAAGTTCAGAGAAATGGAAGTGCACACACTTCCTCAAGAAATTCAGTGTTACTGGGGTCTCTAAATTGTGTTATTTTCTCACTGTACATGAGGCCTCATTGCATTTGCTTTATATCCTAGTCATTCTTTGTCACAGTGGCAGAGATGAATATTTTCTTCACTGTAGTTGTTTTCCTAAGAAGCTAAAAATATTGGAAGGAAATTGGTTTTTTCTCTTCTGCTTTATCTTTGCATAACTATTCTCAGGGATCTCGGAGAAGCGTAGGAGATGACCTCTTTTTTATTGTCGCTGTAGCGCCAAGACAGAAACACAAGCAGCAGGCAATAAAAGCAACCCTGGCCTCTGAGACTGTCTACTGGAACTGTCAAGATGATGGTTGGACTGAATCCACTGGTCAATTCCAATTTAGTCCAATCCCTGATTTGACATGGCCTCCACCCCGGCAGCCCAGTGACCGATTGTTTTTCATGATTGATGGAGGTGACAGATTTATTTTAAAACTGAGGCCGATTTTTCAGGACCCTGATGAGCTTGGGGAGATGGACGGGGGTGGGGGGTGTATAGCAGTGAGGAAGAATACTCCTTTGTTAATGGCCTCTGTCAGTGACTTCTGTGAAAGCCTCAACAGTTCAGGAAGCCCTCTGTTAGGAAAGCAATTGGCAGGATATAGGATATTCGGTAGGAAAACCTGGATTTCCAGTCCTGGTTCTACTGTTTCCTTGGGCAAGTTTCTTAATTCCTCTGTGTTTTTGATCACCAATTTTTAAAAAAGAAATTAACCAGGTAGAAGAGACTGCTAGTTCCCTACCCAATGTTTGTTCACACCTTCTTCCTTACTGACATCAGAACTGAATCTGGCTGTATTTCCCAGCACTGCTTGCAGCTGAGTGTGGCCACATGACCAAGTTCTGACCAATGAGATGTAAGCAGAGTGGTGGGTGGGACTTCCGGGAGAACTCTGCAGTCAAGGAGGAAAATACTTCTTGCCGCGAATGCAACTTAAACCTATGGGCTCTTCAGTTGCTTTCACATATAACCAGCGGACTAAAAACTTTCCTCAGCCAGTGACTGTACCTTTTGGACTCCAAAGAACCTGCAGCTACTTCTGTAGCGTTGGGCTTCAACTAGGTAAGAATGTACGTCAGTGAACTCTGTTTAGTGTTGGTGTGGTTTGAATGTTTCTCCTCACCTGAGTGCCGTCTTCCTACCGCCGTTGTAAACATTAACAAGTGCTTTAATATGAGACAGAAGGTTGCTGAGGCTGACTGGTCCTGTGAGGGCTTCTCTCTCTGCCAGGCCTCATCTGCTGGGAGGACAAAAGGAGTCTTGGAGAGCTGGAAGGGTGGTGCAGGAGCAGGGAAGACCCCAACACCTCTTATTTTTCTTAATGAAGTACGTTTATGAAGGACCCCCAACAGGAGCGGCAGGGGTATCAGCTCTTACTGGGCCATTTTGTCCCGCAACGGCTCTGCTTTCAATATGGCTGCCGACAACCCAGCCAATTAAACTACAGGCCCCAGATGTGTGGGGGCTGTGGAAGAGTTCCATAGAAACCCCAGGCAACTTAAGGGTCAGCGTCTTCCCCAGAGCATCAGAGGAGAGTGTTCTCAGCTGGGCTCTGAGGAAAGCCCGGCTGAGCCGCTGCTCCCAGGTGTTGTGGATACCATGATGAGGGGCCAGAAGTTTCTTGGGATGCTTAACTCAGAGGAGAAAATCCTCCTTTTGATATTACTTACTGATTTGTTTTTCCTCTGACCACCTCAGATGTGATATGCAATATCTTGTGATAAAAGCAGAAATCAAGATAGTCTTATTTCCTGATCCTGAAATCTGAGAGGAACTGGCCACAAGAACCTTGGCTTAGTACGCATTGGCTGGTGTCAAAGATGCTGTCCTTGTTAGTGGGTTCAAGAAGGTGCGGACACAGACACAGCCTCCCTTATCTTGTCTCCTGCCTCTCAGAGGCACCAAGGGTGGAATGTCTGCATTGTTGAGGTCAAGGGGCTGAGGACTAAGATCCAGGTGTGAAGCATCCTGAGGATCTGGCCTCTTCGACAGCCAAGATTCAGGGAGACTTGCAAATTGAAAGGTTTCGTTTATTAGCTGTCACAGCTGGACTTCTGGACAAGGCTGAATGGCTGAGAGATTTAGCTTGAATCTGTTGTAGGAGCAGGTCAAGAGGAGCTCTGGGCTGTTGGCTGGGCACCAGGGGTACAGCATGTGAGGGGGCCATTTATTTACCTGATTTATTTGTTCTGTACTTGTTGAATGACTGCTCTGTGCTGGGGGCTAGAGATTTAGGGGGGATGCTGACATTCTCCCCTGTGACTTAGTAGCTCACAGCCTCTGTCACAGGAGAGGGAAGGAAACGGATCTGTGGATGCAGTACAAGGATATCAATGTCTTGGGTCAGGTTCCTTAGAAGCAGAGCTTGAAATAGGGTTGCAGATACTTCTGATTTATTGAAGGAGGGACCTGTAAGGGAAGGAGGGAAGAGGACATGGAAAGGGAACGGGGAGGGTAAGAATGTGATCAGGGAACATCTAGCCTTCACCTGATCTGCGAACTGAAGGCAGCCCTGTCAACTTCCTGTGACATTGAGAATGCTCTCTGTGCTGACCAGTAGCAGAGCAACATGTGAGAACTGAG
The DNA here is from genome assembly GCF_019320065.1 of Cervus canadensis. NCBI lineage: Eukaryota > Metazoa > Chordata > Mammalia > Artiodactyla > Cervidae > Cervus > Cervus canadensis. Next base: position 69,859,217 of record NC_057395.1, on the reverse strand, counting down.
CATTTGAAATGTGATCAGTGTGGCTGAGGAACTGAAATATTAATTTAATTTAATTTTAAATAATTTCAATTTAAATACTTACAAATAGTGAATGGCTGCTATAATGGATACTACAGTACTAGAGCAGATGTGGGCAAACTTCTGTAAAGAGCCAGTATGTGAATACCTTAGGTTTTGTGGACCAGACAACGTGAGCTGCAATTCCTTAACTGCTGTTGTGGCAGAAAATCAGCCACAGACAACACCTGATGGAATGGGTGGCCATGTGCCCACACTTGGTTTTACAAGTGGCAAACTGGATTTGGCTTATGGAACATAAAGCACACTGCAGAGTTGCCCCTTCATGGCACCCAGTGAGGGGTCAGCTTTGCATAACCTGTTTTGGTCTGCCATTGGTGTAGGTCATCTGGAGGAGGGATGGTACTTCCTGGGCAAGGCAACTCTGTCAGCTAAGTGGAGTAAGTGTGATGGTGCGGAGATATGATCTCTTAGGCACATGCCATCGTGGCCATTAGGAGTTGTGTAGTGGCCACATAAGGAGAGTCTCAGGGAACACTACAGTACATACTGCAGTAATTAATAATTCTTATCGTGTGTTCACTATGTGCTGGGGACAGTGTTAGTGTCTCATGTGTATCCTATTCATTCAGTTGTCAGAATAGCCTTAGGAAGACTGTAATGCAAGCGTTTGTAGTATGTTCCTGTAAAATTCATTGATGTTCATCATTCCAGTTTTGTTGGCTTAGTTACTAGGTATACCCAAGACATTCTCCCTCCCTCCACCCCTCCCCACTCCCTCACACAGATATATGTCATCTGAAATAAAGGTATGATATCACCAAGGGGCAGTAACATACTATTTCCTGTTAGGTAGCTTTTCTCTACTCTCAGAGACCCCAGTGACCTAATCTTTTCTGCACTAGTTGCCTCTACTTACTTTGCCTTCCTGGGGTATTTTTTCAGCCCAGATTTCCTCCTTGATAGGAAGCCCATTTCTCCATATCTTAGACTTCTCATAGAAACAGATCCTTATTTGGATTCAGGTAGTTTCCTTGGGAGGTGATTTCAGAAAGCCCAGTGACAAAGTGGAGAAGGAGGCGGAGAGGGAATAAGGCAATAAAGGGCATGTTAACACATAGGTAACTGGGTGGGTTACTCTTGTGACCAACTGAAGCCTGTCCCAACTGGGGGTCCTGCTGGACACATACCGTAGAAGGTTGGAATTTATCCTCCCATGGGCATGGCACATTGGATGAGGGTTACTCCTGGAGGGTGAACTTCCCAATACTTCTACTCAGCTCAGGGTTGAGCATATTTCCTCAGTGTGAACCCGTCCCCCTCAGGCAGAGCGAGCCCTTTAACAGGCTGCCTGTGACCTCCAGGCGATAGGTAAGGTCCTGGAGCATCTGTCATACCCCCTGTTCTCTAACTACTAGCAGTTCTCCAATTATGGGCTTTTTCAGTTTAAAAGAGTTATTGCCTATTTCTACAATGCAGTAGACTCTGCTTGACAGTTTGCATGGCCATGAAGTTACAGACTTATTAACTTGGGAGTAATGAGATGAGGAAAACACCACGTGAGCCTTAGGTCTTACTTCTGGTTGACCTAGCAAGGTTCTGAACTTCGCTAGGTCTCACTCTCCTCCGCTATGTCATGGGAATGATGGCACGACTTTTGCTGGACCTCAGATGAGGTGACGGACAAGCACATACTTAGTAATCTGCGAGGCACAAAGGATTTGCAAGTTATTAGGGAGTAAGTTCTGTGATTAAGGCAGTGTAAATCAACTAGTAATCATTATCCTAGGTCTTTCATGCATGTGGAGCTGGGCTCCCTGTTTAGCCTGCATCCCAGACACCCCAGCTTGCTCTCAGGGTCAGGCTCTCAGGGTACACTCAAGACCACTTGGCGAGTCTCTGGACTCAGGGGGCTCATGCCAGAAGGGAGACATAGCCCACACCATGGCTTTCTGTGCAGGACAGCCTATCTTCTACTCCATCCCACAGCCCCTGTTCCTGTATCTGTACCCAGATACACCCTGCTTAGGTGAGAGTCTGACATGGTCATGAAGAGCATTTGAACCAGAAAGAGGAGCATGAACACAAACAAAGGGATAATCTACCCTCTCTTCTGGGAACAAGCTGTTCCCTAGGCCAGGGAGCATCTTCTGATGCCACATCAGGAGGGGACTTGAGTGCTGCATTCGCCTCAGGGACACATTGCAGGTACACAAGTAAGAGAGTGGCATGTGCTAGTGTGCATTTGGGGAAGATTCCCTGGTCTGAGGTGTCGGATAGATTAGAAAGGCTGCAGGAACCCGGAAAAGGCTGTCACAAAGGTCTAGAAGACAGGTGCTGAGGTCTGGGTGAGAACAGTACTGCTGATATTTTAACCTGCTCAGCCAGTGGAAGACTTTGTCATGGATTCTTGGAGCTTTACCAAGGAGGAGCAGAAGTGCAGAGTCAGGACCTCCAGGGCCTGCCCCCCCACCCCCCATGCACCTCACACAGCTAAGATTTTTCAAGCACTGCATGATGAAGAGTACATACTGCTCTCGACCACTGCAGCCCTTTAGCTTTGGATCTTGTGTCAGTAGAAGGCTTCCTGTCCCGAGCATGTTCTCCAATCCCAGAGCACCTTCTCAAAGAGTGAGATGGAGCCACAAGCTCAGAGAAGAAAATAGCAGGCCTTGATTCACTGTCCCTGGCCTGATGAGGGGAGCCTGCAACTGCTTCTGTGGTGCAGCTTGGTTTGAGGAGCTGTCTTGCAGTGTACACAAGCCACTGGTTGGGTGTGAGAGCTCTTAAGACAGCTGAGTGAGTGAAGTTGCTCAGTTGTGTCCGACTCTTTGCAACCCCATGGACTGTATACTACCAGGTTCCTCCCATCCACGGGATTTTCCAGGCAAGAATACTGGAGTGGGTTGCCATTTCCTTCTCCAGGGGATCTTCCCGACCCAGAGATTGAACCCAGGTCTCCCGCGTTGTCGGCAGACGCTTTACTGTCTGAGCTACCAGGGAAGTCCTTAAGACAGCTACTCAGCTTCAAAACTTGTCTCCATGACTTACTGTTTGAGCTTGGGCAAGGTATTTAAATTCTTTTTGCAAGATCTTCTTGGGCAAGGTATTTACATTATTTTTTTCATTCTGCAGTGTAAGTAACGATAACATGTTCCCCATGGGTTTTTGTGTGAAGCATAAATGATACAATCAATGTAAATTGTTTGGGAAAGTTTGTTTACCAGATGTGATTATCATTATGCAGGAAAAAGTGTCTGTGAGCTAAGAGAACTGGTTGTATTAGTCAGCTACTGCCGTAATAATGCTGCATAACAGAAACAGTAAAATCTCAGTGACACACACTATCATTTATTTTTGCTCATGGGTCTGTATTTGTCTGAAACATTTTACTGACGTAGGCCAACCCTGGCTGATAGGCATCTTGATCAGCTGGCTAGTCTGATGGAGCTAGATAACATAGAATAGCCTCAGCAGGGGTGACTCCGCTTTGCTCCACCTGGCCTGATATCCTCCAACAGGCTAGTGTGTTCTCATGGCGGAAGCAGGAGTCCATGAGAGGAAGGAGAAATGCAGAAGCACTTTTTCAAGCCTCCATGTGCATAAAGCTTGCTCTTGTCCCATTGGCCAAAATATGTCACCTGACCAAGCCCAACATCCGAGTGGGAGGAAGTGCGCAGTTACAGGTATCATAGCTTGGATACGTATAGTCATTGATGTAATCAGTACCACTTTGGTATTTTCAGTAAACCTCCTAGGGGAGCACCGGTCCTTGAGCGGGCAACAGTCCCGCTCTTCCACTAACTAATTGGGCTGTTCCTTTGTGAATTATTAGTATTGAAGATCATAATTTACTAGTTATCATTCACCAGGCACCTCAGTCCTGATGCCACATACTAAAACTTCTTACCCCAGGAGACTTATTTTAAGGATTAAATGAGATAATGTATGAAATCCCTTAGTTTATCTCAGAGCAAATTTATCATATTAACTCAAGCATTTGCCATTATTATTTTTCTTGTTATTGTCATCCATCATGACTGTGATTAATACCATTATCTTCCATAAAAGCTTCCAGTGTAGGCATTTTTTATCCTCATTTAACAAATGAATAACTGAGACTGAAAGAAGTTAAATAACTCTCCCAAGGTCATACAGCTGATATGGATCAGAGCTTCTCTAAGGACTGATCTTACTTGGTAAATAGTCTAGTGTCATTCCTATAGTGTGGTGTGAAGGAGTGTTCTGACCTGGGTAGAAAGTTCTAATTCTGAGCCCAAACCTGAAGCCCTCCAGCTTTAGCCCTGTGACCTTAGTCCTGCTTTGTTGGGCCTCAAGGAGTGTATGGATCCTCTTCTGACTGGCAGCCTTGTAGAGACAGAGGTCATTTGACACTCGTCTCTACGAGTCAAACTCCCAGACATGTTTAGATATGGTTTAGGCCAGAGCACTGCTGAAGGACAGACTGTCTGGTGTCATGCTATTTGTGGGTCCTTGGGTCTTCCAAAGCAAGCTCAGCTGTTTAGCCTGCTCAGTCTCACACCAGCTGTGAGACAGGTGTCCATGTCCCCTCAGATAAGAGGGACCTCAGAGAAGCGGGGGAGTCAGTATGAGGCCGCATGGTTGGTAAAGGGCGGGGCTAGAACTGGCATTGCTTCCGTTGTGGATGCCAGGTCTTCCCAAACACACAGGACCACCTGCCATGCCGCCCTCTCCTTTGCTTGGCTCTCCTTATCACTTCTGGTCTTTGGCTGCTTGATCCAACTGCTTTGGGTTCTTCTCAAGGGACCATCAGTCATGAATGACTCACCCAAGCTATCTGCATATTCTCTCTCCTCTGGAAAGAGTCACCTCTTCAGCCTTTACTGGCTCCCACAAGAGGGAGAAGTACTTTCACGTTGCTCATGCCGTGGCTTTGTGTTATAGGAAAGTTGATTCCTGCTTGCTGTGAAGACCCTTCTTAGTGGCTCTGTGTGTGTGTGTGTGTGTGTGTAGGTGTAGGTGTAGTGGGGAGTGGTGCTGCGTTGGGTCTTAGTTGCAGCACATGGGATCTTTGCCACGTGTGGGCTTAATTGCCCTGTGGCATGTGGAATCTTAATTCCCCGCCCAGGGATGGAATTCATGTCCCCTGCATTGCAAGGTGGATTCTTAACTGCTGGACCACCAGGGAAGTCCCCCTTTAGTAGTTCTTTAAATGATGTTCTAGCAGGAACTGGTGAGGGAGAAGAGGGACCAGGGGGATATGTGTAATCCTCCATCAAAGAGAACTCTTATTACAGATTTATAATCCATTAAAATACCCTGTACGCTCAGCTCCCACTGCTACTGGTTCATTCAGGGTTCCACACTGTTCAGAGCACACACTTGGTCAGTTCTAAGGGGTATTTTACTCCCTGTCCCCCCCTACACACACATTGTTGGGACAGTACAGATAGATAATCCTTTTGGAAGGAATTTGAAATGTGTACCAGAGGCCTTAAAAATGGTTCATATTCTTTAACCCAGTGATCTGATATGGGAGAAATTATCATAAGGAATTAATCCAAACCTAGGCAAAAGCTATCTGCAGGGCAATTTATGGTAGCAAAAACTGGAAGCAACATAAATGCCTGACAGTATGGTGATAGTTCAGTAAATCATGACTTATCCACTTAGTGGAATATTATGCAGCCATTTAAATGGTAATTAGAGATGGTATTCGGCAACCTGGGAAATGCTTATGATATAATGCCAAATAAACAAGCCACCAAGAGACACCATGGAATGTACAAAATAATGAAAACCATGCAGAAATGTGTGTTTGCATTGACATCAATGGTGCGGCTGCAGCGACAGTCCACATTCCAAATTTCCACCTGAATAGAGGCAGCTCCCAGCTAGAGAGCAAGGCAGGACTGACAGACACAGAGGTGGCTGGAGAACCACAATGTTGATTTGAAACCCCTCCACTGATTTTAAACATTTATAACCATTATTTCTAACCTTTATATATCTCAAAACTTGTATTGAAGAAATTGAAAGACACTCTATATGTGAAGATTCCTCCAAATTCCTCATATTCTAATATGTATGATGATTCACACTGCACATGGATTCAAATAACAAAACATCCAGCAGGCGCATTTGATTTAGCATCTGTTGGTCTTGGTGAGAGCAGGGGCAATGGAGTGATATGGACGGAAACCAAGGTACAGTGGGCCTGGCAGGTGTTGGCCAGTGTGTTTTGTTTTGTTGCGTCATGGCTACTGCCCAGGGCCACTGCTTGGGATCCTCAATCCCTACTTTATTTATTTTTTTAATTGGAGTATGATTGCTTTACAATGTATTAGTTTCTGCTGGGCAGCAAAGTGAATCAGTCATATGTATATGTATGTCCCCTCTCTCGGACCTCCCCCTCTCCCCATTGCACCCCTTTAGGTCGTCACAAAGCACTGAGTTGAGCTTCTGTGCTTCAGGAAGCTTCCCACTAGCTGTCTGCTTTGCACACAGTGTTTATGTCAAACCTCATCTCCCGATTCGTCCCACCCTCCCCTGCCTTCCCTGTGTCCACACCAGAGTGTGTTGACAATCCTATCGTGAAGTTTAGCTGTGGAGGAAAAGCACGTTGTAGGTTCAGAGGGGCATCAAGTTAAAGGTTCCAGCTTCACTTTTTGGGGATGTTTCTGGTTATTTGGAAAGCAGAAGAAGGATAGGCATTGTGAAATGTAGATGGGCTGTGACCAGACTAAAAAGGGGGTCTGAATGCCTGCACAGAATGGAAAGAGACCACCAAATAAGTGGAAAAGCAGCTCACATCTGAATATCATACGGGCATTGCATTGATAGGCCCTCACAGAGCACATGGAATCTTCTGATTGCTTCGTGTCTGCTAGTGTCCTGGTATATAGGAACGACAGGCCAGGGACAGGGACATGGGGAAGGGAGGACATAGGGAAGCTTGGAAAAGCTCAAAGGACCATGGTCCTAAGGAGGGGATTTTGGGAAGAGTCTTCTGAGCACTTTTCAGTGAAATTCTGTAGGTTCTGCCAGGTGAACCCACACTTCTGAGTTCTCTGCAAAACTGCAGATTCTTAACTAGCACTGAGGCCTGTGGGATGCTTTGGGGAATAGAGAGAGAGAACTGGTGGAGAACGGGAATAGGGCTGCCTGTAAAGACTATCAGTGGGCAGGGTTTTGGAAGCCTGATACAGATTTTAATTCTCTCTTTTGCCATAAAGGAAACTGGAAGTGAAAGAAGTGCATCCTTTAGCCAAAATTGGTAGTAAAACAAAGCAGAGGCCTAAACTTATATTTCAACCGGTGACTTACTAGTGGCCCTTGTTCTATTATTTTTTGATTTGTTTCAAAAACTGTAAATGCCATTGTGAGGCTGGTACAAAGCACCCATAAGAGGATAAAGTTACTTTGTGTCTAAAGAACAGTTCTTTGCAAAAGAACTCAAATGAGAATTCAGGCATTTTCCTGAATTGGTTGAAACTTAAAGGTCAACATGTCCCCTTGTTGAAGACATTAATGGCTAAAAGAAACAATTGGGAAGGTAATTTTAAATCTCCATGTTGGAGTTATAAAAATCTGTCAGAAACCTTATAATTAATGTGCTATGGCAATCTTTGTTACAAGAGGTTTTTTTTCCTTTCTTTAAATACATGGTATTTAAATCAACTCTGCCAATTTAATTCCCTATTAATTTGAGGGTATTTCTTATATATCTTCTTTCTGGTGTATGAGAAAACAGTTTATAAACAGAGTAGGAAACTTAAATCTAACCCACGTGGTATGGATGTTTTAGTTGGAAAAGACAATGTAACTAAAATTTAAGCAAAAATGTTTAGACAAAGAATAAACCCTAGAGCCACCAACTGTGAAATAACCTTTCCTGCTGCTTTTTTCATTCTGTCACTTGTGGCCTTGAGCAGGTACTTCATTTACTTGTTCTTATGCTTGAGCTTGTACTATTTTGTGTCGTTTCTTTAGAAAATATCATGTGGTTGTGAGTGAAGGAGAGGGGGGATTTATTGACTCAGGTAATTGAAAGTCCATCGGTGGGTCTGACTTTCAGGTTGATTAGCCTGAGCCTGAGCCATATATTTCACCCCCAAGACCAAGGATGGGGGCAATTTCCCCACAGTTCATGTGGAGCGGGAGGGAAGCATGGATAACACACAACACAAGCCCGTGTCCACCTGTGCACCTGTGTTAGGGTTAGACTTCTCATGCAGGGCAGGGTAGATGTTCAGCCCCACTGGATGGACATCCCAGAGGAGGATATGGATGAATCCTCCCATTCTACTGATAGGTCCCAATTTCTCTCCTTCAATTTGTATCCAGCTCATCAGATGACAGGTCCGTGGGCTTGGCCATTAAGCTGAGTACTGGAAAGTGTGTCTCTATGGGTAGGACCAGTGGTGTGCTAACGGACAGGCTCTCTGACAAAAATAAGCTTCATTTTGTAGTGTTTGCCAATTCCTATGGTTTAAATAGTACCACCATGGCTAATTTTAAACTCTCAGTGTAAGTGGGATTGGGAAGAGACATGCACGATCAACTCTCTTGAGTGAGCAGTTTATCCTGCCTCCTACTCAATAAGTTCTCTTATGCCCGTAATGCACATTTGTATTTATGGATTGTTTTCATACACCCAGATTTGGTTTGAAAAACTTATACCTTTACCCCATTGGCTTTGTCACCTTGGAGGCAGGTTAATTGCAGTCATTCTTTCTTCATTCCATCAATCAATCATTCATCCTTTCATTTCACTAATGTGCATTGACACTGTACTGTGTTATCAGCTACTTTGCTAGCTACCAAGAGTATAGCAGTGAACCAAAGTTCATGTTCTAAGGAGGAGATGGATGATTAGAAAGTAAATGTTAGTTTTCTAGGTGAAAGTGATGTGAAAAAATTAAGCCAGGAAAGACAATTGAAAGTGGTAAGAAAAGGGGTTGCTCTGGAGAAGGGGTGCTTTTAAATAGAATGGTTCTGGGAGGTCTCTCTGAATAGACGGCTGAATGAAATGAGGTAGCAGCCATTTGAAGATTCGTCAGAAGAGCCTCTTGAGTTAAGGGGACGGCAGTAGGAAAGGACATGAGGTGGAAACAAGCTTGGTGTGTTTAAGGAACAGCAGGAGGACCGTAAAGCTGGAGAAGAGCCAGCAACAGAGAGGGTTGCAGAAGATGATGTCAGAAAGGTCGCAGGGACCCAGATCATGGAGAGCCTTGCCTGCCATTGTTAGGCCAGGGAGAGAGAGGAGGAGTGAACCACTCCTGCTTCTGGGTGGAGCACCTAGACCAGTCATTCCCAGCATATAGATCTCTGGCTAGTAGCGTCGGAATCACCTAAGAACTTATCCGTGGCTGACTCATATCAATGTATGGCAAAAACCACTACAATATTGTAAAGTAATTAGCCTCCAACTAATGAAAATAAATGGGAAAAAATAAAATAAAAATAAAATAAAAAAATAAAAATAAATTAAAAAAAGAAATGCAAATTCTTAGAACCTGATCTAACCTGCTGCATCAGAAATTCTGGGGGCGGGACGCAGCCAGTCCGTGCTTTAACAAACCCTGCAGAGGCTGCCGATTAAAGCTAGAGTTTGAGATCGAGACTGCAGAGTGGTGCTCTCACTTCGTTTTATCCCTCCCAGATCAGGGCCGCCACCTTCCCTGAAGGTGAAAGCATTGCTTTTCATCCCATGTGTCAATAACTGTTAGGTTCCTGAAAGAACACAAGAGAGTCTGATGACGTTTTCACAGGCCGTCAGATCTGTGCCTCCTGGAATGAGTACTGGCATACACCTGACACAAGTCCCTTCATTAACCTCCATCTAAAAATCCTGCCTGTGCATTGCTAAAGCAAATGGCGACTAAATCCCTCTCTTCTCTAAAGGTTTGCTTCTCACTCCAACAGTTTTCTCAAGTATTCCCCCATGGTGGTAATTTTTTTCTCTGAGAGAATTCTTTCCTTCTGTTGGAAGTATGGTGGAAAGAATAATTTGCAACACAACATAAAGGTGATATAATTTATATGTAACTGGTATGAATAGTTTCATGACACTGAATCTAAATCATATTAATTATGGCTCAGTCTCTCCCCACCTGAGGCTCTTACCCTCCCTTAAAATTATAACGTAAACCTAGGGCTTTGGGCAGCCTCTCTGCAGCCACAATGAGCTGAAGGCCCGTGGCTCTTCCCCAGGATTTCTTGATTGCATGTTTAAAAGCAACCAAGTATGGGCTTAATGTATCCTAGTATTATTCAAACTATCGTTTGACTCTATTAATTTCACAAGTACCAATTTTTTAGAGACATATTCAGCATTAACTCAAGGACTTTCCTTAAAAGCCAAAGGAAGAATTCTCACAGCTTAGTAGTTAATAATTTGTCTTTATGAAATATGTATAACTGCATTGCATGCAAATCCTTGAGTCTATGTGGATCTGCAGATTGCTGAATTCTCAAGCTGAATCAAGATGATCTCAAGCTGAAAATTCACAGGTGTTATTCAACAGGTGTTTTGAGCTCTGTTTGGATCTTGTTCTAGTAACTAAATCTAGAATTCATAATTCATTGTCTAAAAGTTGGATTTTTATCTAGCCTTAATCAAAATAAAAAAGAAAACTCAAGATTTTCAGATAGAGAGTTACTAATTAAATGTATAATTCCAAAATCCTGGCATTTCTAAAAGTAAGAATTATTACTGTGATGTTTCTTCATATATAATCATCCAGGCACATTTCTGTATATACCTGCTGTTATTATTATAAGCAATGCAAGCAACAAAAATAATAACAATTTTCAAGGATTATAAATTTGTAAAATTACACTTTGGTGGAAAATATGGATATCAAAGAATCTAAATTTTGAGATGCAGCACATTGTTGCCTATTATATTTTTCAATTTCTTGTTCATGAATTTCAGTTTAAACATGTATCTGTTTTTTTCATAATTTTGCCCTTCTGTTCATGGAGTTCAGAAATAAAATTAACTATGACATGGAATTTAAAGCATTTCTTGATACTGAAATTTTCTACACTATAAATTTTAAATTTTATTTACATAGTTATCTCTCATCTGAGGACACATTTATCTGTTTTTCAATATACTTCTAAATATAATTTTCCAAAGTTTATTATCATTTATTCATTCATACTGAGGATTTTTCTTGTTCTGTAATGGTTCATTACTCCATCATGACTAAGTTCAGGGGCCCAGGGGACAAGGTCACTTGCATAGTACCACTCTCCAGGGTAGGCAAAACCTCAGTCATTTAGTATATGTTGTGCTGAACGCCACATGTGGTTGATTCTACAGTCCTGAGATCATGGGCACTAATCCCTGAACAACACTCTTGATAGCTACCACACCATTATTGAGACATTGTGATTCACTGAGACCTGCTTCTTAATGTCTAATTTTCTTTTGTTTTTGTGCCACTTGCTCAACAAGTACTTCTACTTTTCCCCTATATGCACGCATTTACATAAAGAATGGTGGATAAATAATACAGTTTTCAAATTAAAGTCCATTTGAATGAGTTTTGAACACTAAAGGATTTTTCCAATTGTCTTTACATTTGAAAATTAAATGTCTGAATCAAGCAACACCAAAGCTGAGAATTAGTAAGTGAATGATTAGCAAGCTGGCCTGGGACCCATTTAGCTGCTTGATGGGGATCTGAGTTCAGTTCAGTTCAGTTCAGTCGCTCAGTCATGTCTGACTCTTTGTGACCCCATGAATCGCAGCATTCCAGGCCTCCCTGTCCATCACCAACTCCCAGAGTTTACTCAAACTCATGTGCATTGAGTCGGTGATGCCATCCAGCCATCTCATCCTCTGTCATCCCCTTCTCCTCCTCCCCCCAATCCCTCCCATCATCAGGGTCTTTTCCAATGAGTCAGCTCTTTGCATGAGGTGGCCAAAGTACTGGAGTTTCAGCTTCAGCATCAGTTCTTCCAATGAACACCCAGGACGGATCTCCTTTAGGATGGACTGGTTGGATCTCCTTGCAGTCCAAGGGACTCTCAAGAGTCTTCTCCAACACCACAGTTCAAAAGCATCACTTTTTCAGCGCTCAGCTTTCTTCACAGTCCAACTCTCACATCGATACATGACCACTGGAAAAACCATAGCCTTGACCAGACTTTGTTGGCAAAGTAATGTCTCTGCTTTTAAATATGCTATCTAGGTTGGTCATAACTTTCCTTCCAAGGAGTAAGCATCTTTTAATTTCATGGCTGCAGTCACCATCCACAGTAATTTTGGAGCCCCCAAAAATAAAGTCTGACACTGCTTCCACTGTCTCCCCATCTATTTCCCATGAGGTGAGGGGACCAGACGCCATGATCTTAGTTTTCTGAATGTTAAGCTTTAAGCCAACTTTTCCACTCTCCTCTTTCACTTTCATCAAAAGGCTCTTTAGTTCTTCTTTGCTTTCTTCCATAGGGGTGGTGTCATCTGCATGTCTGAGGTTATTGATATTTCTCCCAGCAATCTTGATTCCAGTTTGTGCTTCATCCAGTCCTGCATTTCACATGGTGTATTCTGCATATAAGTTAGATAAGCAGGGTAACAATATATAGCCTTGACGTACTCCTTTTCCTATTTGGAGCCAGTCTATTGTTCTATGTCCAGTTCTAACTGTTGCTTCTTGACCTGCATACAGATTCCTCAGGAGGCAGGTCAGGTGGTCTGGTATTCCCATCTCTTTCAGAATTTTCCACAGTTTGTTGTGATCCACACAGTCAAAGGCTTTGGCATAGTCAATAAAACAGAAGTAGATGTTTTTCTGGAACTCTCTTGCTTTTTTAATGATCTGTCAGATGTTGGCCATTTGATCTCTGGTTCCTCTGCCTTTTCTAAATCCAGCTTGAACATCTGGAAGTTCACGGTTCACATATTGCTGAAGCCTGGCTTGGAGAATTTTGAGCATTGCTTTGCTAGCATGTGAGATGAGTGCAATTTTGCAATAGTCTGAGCATTCTTTGGGATTGCCTTTTTTAGGGATTAGAATGAAAACTGACCTTTTCCAGTCCGTGGCCACTGCTGAGTTTTCCGAATTTCCTGGCATATTAAGTGTAGCACTTTCACGGCATCATCTTTTAGGATTTGAAATAGCTCAACTGGAATTCCATCACCTCCACTAGCTTAGTTCATAGTGATGCTTCCTAAGGCCCACTTGACTTCACATTCCTGGTTGTCTGGCTCTAGGTGAGTGATCACACCATTGTGATTATCTGGATCATGAAGATCTTTTTTGTATAGTTCTTCTTTGTATTTTTGCCATCTCTTCTTAATATCTTCTGTTAGGTGCATACCATTTCTGTCCTTTATTGAGCCCATCTTTGCATGAAATGTTCCTTTAGTATTTCTAATTTTCTTGAAGAGAGCTCTAGTCTTTCTCATTTTATTGTTTTCCTCTATTTCTTTGCATTGATCACTGAGCAGGGGTTTCTTACTTCTCCTTGCTATTCTTTGGAACTCTGAGTTATCTTTCCTTTTCAACTCTCTCTCTGACTCTAATCTTCTGCCTCCCTCTTTCAGTGATAAGGATCCCCCTGTGATTTACACGGCCCCACCCAACTAATCCAGGATAATATCCATTTCAAGATTTTTACCACATCTGCAAAATCCCTTTTACCTTATAAGGTAATGTATTCACAGGTTCTGGATATTAAGCCATGAACATCTTTGTGAGGGGTGCATTACTATTCCACAGTGAGGACTCTGTATTAGCTGTGAAATCTAATGCCATCATTTTTCCCTAGCAGTACAGGTGCTCAGCAGTGGTTGTTTTGAATCATGCCTTGTTCCCTGGTGTCCTTTGGATCCTTGGTCTATGGTCAGGCCAGTTTCCTTATCACTACTCTAGCCCAGTTCTAAATTCTAGCCTCTCTCTAAAGCCTCTCTTCTTTAGAGCTCATGTGTCAACCTTAAGTCACTGCTTGCTTAAGCTGTTTGCTTTCTACAAGGTGGTATCTTTGTACTTATAGTGCCAAGTGAAGTATCTTAGAGCCCCAGAATAATTGAACTCCGCACATATTGGAGGAATACCCCAAATATATGCTTCATACCCAGCAACATTAGAAAATATTTTAAAATAAGCAGTTGTTTGGCCATCATAATAGCAAATATTGTTTGAAGCTGTATATTTCATTGGGTGGAAGTTTCCATTTCCATTTGGCCTCATCTTCCCCATTTTCCCCTTGTTCACAAGGTGTTCAACAGCACTCACCTACCTGAATGTGCACAAGAGACTCGGTAGTGTCTCTCCTTACAATGTTATAATTGCTTTAACTTTTCTTCTACCTAGCACACCATAAATGCAGTCAACTGATCTTTGCATTCTTTGACAACTATAGTTCCATTTGCTTTATTTAGAAACAAATGTAATTACTTAAACTAGGGAAGACAGAACTACTTTTGCAGCAAAGTCAAAACATGCATCAACACTCATCTCTATAATTATTTCACCAGAAAAAAAAAAGTCCTTACTGGCTTTTCTCACTAGTAAAGAGGGCCCTCACCAGCGGTTGGCAACTTTGCTAAGTAATATATGTCAATTCTGTTCTCAGGACAATAAACCTAGCCTGACCAGCTTACCCTCAGTGTCCAGGAGTCATGCAGATGAAGCTCAGATATTTCTATCCTGTGGCTTATTGTTGAAGAAGATAGCCTTTTGAAGGAGTTGAATCTGAGTTTGTATCTTTGACTCTGCTATCTTCTTGGAAGATTAGGCAAGATAATTAATGGGCGAGGTTAGGGGTGACAGAGTTTTCTATAAAGAGCCAGATAGTAAACAGTTTAGGCTTTGTAGACCACTTGGTCTCTTGTAACTATTTGGCTCTGCTGGAATTGTAGCATAAGTTTGAAAAAATGAGCATAATTGTATTCCATTTAAACTTACAAAAGTAGATTGGATTTGGCTCATGGGCTATATTTATCTTGGTCAAGATACTCGCCCTCTTAAACTTTAATGACATTCATAATGAATATTAAGTGCTGACTTTGAGGATATTAAAATTTAATGAGATACTGTTTATTAAATGCTTAGAACATTACCTGCCACCCAGTGGATGGTCAGTATATCTTTGGATGGCTGAGCAGATGGTTGAGTGGATGAATGGATGAATTGATGGATGGCTTAGTGAGTGAATGGGAAGGATGGAGAGAGAGAGAGAGGAAGGGGAAAAAAAAAAAGAAAAGGAGCAGCCATATTGAAACTAAATATATTGAATAATACCTTCCAGTTTCTGGGAGGAAATACTCCCTTGCTATAGGGATAATGGACCAAATGTAGCTAAACTGATTATGTCACTCATGTCCTGTCACTTGGAGCAGAGCAACAGGGCTAAACAGAGGCTTGAGTCACCACAGTAAAAAAAAAAAAAAAAAAATTTTTTTTCTTTCTCTTTCTGCTATCTGCTACTTCCCTGTCCCACCAGGATCTATCTTCTGTGAGAGTTAGAGCCATCCCCCTGGCCCTAAGCTCCTGCATGACTTCCTTTAAAGAATCCAGGGAAATGACTGATACTCCAGCTGCGGAGGCCCCGGGAGCTGCCCATGTTCTGGCCCCACTGCGCTCTCATCTTCCTTTCTTCTCCCCACCGAGTATCTGGCTGATGTCCAGATGGTCTGGAAGCCGTGATGGCTCCTAGGCCTTAGGATTTTCAGATCTGTTTCTGTGAATGACTGATCTGTTCTCCCGTGGTCCCATGAAGCCGTCTGGATAGATGAAACCTTGCTCAATGCAGTGTACTAGTGCCTAAGAAAAGACCACCAAATGCAAAGGTGTCCCCCCATTCGGTAAAAACAAACTGCAAGAAGCTGTCAGATGGGAACTTCTGGCTTTAAATTTTTATCTCTGAAATAGACTGTTCCATCTTGCAACTAACATTTTAGTGAAGACAAGAAAAAGAAAAAAGAGGAAACAAGTAAATAAAACTACCCCATAACACTGAAAACTAGGCCTGAAAATTGGATCTTTTTTCCAACAATAGGCAATGAAACTATTTTGTTGAAATCTGAACAGATATGAATCCAAATATAGGTAAGAAGACCGTTTGGCTTACCATACTGTGTTAATTCTTAATTCAGATACATGTGGTCTATTCAGATGAGGAAACTGAGTCGTTCTACCACATGAGTGTTGCTTTTTAAGATGAACATGTGATTAAACACTATAAAAATGGATCCAGAGCTTTATGAGAATTTGAGCATGAAAAAAAATAAAACTATATTAAAAAAATTTGAGGCTATAGTGTCACAGAATCACATACATTTATCAGGTCATCCAGGGCTTTGCCTCAAACAGTATATTCATCATTCAAATGGGTAGGAAAAAAATAAGATTAAAAAGTAACAGAGTCTGGGGAGGTGTGTCCTAGCATGGAGGAGTGTGCAGATTCAAAGGAAACACAGAACAGAGGCTTCTCACCCAATCTTGAAGATAAGGAGAATCATTTGAAAAATGAGGATACCTACCTGCTGGAGTTGCTTAATGCAG
This sequence comes from Cervus canadensis, assembly GCF_019320065.1. NCBI lineage: Eukaryota > Metazoa > Chordata > Mammalia > Artiodactyla > Cervidae > Cervus > Cervus canadensis. The sequence continues at coordinate 69,842,694 of NC_057395.1, read as the reverse complement.
TGACTGTATGTAGCAACCATATGACCCAGAATTTCTAAGACAGCTCCAACTGTCCATTTTTTTTTTCTTAAATTAGATGATCCCTCCAAATGGGTCCAAGTAATTTAACTTATAGACCATTGTGAATTTTTTTTTTTTTGGATGATGATCTTAGAAAATATCGTCACTGGGAACATGAAGGCCCAGTAGTTAACACTCCTGCTGTTAGCTGAAGTCGGAAAGTATTTGGTACTTAGAGAGCCTGCAAAGTGGAACTTTCCCTCAAGATCACAATGGATTAGCTAGTAAATAACGTGTGTTCCAGGTACAAATATCTACCACGAATCAACATATTTTAGTATAAGATGGTTCTTTGCTGTAAGTGTTCAATGATCATCTATCAATTCATCACTCTTTTCCAAGTTGACTCTCTTTCTCCTGCATCATACTGGTTGCTAGGTGTCCATCACCATTTGCATCTTCTATTAATACTCTGACAATTGTAGATGGACTTATTCACTTGGGTTTGTGTACTACTTTTCACTCTAACATTCTGAGACTGAGACTGCCTTCTGGAGGGATTGAGAGGGAATGGGTAGGGCAGAGGGTAAGAGTGAAAAGAGAGATTGAAACAGCCCCCCAGGGACTTCCCTGGTGGTCCAGTGGTTAAGACTTCACCTTCCAATTCAGGGAGTGCAGGTTCAATCCCTGGTTGGGGAACTAAGATCCCACATGCCTCTAAGCCAAAAAACCAAAACAAAACAGAAGCAATATTATAGTAAATTCAATAAAGACTTTAAAAATGGTCCATATCAAAAAAATATTTAAAAAATAAGTGCCACCCAAATGAGAAAACAGGCTGCCATACTCTTACTACCAGGTTTCACAGGAAGAATGAAAGCAAAAAAAAAAAAAAATCTGGGAAAGGACCTAGCATATTTCAAGTTCCAGGAACTGTGCTGGGTGTTTTATATGTTTTGTTTCATATTCACCAATCTTATTATTCCTTTGTTCATTCTCTCTCTCTCTCTCTCTCTCTGACACATGACATAGCAAAATTAGATATTTTAAAGTCTCTACTAAGAATGTGCCTCAGAGGAATTAAGGATCTTTTCCAGGGCCACTGAGTGTAAGGAGTTAGGCTAGACCTTCTCAGAGGGACTTTCAGCTCCAGAACTCATATTCTTTCTCCTACACCCTCGTCCCTTCCATCTAATTACAATTTAATGGGCCTCCATCTTTGCAGTTATCTGAAGGGCCACTGTGCCAGTGTTCATCTTTTTTTACACTGCTTTGAAAGAAAAATGCTTTAACAGTGCTTGTTAAAGAACATTTTGTATCTAACTCTGTCTCCTTTTTGCTCTGGCTGCCAGGAAGCTTCAGGTCACATTTGAAACCTGATGGTGGTACCTGTGAGGACCTTATGGTCAGCACACGGGCACCCTTCTTGCCGCGGTGCTCACAGCTCTGTCTTTAGACTGTTTTCTTGATGTTTTACGCCTATTGACTTTTTGCTGTTGTTGTACCTTGTTCCTTTCATAGACTGTCTCAAATCCTTTGTGGAATATGCGGGTGAATGAATGAAAGTTGAATACCAAATGCATTACACATGTACACTAATGATCGTTAATTAACAATGATTTGTAGCTCCTGTCACATTGTCTCCTGTCTCCAGTCTGAGGTTTTGAACATCCATTGCTTTTCTCCTTTGTCTGCTTTTTTCAGAACATTCAGGACTAAGAGAGTTGAGGATGAAGATTTCTAGCCCCCGTGATCATTTTAGCTTAAGCATTTCTGAATAGTTTGTGCTTTCTCCACAGTTCTCTCAAAATGCTGTTTGGTTCTAGCCTTTTCCTAGATCTGGCTTTTAAAAACCATTTTTTTTTCCCCCATAGTTTGAGCACCTCAATGAATGCATTGGGCTACTTGCAATATTAATAACTCATGTCATTCTAACCTTATGTTCCTGATAAAGGAATTCTCTGCTGTTTAAGGCTCTGGGATGAATAATGGCTGAGTGTTTCTATTGTCCTCTTAAAATGGAGATTACTATATGTTGAATCACAACAGAACTACTCTTTTATAGGCTGTGAATAGCATAAAGGCCCATCATGTTATTCCAGGCAGCGCCAAGTGAATGGATAATGGGGAGCCAATTATTATAAATAATGCCTTGTTTCCTTCTGGCCCCTGTACAAACTTCACAGAGCCAGATTCTATTCAGACCTGGGAGATTAAAAAGGAGACAGTGTTCATGCCCACACCTAGCACAGTGCCTGGCCCCAGGTGAGGGCTGCGTCATAGCCCAGTCCTAATCTGATCTCAGCTGGGGTGCTGTGATTTTGCCTTGTCTTTTCCTTCACTCTGCTTTTGCTGGGATAAGGGTTTGCAGACAACCATCATTTCCCATTCAGGTTCTTTGATAGGGCTGGGGCAAGCTGGATTGGACAGGGGCGTGAGTTCAGGCCACTTTGCAGGGCTCCTGGGAACCCAACTGGGTGAGCAGAATGCTGCTAGGTGAGTCTGGTTGCCGTAGAACCAAACGAGGAAGAAAACAGAAAGGAACATTCTAGCAGGGTAGACGAGGTTGGTCGAGAGAAGAGCCAGGGTTGGTGGTGGGAATATGGGTCTAGCATTCAGAAGCCAAGAGGAGCAGGGTCTGCTGCCGTGTGGGAATGGGGTTGGGTAGGATGAAAGCTTCCGGAAGAAGCACATGGATGAGGTGAGTGTGCCAGAGATCCAGCTGGGTAGGTGGTGATGCCCTCAGCAAGAATGTTCATACTGAAAAGTTCTAGCAAGATGAGGCTGTGTTTTCCAAGCCTCTCACATGCTGATGGAATAAGCACCAGATTCTTTCCTCATCTCCTCCCATTCCGTAGAGTTGAACTTTGAGGAAGTTTACCCATTTTCTTCTCTGGGCCTGAGTATCATTGTTTGCAAAAGGAGGATGCTGGGCTACATGTTCTCTAAGAGCAATGCCTCTGTGTGTGTGTGTGTGTGTGTGTGTGTGTGTGTATTTTATTAATAATGATGTGAGGCAGTCTCTTGTAAAAGCAATTTTTTTCCCTAGGTGAACATAGTCTTGAAGCCATGAACTTTTCTACTCCTTACCGTGTTTTTTTATTTTGACATCTGTTGCTCCACACAGACTTCTTTGTAATTCCCAGCTACTAGCAATTGAAATTCCATCAGCACTGGAATCTAGGACCAAGCTGAGTGGGCAGCAGGAAGCATAATTTAATATGGATGCTTTGCTTAAAGCTGTACATTTGTATGGAAAAAGCAATACCCACTCCAAAGCTGGCATTCTGAAATTGGATGACATATCCATGATTTTCAGTGGACAGTCTCCATATGTCAGAGCATTGGTGGAGGAAAAATATATTTTTTAGGGTAGAAGCATATTTAGATTTTAATGCATGTCAAGAAGTGCCCTGTCCTTTAAGATATAGGCGTGCAGAAGGAGTAACAAGCAATTAAAGGCATTTTGATTTGAGAGAACTTTTTAAAGAAATATCAAGTTAATCCAACTGACTATCCCTTAGCTTGCATTTCATTGCTGCTTCTCTTTACCCTGCCAAGAGGATTTTTGCCCGTCCTGAGTCTGTATCAACCCATTACTCTGTCTATTGCCCGTTAGCTGTCCTCCTTCATAGCTATCCCTTGGCATAGATCATTGAAGGGGAGATATAATATTAACAGTAGGAAGGAATGTAGACATCTTTAGTTCAGGAGAAAGATGTAGACTTGGAAATATAGACTTGAGAGTCACCAGGATATAGATAGTGATTTAATTTAAGGTAACAGATGAGATCAGAAGGGGGGGAGAAAGATCTAGTACACAATAGCAGTGTAAAAATTGAACATATGAACAGGGGATGAAGGGCCTGCAAGGCAAGCCAAGAAGGAAACTTGAGAAATCTCTAGGATCACTCAGAAGCCAAGGAATTGGATTTAAAGGACACGCACTCGTGTCTGACTCTTTGTGACCCCATGAACTCTAGCCGGCCAGGCTCCTCTGTCCATGGAATTCTCCAGGCAAGGATACTGGAGTGGGTAGCCATTCCCTTCTCCAGGGATCTTCCTGACCCAGGAATCGAACACAGTTCTCCCATATTGCAGGCAAATTCTTTACCATCTGAGCCACTGGGGAAGCCCATTTAAAGGAAAGACTGGTCAATTCTATGCTTGCTGAGTGGTCCCTTAAGAAAAGAACTAAAAGAAACCCATAGTTTAGTAACATGGGATTCATGGCAGGAGAAATTGCAATACAGATGAGAACAGAAGTTGAATAGAATGAGTTAAGGACAAGAAAAGTAGCGATCAGTCTCATTTCACTCTTTCAGTTAATGTGCCCATGAGGTGGGCTGGAGTGTTTGGACAATAACCTGTGAGAAAAATGGAGATGAGAGGATTTTCTCTTTATGGGGAAAAGTGAGGCTTGTTTAAATGCTGATAGGAAGAGACCCATGGAGAGGAAGGTTGAAGACAGAAGGAAGAGGGGTAACTGGCAAGCACTTGGCCCTGAGAAGGCTGGAGGGCTGAAGACCCAGGAGAAGGAATGCCCTGGAGTAGGAGAGTGGGAGAAGTGGGAGAAGGAGGGATGCAAGTAAAGGCTTCGTAACGGGGGATCAGCCCATCCCTTTGTGATAACCTCTTTTGCTTCTATGGAATAAGAGATAAGATCACCCCCTTAAGGTGGAAGAGAAAAGGATGCAGGAGCATGGAGAAAATTTGCAAAAGCAGCAATGGGAAATTGGGGCCAGGTACCCAGGGAACTGGGGAAAGAATGGCTCAGCTAACATTGGAAACCATCTGTTAGTCTTGGATTATACTATTTTCTGGAGCAGAGCTCAGCAGCCAAGATGGAACATGGTTTGTGACATTGATATAAGGTGTCGTGGATTGAATTGTGTCCCCCAGGTTCATATGTTGATGTCATAATTCCCAGAATATCAGAATGTGTCTTCTTTGGAAATAAGGTCCTTGTGGATGCAATTAAGATGAGGTCATGAGGGCGCTCATTCAGTGTGACTGTTGTTCAGTTGCTAAGTTGTGTCCAACTCTTGGCAGCTCCGTAGTCTGCAGCTCGCCAGGCTTCCCTGCTCTTCACAGTCTCTCCAGGATTTGCTCAAATTCATGTCCATTGAGTTGGTCATGCTATCTCACTGTCTCTTCCGGTGTGACTTGTGTCCTTGTAAAAAGAATGCTAAGGGGAAGGCAGGGATTGGGGTGATACTTCTACAGGCCAGGGAACAATTGTCAGCACACCAGCCGCAGTGAGGGGAGGGTGGTAGATGGACTCCCACTCATAGACCAACTGTGCAGATACCCTGCTCGTCTTGGGCTTCTGACCTCCAGGCTGTGAGACGGTACATTTCTGTGCTCGAAGATACCCGTCGGTAGTACTTTGTTCTGACAGTCCTGACACACAAATACAAAAGGGAGCCAGGGAGTTTATTTTTCTTTTCCTTTTTTTTTTTGCATCTTCAAGTTGGTTGTAAAGTACTTCAGACAAACATTTTAAGAGCACATTATAAAAGTGTTATTAAAGACATAGCTCAAGGAATCCAAGATAAGCCAGGAAAGAAGGCAAAAAAATAAAATGTCAGTAGGAGACAAAACGTATAAAGAAAAAGTAACGAGGAAGTTTGGAGTTGAAACGTTCTTTCAGCGCCTGCAGTTGTAACTGCGAATGGTTCCTACGACCTTAGTTTCTGAGAAAATCTCAACCCTCCTCAGAAGTTTCCTGTAAAGGTTAATCTTAGCCTCCAGGTTCTTGCTAAAGTGATCACTATGTTACTCCTCAAATTAGAACTCAGCTTAGATCATAGCCAAGGTGTTTGCAAATAATCATCTCTTGTTAGGCACTGACTTCCATTTACATACTGTAACCACAGATCGAATATATTCTCAGAGGGACTTTCAAGTTATCTGAGCTATGTGAGTCTTCAAAGGGCTGTGTTGCTTCGTGTGGATTTAATAGGCTCTTGGCCTCGTGTGTGATTCAGCATTTCCTAGGTTCCAGCTCTCAGAGAATTTGCTCATTAGCTTCGAGAGACAGTTTGTAATGGCATAAAATAAAGGGGAGAGTGGGTTGTGGTTTCAAAAGCTGCTGTGATTAAAATCATATGGACAGCTGCTGTTCTGTGTCACCCAGTGAGGATAAAGAAGTGCTTGCTGCCAGAAAGCCACTGGGCTGTAAATTTTGTTTACTGTACAACTGGCCGCTTTCTGCAGAGTTTAAAGTTTTAGGAAGAGTACGTGAATAGACCACATGGAGCAAAACCAAGTTCTTCTTCTTTTTTAAAATCGTACTTGAAAAAATAACATTTTTTTTCATTGAAGAAAATTTGGAAGATACATGAAAATAAATAAATATAAAAAGCAGATAGATGATCTCTTGAGTTTTAACCTTTTGAATGCCTTTTCATTTGGTCTCCACCCCACCATTCATATATGCACAGGCATATTTTTATGAACTTAGAAACATATTGTAATAGTTTTTTTTTTTTTAATTGAAGTATAGTGGCTTTACAATGTATTATTTCCTGCTATACGGCAGAGTGAATCAGCTATATATATGTGTGTGTGTGTGTGTGTGTGTGTGTGTATGTCCCCTCATTTTTTAATTTCCTTCTCATTTAGGTCACCACAGAGCATTGAGTAGAGTTCCCTGAGCTATACAGTAGGTTCTCATTAGTTATTGCATACATAGTAGTGTGTATATGTCAGTCCTAATCTCCCAATCCATCCCACCTCCCCATCTGCCCCTCCTCTTGGGATCCATATGTGAGTTTTGTGCATCTGTGTCTTTATTTCTGCTTTGCAAATACGTTTATCTATGCCATTTTTCTAGACTCCACATATATGCATTAGTATACAATACTTGTTTTTTCTCTCTCTGACTGACTTCATTCCATGTGACAGTCTCTAGGCCCATCCACGTCTCTCCAAATGACACAATTTCATTCCTTTTCATGGCTGAGTAATAGTCCATTGTTGTAATACAGTTTTGAAACTTGCTTTTTCAGTTAACATTATATCCTTACCACATCCTCACACCATGGAAACATTATTTCAGTGGTGTTCCCAGGCCCATTCCTATAATTTAATCTTTTCTTCTCTTTGGAAATTTAGATTGATTCTAGATTTTTGCGAAGACAAATGAGTCAGTATACATTTTAATGTGTATAAATATATATGTGTATAAAGTTTGAGGTTTCTGTAATTGCAGTTGAATCTGTTGCAGTTCATCCAGGAATGTAGTAGGGGAGGGGGGCAGGTGGGGACACGTCCAGATTCCAAGTCCATCCAGCTGAATTCTTTGAGGTCTAAATACGAAGCCTGTTAGCAGGAGAGCACTGCCTGATTTTCACTTCCATGACATAGGCAAAGATTTGATACAAACAGAACACCACTGGGAGGTGGCTGCCCAGAAAAGGGGCTTAGTGCAGACTATTATTATATGTAATAAGATGGGGGCCTCAGAAGCTGCATGACTTTCCCTCTATGAATCAAGGCTGTGCCTCATGGGAGAAGCAGGTTGTGGTGGGGTGGGATTTTTTTTCTCCCATCCTCTTGGTTCCCTCATGATGGAAAATTCATAAACTGTTCTTGGTGACAGTTGTGCAAAATGAAAAGCTCCGTGAATGTGTGGAGAATAGATTATCCTGACTGCTGCTAAGCATTTGACAAATTGGGAGTTTTGTCATACATCAGAGAACAATGGAGGGAGAATAAGGAGCGATGGGCATCACATAAATACAGCACACCTGACGGCTCCTGGCGACATTTATCTTCTGGTGTGGTGGGGAGGAGGGGGCACAGGGAGAGATGGGTGGGTAGTGGGCAGGCCCCTGGCCTCTATGAGGCTGCGGGCTGCATCCCACCATCAAGGCCCCCTTTCACTGTGAGTGTTAGGAGGTGTCCACTTGTTTAGGGTCATGCACATCACAGTTTTTTGAATTAAAGAAATTTTCCCCACGAGTCTGATGTGGGGGTGTCCCTGAAGTCACCAAGGGGCTGAACAGAGTCTCATGTGCCCCAGTAAGTGGAGGAGTAGCCCAGTTGGAGCTGGATCTCGAAATCCATTCACATGGGGATGGACCAAGCCCAGGGAAGGGTGGGGACAGAGAAACGTGTTGGTTTCTTTCCTGGCCACCTGGCCTCTCACCCATCATCACCAGTCAGAAGGGGATGCTCTCACGTGGGGAAGGATGGTTTGGAGAGAGTGCTGAGTGTCTTTCATTCCTGAATATCTCAGCAACGAGTCACAGGTAGAGCAGAGAGAACCTGCAGAGGTGGCTGTGGGGGCAGAATGGCCTCAGAGGGCAGGCGGGGCTCCACGGCACAGGGAGGAGCATCTGGCAGACCTGACATCAGTCTGCACTCTCTTTTCCCAGTGGTGTGGCCTCTGGCAGGTCAGTGTCTTGACTTCTTTGAGCCTCAGTCATCTGACCTATATAATGGGATGGTGATACCTGCTCCAGGAGTGATGTTGTGAAGGTTAAATGAGTTAATATGAGGACAGTGCCGGCTTGCCTACTAAAATGACTCTGAGCAAAAAGACAATAATGTGTTGGTGAGGATGTGGAGGAATTGAAACCCTCATACATTACTGGTACAAATTTAAAATGGAACAACTAGTTTGGAAAAGTTTGGGAGTTCCTCAAAAAGTATAGATTTATGATCTGTTCTAGTGATCCTGCACCTAACTATATACCCAAGAGAAATGAGAAGTTACGTCCACAGAAAAAAATTGTACTTGGATGTGTAAGGCATAGTTCGGGCGAGGCAGAAAAGGAAAGACGACCTCAACAGAAGTAGGTTACCTTTATTCAGTCAAGGAGGGCCGACAGTCGGCCTAACGACCAGGCTGAGCGCCGAGAGGGATCAGGGAGGCTTCATACTTATAGGGAGCTTTGTGGAAGCGATAAGGGAAATGTCAATCAGGCAGGATATTTTGAGTATTCTTTTGTTGAGATGACATTTGTAGTTGGGCAGGGGGTGATAAGTCTTCTGGGCAGGTGTAGGGGGTGGTAGGTTTCCGGACAGGGGGTGATAAGTCCCAGATAGACGCAACCAGCCTGGAGCATCAGGGTGGAACTAAAGTTAGGTTTTGTTTTCTCCGAAGTTAGATGATTCAGCAAGGGGCCTTTGAGACTGTTGTTCTCTTTTTTAGGCCCAAAAGACTCCTTCAGGATGTTCACACCAGCATTATTCACAATAGTCCAAAAGTGAAACAACCCATTTGTCTATTAACTGATGAATGAATAAATAAAATGTGGTATGTCTATACAAGGGACTATTATTTGACAATGAAAAGGAATGAGATTCTGATGTATGCTACAACATGGATGAATCGTGAAAACACACCAAGTGAGAAGAGTGAGTCACAAAAGACCGTGTGGGGTATGTCCAGAAGAGGCAGATCTGCAGAAACAAAGTAGATTCAGAGTTGCCAAGGGCTGAGGGATTAAAGGACAGTTGGGAAGATGATTGATAAAGTGTGTGGTGTTCCTTTTTGGGAGTGATTAAAATGCTCTAAAACTGGCTGTGATGATGGTAGCGCAACTCTACAAATATACTAAAATTTACTGAGTTGAACACTGGATAAATTGTAGAGAATGTTAATTATATCATAATAGACACAACCCCCCCCATACAAAAAAAAAGCTTGACAGGGTGTCAGTTTTCAGATTTTTAAGTTCAAGCCTTCCTATTCCTCCCACTAAAATATCTGGTTAAAAGAGAGACAGTGAGCCTTCATTTACATCAAAAGTACTCACCAAGGGCCACACCCCATGAGGAATGTGTTCCATAAAAATCTAAAGAAAAAGTGAAAATGTTAGTCACTCAGTGGTGTCTGACTCTTTGCAACTCCATGGACTGTAGCCTGCCAGGCTCCTCTGTCCATGGAGTTCTTCAGGCAAGAATATTGGAGTGGATAGCCATTCCCTTCTCCAGGGGATCTTCCTGACCCAGGAATCGAACCCTGGTCTCTTTCATTGCAGGCAGATTCTTTACCATCTGAGCCGCCGGGGAAGCCCCACAAAATCTAGGGTATGGACTAAAATCCAGTTTTGATCACCTGGCTTCCTTCCTCACACCTCCAGGCAGCACTCTCATTTGTTCGGGTCTGTATTGAGTCCACAGTGCCACCTTGCCAAAGAACCTGGGGAAGAAAGCTGTTGTTTTAAAGAAAGAAAGTTCTTCCCACTGTCTAGCTCAGGTCTTCCCGCTGTAATTGGAGTCAGCTTCCCACCGCCTAGGCATCTACAGCATCCAGGCATCCGTTGAGGCTTGGCTGCCTGGAATCAAATGAAATAAGTGCCTCTTTGGAGAACAGTTCCTGGAGGCCACTGCACATTTGTCACATGTCAGTGAGATCTGCATATGGATGTGAAATGTATATTTAAAAATGTGCACACACTCCGCTGCACACACATTTTGCTCTGAATGTGTTTATCCAATTGCCCATCGCAGACCCGCCCTGGGAGGCTGGGCTGACCTGTTTACCTTTGCCTGCCAGCCCATAGGCCCCCCATATGTAAACATCCCCTGACCACCCTGCTCCTTTCCCCACCCCCTAGAGGGAGGGCAGCTGGAAGGTTCTGCTGTGCAGTGGGTTCCAGCTCTAAAGATGAACTTCTCACCTTGACTGAAAGGAGCTGGCAGCTCCCGCTCTCCAAGACAGCAGTCAGGGAGCAGAGTGAGCTCTGGATTGGAGTCCGTGGAGTTGGCAAATCCTGGCTGCTTCGCTTAGCGGCCGTGAGACATTGGGTATCGCAAGTGACCTCTCGTTCTCGGTTTCCTCAATGATAATGGATCTAGGTCCCCCAAGGACCTCAACATTTGGAGAATTCCTTACTCGTGTGCCTCAGAGGAGTAAAAAGTTGCATCATCCAGAATATTAGAATGTTCTGATTCACCTCCCCCATGGGTCCAGGGGTGGCGTCTGGGACTAGGATACACAATCCCATTCTGAAGTCCTGTACTGAACTCTGACTCTGTCCTGTACAAAGCCATATGGTGATTTTTAAACACAACCCCCAGTTCTTTGGTATTCCTCTCATCGAGAACTAGATTCTCTGCTCCTTTCCCTGGAATCTGGGCAGGCCTGTGACTGCTCCTTCCCCTTGAGAAAAGCGGGAGCCTCGCGTCTTCCCAGGGTGGTCTCTTGGGACCCTTGTTTCTTCCAGAGATGCTGTTTCTTAGAACTCACTCTCTAAGCAGTGAGAAGCCCAGGTCACGTGGAAAGGCCACACATTAGTGTTGCAGGTGACAGTCCCAGCAGAGCTGACCTTCAGCCAGCCCAACCCAGGGACCAGACGTGATTGAAATGTTCCAGCTTCCTGTTGGAAATGCATTCCTCCAGCCCCACCTACTCTAGCCCTGAGCCACCCGCATCACCCCTGGCTGTTGCAGCATGCCCGGTGATGTCCCATGCATTATAGAGCAGGGCATGCCATCTCTGCTGAGTCCTGCTCAAACTTCTGATACTCAGAATCCACGAGCATAGTAAGATGCTTGTTGTTTTATGCCACCGTGTTTTGGAATGTTTGCTATTGTTATGACTGTTTGCACCCCCCACCCCAATTCGTATTCAGAGGTGGGTCCTTTAGCAGATAAATAGGTTTTGATGAGGTCATGAAGGTTGGGCCACCATGATAGGATCAGGCCCTTATAAGAAGATGAAGAAACACAGGAGCACATGCGTTCTACCCACCCTCTCCCCTTACGTGTGTGTACCGAGGAAAGTACCATGTGAGCACACGGTGAGCAGGCAGCCTCCTGAAAGCCGAGACAAGTCCTCACCGGAACCCACCCTGATCTCGGACTTCCAGAACTATGAGAACTATGTGAAGGGAAATGTCTGTTGTTTAAGCGATCTAGCCTCTGATATCTTGTTACAGCAGCCCAAGCTCAGACAGCTATGCAATAGTAGGAAACTGGAATACATCCAGTCTGAGCCCTGTTTACCACCTGATCTGGTTACCATGGGTGTGGTCTACACTGCAAATACTCCTCCAGGAAGGAAATCGAAGGTTCACTACCCTTGTGATGTGAGTTATCTTTGCTCTCTTCACAAGAGGCCACTATGATGTGTCCTTTCTAGGGAAAGAGTTGGACTATGTGTGTGCGCGTCCAGCAAGGATGGTGTGGGGAGAAGTCCAGGGGTGCAGACACAGAGCTCCCTGGATGACGGAAGCCCCGGCCCCCTTCTCCCTTGCCCACACTGTGCTGTGCAAACAGCTCAGCATTGTTTATCCCCAGACAGTCTTCTCCCTCCCGCCCTGCAACAAATCGAAGCTATTATCCAAGGACAGTGGGGGGACTATGGTACTTTTCATTCTGCGACAGAGAGGCAAAGCTGACAACAAGAGTATTTATATCACACTGTGGCTTTCCAGAGGCCTCATATTCATTAATGAATTGATCTTTTCTAGCAACAGTCCCTTCATGAGGGTGGTATTCTGATCCATGTTCATCAGACAAGGAGAGCTAAGGCTGCTGGTGATACATGGGACTCCCTAGCTGGGGCCTTGAGGTCTCACTCATTCTAGGGACAGATGAAACCTTGAGGTGTCAGACACAGAGTTTGAAACTTAGAGCTGGGGGTCTGGATGTGCATCTGCCCTCTGGATCTTCCTTGTAGAGACAGCTTTACTGCTCTGAGTCTCAGGTGCTTCATTGGTAAAATGGGTGGAGGTAAGAATCCCACCAGGGCACAGAGTTTTCATGATGAGCGAGTCATGGGAAGGTGCTCTAATGCATGACCCATCACACTCCTGTTCACTGTTATTGCTTCTGGGTCTGAGTGAAGATGCTCTAAGTAGCTGTAATTGCAGGAGAGATCAGCCCCTGCGCTGAAGGTGAGGGTCAGCAGGGCAGAGAGGGGACCTTCCCCCAAGTCCCCCAGGACCATGATGATGATGAAGATTCTGCAGCAAAGCAAACACCCATGGATCCCTGTCCCCTTGCACTCCCCCTTCCCTGCACCCCCAGCCCCTGTGTTAATCTATCGCCCCCCACCCCATGCCTCCACCTCCAGCACCCTTGTATGATGGCAAGCTCAGTCATTCAGGTTTTATTTTGTTATTTTGTTCCTGTGTGTTCAGGAAGTGTTTTATTGTTGCTCCAGTAGAAGGATTGTCAGTGATGACTGATAAAAAGGCCACACCTAGGACAACGTCCTGCCTAGCCCTGCTCAGCCTCTGAATTGTGGTTTTGGCAGACATAACAGTATACTTTTATCCAGTCCAAACATCATCCCACCTGTAGTTGGTGGCTCAGTTGTAACCTCTAGTTTCTAATGATCTCGATGCCAGTGCTGCTCAGGATTAGGTCTTTTTCTTACATTTTTTTAAAATTGTGGTAAGACACATATAACATAAAATTTATTATAGTGGCCATTTTTCAGGCCAGTAGTGTTAAGTACATTTACATTGTCTTGTATCCAGTCTCCAAAACTCCTTTCATCTTGCAAAACTGAAGCTCTGTACCCATTAAACAGCATCTCCCCACCGCCCCCTCCCCCAGCCCCAGCAACCATCCTTCTACTTTATGTCTCTGTGGTCCATTCTAAGTGTCTTGTATAAGTAGAATCACACAGCATTTGTCCTTTTGTGATGGCTTATTTCACGTAACAGAATGTCCTCAAGGTTCACCCGTGTTGTGGCATGCGTGCATATGTTGCCGTGAGATATGTTGCTGTGAAGGACAGCAGCTGTGTTTAACCCCGGGGTGGACAGAGGTCCTAGGGAAGTGGAGGTATAGGGGGTGGGGTCACAGGAAAACCAGGCTCCAGAGAATAGCTGAGGGGGCTCACAATCCCATCTGAGTCAGCACATCTCACACTGCAACATGCATGGACATCACTGCAAGGCCTGTGAAATGCAGACTGATTCTGTAGATCTGGGGTGGAACCTGAAATTCCAGGATTCTAGTAAGTTCTCTGGTGATGCCTTGATGCCAGTCCACCAACTGTTGGGCAACGGCGGACCCACCTCCTTTAGGCTCACTGGTGATCTTGATCTACATATGTAGATTGCTAAGTCTTGGGCCACATCTATAGAATCAGACTCTCTGGGACCACGGCCTCAGACCCTGCATGATGAACACATTTTTTGGTTATTCTGATGTGTCCTGGAACCTGATAACTTCTGATTTGTGGATCCAGATATGGATGGTTCTAAGCTCCTGCACGAGGAGGAGACCCCTTTCTTGGTATCTACACATCACTTCAGAGCAGTGCCCCAGTGGATGGTTCCCATGCCAGGAGGTCAGTCTTTGCCCACACTTTACGGTGGGGCTGACTTCTGAAAACCTCAATTCTTTAAGTCAGTCTTTCAGAAACTTCAGCAAGAGCATCCTTTGCTTTAAGGTCTGAAGTGTATTTGGATAAGATAGTGAGACACCTGTGAAAATGGAGGGTGAGAATTGAGGCATGAGCTCATCCATGATTCTGTGCGCAGCCCTTGACCTTTCTGCGGAGACGCCTGAGAAGTGAGTAAATTAACACCAGCAGGGAGTGAGAAGGGCCTGGAGACTCATGGTTTTTCTCCCTCAGGGGCTGATGAGCAGAGTTGGGCCTGGGAGGTCAGTGCTGCTCAGTCCTATCTGGCTTTTGGATCTCTTTGCCTTCCCCTATGCAGGAGCCAAGAGCCCCACCCCCCACTGCAGGCCAGGTCCTAAGGGTCAGTCCTGGCCTGAGGCAAAATTGGATGGAGCCCAACTGTGGGGCATGGATTCAGCCATCGGGCCTGACTCTGACCACTTAACCTATCTTCACAGGCTCCAGGGCAGGTATAAATGCATTATTTCCCCCCACCCCCAGCCTTCTTAAGGTATCATTGACAAATAAGATTGTAATATATTTAAAATGTATAATATGATGATTTGATATATGTATACATTGTGAAAGGATTTCTTCCATCAACTTAGTACATCTGTCACCTCACATATTTACCTGCTTTGTGTGAATCCTCTTAGGTTCTACTCTCTTTGCCGATGTCAATTGTAGAATACAATATTACAACTAGAGTCACCTTGTTGAGATCCTCAGACCTATTCCTGAAAGTTTACACCCTTTTACCAGCCTCTCCCTATTTTCCCCAATTCCCCAGCTCCTTTTTCTATAAATTCAGCTTTTTAGTTTTTTCTTTTAGTTTCCATAAATCAGTGAGTTCACATTGTATTTGTCTTTCTCTGTCTAGCTTCTTTCTCAAAAGCCAGGTGCCCTCCCGGGAGAGAGAGAAAAGGGTGGGGTATTCTTGTCCCTGCCTTCCTCTTCCTCACCCCCTTTTCCTTCCAGCAGGCATATCCTGAAGATCTGCTGTGTTCGGGAGGGCGCACATTCCCAGGCATCGTGGGGGAGACTGGACTTGGTGACCTGTCAGTGTTCTCATGATTCTGAGTGTATAGGATCCTTCATACTGTGTGGGGGGGGCAGGGACAAGGCATTTCACCTGCTAACTGGCTGGAGGTGGGGCAGAGCAGACCATGTGGATGGAAAATAGGAGAAGTTCCAGAAAGAAAGTGGACTTACTTGGCAAGACCAGTTAAGGAAGGGCATAGGCAAAAGGGTAGCAGAGTTAAGGAGTTGTTTTTGTTTTGTCTTTTATTCGATGTGTCTTCATTGTTCTGCAGCAGCTTTGGTGTTCATGAGTCATGTAGGGAACAGAGCTACCTGGCTTTGGGGACCTTTGGGGAGTTTATTGACCTTGATGAGTTTCTGGGCCAAGGGAAGTTGGGGCTCAGTCACCTCCACCTAGCTCTTTGGTGGGTGTGTGTACAAGACAAACAGGAGGAGAGAGTCTCCTGCCAGCACATTCCGTTTAGTCCTCCCTTTCCACCACCCTAGCCACCCACATTGGAAAGATCATTAGCATTAGGACACAGAGAAAGAAATCGGCTTCTGGGGCATTGTTCTAAGAAACTGCTCACTCTCTTTTCTTTATGAGCTAAAACTACAGTGTCCATGAGCTCCTGAGGGTTTAGACAAATCAGATTCCCTGGCTCCGACAGGACTCTGTCTTGGCTGCTCAACTCAGACCACACAGCAGTAGTTCAGATGAGTCTCAAAACTGGGCAGGCCCTGCATATCAACAGGGACGAAGAGGAAGGCAAAATATTGTAAAACGTGTAGGTTCTCACCACGTGACTGTTTAAAAGGCCTGGAAGTGCAGAGGTGGGGGAAACACCAGGGAGATGTATTAACTAGGGCGTTGTTGACATGGCCATCCAGCTTCAGCAGGAAGTCCTGGTTCAGCCCCTGGGTGCCTGAAGCCACCTGCCTTGTACCTCACAGGTGGTGCAAGGCTCAGAACTGCTTGTGCACCCTAGGGTCTCCTCAGTTTTTTTTTCAGCTTTTTTATATTCCAGTCCCTTCTATTTGATTTGTTTGTACAAATACGTTTTTACAATGAGGCAAAAGAAAAAGGGAGGATATGGTGGTCTTGTGGCAGCTGTTAAGTCTGCAGTTCCTCAGGGAGCCCTGGGTTGAAGAGAGCTGGATATCCACAGAGGAAGGGAGTCCAGTCCGAAAGGTAGGAAGAAAGTGATTACTCACTGTTGGCTCAATTCCCTCTCTCCTTGGTGTACTGGGAGACAAAGCAGAAATGCCCTTCTTGTCCATCTACCGAGTGAAGTTTTGAGATCTAACATTTATCTCAGTCGCCAGGTTCTACCTCTCAGTGTATTCCTCCTGTGTTCTCATTCATCTCAGAAGCTCACGCACTTCTCATCTGACTTGAGCTCTGAAAACGTAGATCATGTCACTCCCCTGCTTAAAATCCTGTGAGCACCTGTTGCACGTAGGATGATATTCAAACTCTGACTGCGGCCTGAGAGGCCAGCCTGGTCAAACCCTGCTTCCCTCTCGAAACTCACCTCCTCTCTTCCCTGCCAGGCACAGTGCGTTACTTCTTTTCCTGGAACTCTTCAAGGTTTTTCTGCTGGTTTGCATTTGTTATTCTTCTCTTTCTGGAATGTTCTCTCCACTCTCTTGGCTGACCACTGCGCCTCATTTTGGTCTCAGCTCAAATATTCCTCAGGCCAGTCTAAAGGATCCTCCCCCTCCCTGCCTCTTCCTGTTACTGTCTCATCGCCCGACAGTAAGCTCCGTGACGATCGGAACTTCTCCAGCACCCCATGCCGTTCATGGCAGGTGGTCAGTTCTCAATGAACAGTTGGTGGGTAAATGAATAACTGAATGAAGGGATGCTCTGTCCCCCAGCTCTGCCTTGGGACTTTCCAGATTTGGAACATACAGGACATTTATTATCTCTTAAGTCTTAAACATTTGCCAAGGTACCTGGAACTGTGTACCATTTTCATTTTTCACATAAAGCAGTTAAGTCTTAAAGAGGTTATTCAATCTGCCCACAATTGCATCAGTAATCTCGGAATAGCCAGGAATGGTGACAGGTTGGAACGGACTATAAATCTCCTTGCTCTTTGTCCATCTACTATTTGGTGCTGCTTAGGTGCTAGCCAGGAATGCTGGCTGCCCAGCGGGTCATACGTCATTTTAGCAGAAAAGATAAATAGCAAAGTGAGAAATGTATGTGGGACCACACAGCATGGGGGTCCACGCCTGGCTCTGCCCTTTTCTGTGTGACCTGCCAAACGTCTTAACCCCCTGTGCCTTGATTCTTCCATCTGTACAGTGGACATAATTGTACATTCCTTATGGAGTTGTCATTAGATTTAAATGAAAGAGAATGTATGAAAGCCCTTTGAACAAGTGTCTGGCACAGCTCAGCGTTGCATAGTAAGTGTTTACTACTCTAGTTACCATCTAGTTCTCATCATCCTACAGCTCACATGCACGTGGCTGAATTCCCCTTGGGATCTTTAAGGACATCGCGTATCATGTAGGGCTCTGGAAACTGCTCCCCCAAATCTGTCTGTCTGTCTCTCTGTCTCAAGACCTGCAGGAGCTTTTAGAGGAGTTTCTCTGCTGCGTATGGCTTTGGAGGCAGTGGTAATGGGCAGCCTATTGTTCGGCAGAGGAACATAAACTTTAAAAGCAGAGAAGGAAATGGATGTGTTAGCGACACAGAGTCATGGGAAAAGCCACCCACTAAATTACATTTCTGCACAGGAAAAGAACTGCCTGCGAAGTGGGAATGAACGACTTCGGGGTGGCAGAGACGTCAAGAAGTAGAGCTGGTAGCAGGTCATGGAGCCCTGTATCATTTCCAGCATCACGAGAAGTGGGGTTTTATTATTCTTTCCCTAAATGGTCTCCATTCATTCTTCATTGTTGTTCTTTTTATTCACAACCAGTACAGCTCATGCTGTCTGTCCCTGTGATCTACCTGTCACAGGCCTTGCCCCAGCAGCTTGTCTGGAGGCTGGGAATCTGTAGCTATAGGAAAAGGGGGTCCTCAGGGGTCCTTGGGAATCATTGCACCTAAACATTCTCATTTTCAGATGAGAAAGCTAAAGCCATGATGGAAAGGGCATTTATTTATTCGTTAACTCAAGCAATGATTTATTGAGTTTCCAAGGCCCCGTGCTGGAGAACGTCGAGAAGTTCTCTAGTTCTGAGCAGAGCACCCACAACGAACTCTTACCACAGACTGTGTGAGGAAGATAGCACCGAGGCCTCAGGCCTGAGAGTCGCCAAGTCTTGTATTCGAGTCTAAACCACCACTCCTCATCTGAACTGGTGTAACTGACTGGGCTTCGTTTCCTCACCTGTAAAATGGGGAAGTTGGTGTCTGCCATGTGAATTACACTAGGATTTTATGAGTATCCAGATAATCATAATGCATGCTTGATGACTTGTGAAGCAATTTGTAGAAGATGCTTTTGTTACTGGTAGGGTTAGCATTTGCAAACAGGGAATTGAAGCCACTGGAATAATGTAATAGGAAAATGAGAGGGGCTGTTGTAAAGGGTCACTTCCCTGGTGGCTCAGTGGTAAAGAATCTGCCTGCCATGCAGGAGATGCAGGTTCAATTCCTGGGTCAGGAAGACCCCCTGGAGAGGGGCATGGCAACCCATTTCAGTATTCTTGCCTGGAGAATCCCATGGACAGAGGAGCTTGCAAAGAGCAGGACACGACGGAAGCAACTTAGCACATTCTAGAGGGTGGAGGGCAGTTCACATGTTGGGAGATGGGCAGGGTTCAGCCAGAGGTGGCCCCGAAGCCTTCATTCTAAGGGGCAGTCCTTTGTGCTCTTTGGAATAAACAGGAAATGATTCCTTGATGGGGAGTAGCTCATTCAGCCAGGCAGCAACTGCCACTTCTTTGCCTCTAACTCTATGACAAGTGTGAGGATGGAAGATCCTGAGGCCTGGCATGGCTATCTGAATGCAGCTCAGAGTTTAGCAGGAATCACCAAATCATAAACTGACAGCGCCCTGACAGGGCTCAAGACAGAGGGACCCCAGACCCATCTTGTTCAAGATGCAGGCAGGAAGATGGTGTTAGTGGGAGGCCATCCTTCTGTGATAGCTTGATGGCATTGGGTCAAGGTCCTTTGATTACAGATGTAATTTACTCAGAGTCAGTCCTCTCCTCATTGTCATCTTGGAAATCGTCTACAGCTTTGTAAAATATGCAACCAGTTCTACATGAAGGGTTTCAGGGTGAGGTTGTAGGCAGCCCACATTGTCCCAGAAGAACGTGCTCACTGCAGATCAGAGCCGGGCAGGTGAGCACCTTCCTGGGGAGTACAGGGGCAAGGCCTCAGCTGCACAGGAAGTTATCCAACTCATGCAATGCCCGAGATGCTGTAAGCACCATCCCCTCTCCAGGCTTCAGGAAGTAGTGGAACCCTAAGACAGGGGGTCATTTTATCCCTGAGGAGGAATAGATGGATTTTACTCATTAGACATGCATCTGTTAAGTTCTTGTGGTTTACAGAATCAGCCATGTATATGTGACATCTGGGAGGGTGACCTAAGAGGCCTATGGTGGCTCCACCTGGCTCACTCATGGACTTCAAACCCAGTATATCCAAACTTGGACTTGTCATTTCTTCTCTCTCAAAGAGGTGTACTCCTTATTCAGTCAAAACTTGTCCAAGTCAAACCCTGGAGGTTGCCTTCAATGCTTACTTGTCCTGAAACCGCAGCCTCATCTTCCCCCAAATCTGCCCTTTCTACTTGTTGTGTATCTGCCTTGTTATTGTCCTCATGCTTGGTCCTCAGGGCCCCACACCTTGTACACCGGGCAGTCTGGTCTCCCTGGTTTCCTCCTGAGAGTCCATCCTCCACCACTGCTAATAAAATGATCTCTGTAACACACGGCTACACTCTACAAGCTTGGGTGGCTCCCATGGCCTGCCAGTATTTTCTTGATTCATTTCTTTTGCAACAATGGAGTACCCTCTGTGTGGCAGGCGCTGTGATGGGCACTAGAGATACAGAGATGGATGAGATGGGACAGAGCCATCACTGTACTCTCCGCCTGGTAGAGGAGACAGGGTCAAACCACTGGAGGAATTCTGTGTTCTATGCTGCGGGGCTGGGGACCAGAGGAGACGTGAGAGGGCCTTTTGGTTCATTCTTTTCCCTGCTTGCAATTCCTTTCCTACATTAAAAGACATACCAGGAATTGATTTAGAAAAAAATAAAAAGACTATGAAAATAACGTTTGTGTTTTATTGAAAATGCAAAAAAGCAGAGCTGAAATAGAACCTGAAGATGTCCCTCATCTCGATCTCTATCTAGCTTCTATTAAAATATTGTGTCTTTCCTAACAAGTTTTCTCCTTCACATTTATATTTTACAGAACTTGAAATGCCCTTGGGTATACAGTGTTTTGTACACAGCTCTTTTTACTAACAGATACCACAGCATTTAAAAAACACCTGCATTGTTCTTTGTTATACAAAGAATGCATAGCTATTTCAAACAGTTTTATGAGATGAAAATCACATGTAACACAAAGATCACCTACTATTCTCATACCTGGAGATACCTTTTACTAACATCTGTGTGTATGTTCTTTCAGGATTTTATGTTCATGTACACACTTAGAAATAAATACAAATATAGGTATAGACAGATGTGATCTTCAGCCTACCTTTTCCACTTAATACATTGTAGCTCTCTGTTTTATTTAAACATGTTTGATCACTTGTGCTCTTTTTAAAAACATATATATGATATCCCATGTAGATATAAAATAAATCCTATAACTAATGTCCTATTTATGGATATTTAGGTTGCTTCTGTATGTTCATGATTTCAGAGAGCAGATTGATGAAAACACTTGTGTAAGTATATGGAGTCAGTTTATTTTCTTGGAATAAAATCCTATAAGTGAAATTACCATGAAAAAAATTGTGAACAATTTTTACGTTTGGATCCATACATGTGGTTGGCAGGTTTATCAGATGGTTTCTCACCTATCGTTGTATAATCACCTCCCCTTGAGTGTAGGCAGGACTCATGATTGCTTCTAACCTGCAGATTGTGGCACCGCTGATGGGGTGTCACTCCTGTGATTACGTTATATTATATGGCAAAGGTGAGGGGATTTTGCTGATATAATTAACATCCCTAATTTGTTGACTTAAGTTAATCCAAAGGGATCTTACCTGGAGTGTGTCTGACATAACCAGGTGGGCTTTTTAACAGAAGGTCTAGAAATCAGAGAATCTCTCCTGTTGGCCTTGAAGAAGTAAGCCACAGTGAGTCTACAGCTGCAAGGAAATGAACTCTGCCAATAATCACATGAGCTTGGAAGAGGATCCCAAACTTCAGATGAGATGCAAGCATTGACTGACACCGCTGCAGCCTTGTGAGGCCTTGAGCAGAGAACCCAGCGGAGCCATGCCTAGACTCCTGACCCACTGAGGCTGTGAGATGATAAACGTGGGTTGTTTTGCCCACGTTCAATTTTTGACGATTTATGTAGGAATACAAAACTAATACCGTATAGGAAAACTGCCTCTGATGTGCTCCCAACCAGTATAGGAACTCCCATTTCCATGAATTTTTGCCAGCACTGCACGGTGTTACCAGACTTGTAAATCTGTGCCAATCTAAAAGCTTAAAAAAGTACTTGGTTAATCTGTGGCCCTCAATTATCAGTACTTTGCACATTTTCCATGTTTTTATATTCCATTTTAAAGCTTATTTTTGCATATTGCCTAATCATATCCTTTGCTTACTTTTGAATTTTGCTTATCGGTTTGTGAGAGCTCTTTACATATGTGGAGGACAGTGAAGAGGCAAAATTTACATATTTTATCTGTTGCAAATGTTGCAAGTAGGTGTTTTCTGTTTGTCGAGCTTGATTTGTCTTTTATTTAAAATGTTGCTTATCATATTTGGTAATGAGGAATGTAGATGTTTTCTCATTCTTTTGGGTTTTAGAAAGACCCCTTTGTATGGAAGATTGATGGTAAGAGAGCAGTGAAGAGGCAGTTACACTGGTTCAGGGGAACTAATTAAGCTAAAGCCTGTACTGCATCAGGTTTTGTAGGGATGGAAAAGAAGGTTCTGAGCCCAGAGACATTCTGGAAGTATAGTCAGCAAAGTTTGGTATTCTCAGAACTAACTTTTTGCTAGATGAGAAATCAACTTAGAGGTAAAATAAGCGGTGTATAGTCCTGCCTCCATCAGCAGGTTCACTGAGGAAGTTTCTCCCTCGTGGAGCTGTATACCAAAGGCTCTGGGCCTCATAGATCCCCTGATGAGGCAGCGCACATGTCCTGTGCTCACAGCTCTGCCTTTATTCCCATGGGGTGGATAAATAAACTGTTCATGGAGGCTCTTCCCTCCCTACTGAGACATGAAGGCCTCCTTCTTTGCTGTATTTTCCTTGAATCCCTCCCCAGACAGACCTATGATTTTGAAGCTGAGCACATGGGCAGGGATGTTTGCTCAAGCAAGGATCCAGTGGGCATGCTTGACACTGGATACCTTTCCCCTTAAGCACCCTAGGCAGCCTAGTCTCCAGGCAGGGCTTGGGTGGGTGGGAGGAAAAATGTTCAGCTTTACACTGATCCAGTGATATGTTAGACATCACATGAAAGTTGCTGGCAGTTGCAGAGAACAGGTAGCCTGTTCTGTTCCTAGTCTCTAGAAGATCCTTCAAACCATCTGAAATGAGGAGATACTGCCCACAGTCTGTAATGGCAGAAATTAAGATCTGTTGGGTAGAGACTTGAAACATACTTGGGGACCCCACTGGCAGGAGCAGAAGGGAGACACCGGCATGACAAAACAGATCCGAAAAGCCTTCTGAGTTCAAGTGTGAGTTATTCAAACCCTCGTTTGTTCCTTTGGTTCATTTAGAGCAGTGATTCTCAACCAGGGGCCATTTTGACCCTACCCAGGGAATATTTGACAATATCTGGAGACATTTTTGGTTATTACAACTGGGAGCATGCTAGTGACATTGCCATGATGCTTTTAAACATCCTACAATATATAGGGAAGTCCCCCCACAACAAAGAGTTATTTGACCTCAAATGTCAATAGGACTGAGATTCAGAAACCCTGGTCGAGTAGGAACAAGAAGGATGGTGTGAATTCATGATACGTCCAAGTTAGAGACACCTGCAGTATCTCCCCAGGCTCTGAGAATAACCAACCTCCTGAAACCTTTTCTCTTTCCCTGGGGTCTCTTCCAAGTACTGCCTAGGGGTGGGGTGGGAGTGAGGACTCAACCCTCTAAGCTCATCCCCAGAGTTCTGGCCACAAGCACCACTGCTCATCCCACACCTGAACAGGAGAGATTAAAAAGCAAATCCATTTGTGAAGTATAGCACAATCTTTTCTTTCCAAGTCTAGCATTCATCAACACACTACCGTTTGGCAGGCTTTCCACATCTTGTATCAATACACAGAAGTACAGACATCAGCTTTGATTCTGGTGATTCGTTCTCTTTGCCCAAATTAAAGCACAGTTTCTGCCAGATGGGGTCAGGAAGAGGAGGGAGGAGGCTGGGATTTAGAAATTCTGGCAGTGGATAAATATTTGATGTCTTAGCCTGAGCTGGACATTCTATACGTGAGAGTCAGAACAGACTACTTGAATCCTCAACTCCCGAGGCAGTGCTCTTCTAAAGCAGCCTGGAGAAGGTGAAACTGAAATAAATTAGCTTTACATGCTCCCTACATCTCTCAAGCATAACCTGATTTATCTGTGTGTACATATAGGCATATGTGTACCAGATACAGATGTTAAGAGGTTTTTTAAAGATTGACTCCAGATAGAGCAAGCCTTTATGTGTGTGTGTGTGTATGTGTGTGTTTTAAATGTTTGTTGCTGTTGGCAGCATGTTTTCTGTCCCAAGCAATACAAAACAAGGATTGCAAAGAATAAATATCATCTCTAAACTTTCACCCGTAATGGATAACAATGCCTGTGTTCTGTTTCTGTGAACCGATTTTACAGAAGGAAGTGTTTTTTGTGTCTCGAGTCTGTTTCTCGGAATGGGTCTCAGTGGTGCAGAATCTGAATCGGCAGTGGCAAATGAGATTTGCATGTAGGCAGTGTCTCCAGCCCACAGTCACAACAGGGTTCTTTCTCATCCTCCTCATTCTTAATCCCCCTTTGGTAGGAGCTACCTTGGGTCTTTCATCCCCTCCCTTAACAATGGTCTCCCAGTCCTCCTGTTTTAACTGCTTTGACTATTTCTGTGTTGACTTGTTCTCTGGGACTCCTCCCCTGCTCTGTTCAACTTCTGTCTCTCTGCTATGGGTGGCAGTTTCATTAATTTTCAAGACCTCAACCAGCTGACTCTGCAGATGGACTCCTGAATCCATGTTTTCAGCCTGTCTCTCCTTGAGCCATAGACCTTCCAGCCCATGAGATAAAAACACATTCATGAGACTCAGTTCACTTCTTCCCAAGGTGAAAAAGTCAAAGAGATATTTGACTTATTCCCCCTGCCCCATAGGTTAGGAAGCAACCTTAAAGTAGTCTGAAACGTGTCACTCCTTGGTACTGCTGAGGGGGGTACTGGGTCCTTCACGCGACCAGAGATGCCATTGTGTGCAATAGAGTTGCCATCTTTGTCCTTGTCAGAATCTCTCTTCTCATTATTAACTTGATGTGATTCTGAGCAGTGACTTTCCACTCCTCTACGAGAATTTATGGGTTCAGCGAATGTGGAAATAGCAGAGTTCTCACCCTCCTCCAAATCTAGTTTTCACAGTTTAGATAAACAAGCTCCCCTGCTCTGCCTAAATGGCAATAAGTGAGCTACATGACCTCACACTTGTGTGACTCAGAGTGTAGTACCGCACTAATACAACTATTAAGACAGAGTTGGACCTCATATCGGACGGTGACCTGGAAGGTGGACAGGCAGGCTTCCCTGGGGAGGGTGGTGTCTGAATGAGGAACACCACCTCCCTTGCTGGTACTCTGAGTAGAGTTTCAGGCCTGGGGGCTGTCAGCCTGGTGGCCACTCGGTGAAGAAGATGTGCAGGGCATTTCTACCTCCAGCCAGATAGGCAACTTTATAGAATCTTGCTCCTCCAGTAATTCTGAGATTCCATGATCACGGCAGTGCCTTTGCAGAGATCCGAGTCACACAAAGCCTGGCTCATGAGTTAGATGCTGCAGTTCAGTTTTTGTCTCCACCTTGCCATGCATTCATTGCCCTGTTACTTAACTGAAGACTCCCCAGCTCTTTGCTTTGACCCATCAATGACCTAATTGACCCTGTACTATTCCAATGGCTGAATTTCTCACAGGAAATTCAGCAACCATTTCACTACACTGGAAATGGAAGAAACATTTGAGGTCATCCTCAATGTCATATTCATTCCCAAAGATACAGAAATCTCCTAGAAGCTACCTTTCAAATCCTTGATTTAATGTGGCAGGGACTGAAGGCATGGTTAGGCGGAGTCCTTAGAGGCTGCATGATGGAACCAGGAGCCGAGGATGACTGGCAGGCACCCCACATGTGAGCTTTGTTTGTTCCACATGAAGGGTAAATTGCAGGGGGATGAACGGATGGGACCTTCAGAGTGGACAGCATTACATCTTCTGAGCATGACTCACCCCCACGACTTTCTTTCTCCACTTTGCTCTAAAAATACTTGATCCACCTAATGCCTCCCCCCACCCCAGTTTTGCTGCAGTAAGGGAGGGGTGAGACGTGGAAGCCCGGGTTCCTTGTCTCTCAGCCTGAAATCCAGGGGGTGGCCTGTGACGGAGCATCCTGAGGAGCAGCCCAGTGAGCCATAGGGTCTATTTCTGGACTTTCTGATCTTCCACTGGTCAGTTAGTCTACTGATATGACAATCATTAGTGAGGCTTCAGTTATCAAGGTGTAAATTTTGAGGTTCTATAATGTATTTTTAGGGCTCCCCAGTGGCTCAGTGGTAAAAAGTCTGTCTGCCAATGCAGGAGAATCAGGCTTGATCCCTGGGTCAGTAAGATCCCCTGGAGGAGGAAATGACGACCCATTCTAGTATTCTTGCCTGGATAATCCCATGGACAGAAGAGCTTGGGGGGCTACAGTCCATGGGGTCACAAAGAGTCGGACATGACTTAGTGACTAAACAACATGTGTTTTTAAAGGTGGGAAGGCTTTCGCATAGTTTTTGCCCATCTAATCTTACTCGTCTTTTCCCCCTAAATTCTTTAGAATGAATCAAAATTGTGTTTCCTTCATCTAATTGACACTGATTAATTCTCAAGACTCAATTTAAAAAAGTTATTCTCTGGGGAGGCTTCCCAGATGTCCTTAGCCCTGATTTGTTGCCAGAGTGCCCCACGTGCTCCTCTTCACCTTCTTATATGTGTAGGCCTGTGATCGGCCTCTTTTCTGTCCCCACCATGGACTGTTCTCTCCTTGAGGGTGGCACGCAGTCAGCTTCACTACTGCGGTTTTTAGCAGAGAGCAGAATGCCTGGCACATAGTAGGTATTTGCTTCAGTATCTGTTGCTGTGTAATAAACCACCTGCAACTTAAGGGCATGAGACCATAATGCTTAATTTTTTATTCTCTCTCGTTATTTTAGTGCACTGTGATTGGGCCCAGCTAGGTGGCTGGATTTTGAGGTTCTTCCCCATTTTGGGGTCCCTCATGTGATTGAGCCAGACAATTCCTGGAGCTGGAACCATGTCAAGGGCTACCTCACTCACCAGTCTCGTGGTACTTGCTGACTGCCCACAGAATTGGCTGGAACACCTGCCTACAGCCTCTTTGTGTGGCTTGGGCTTCCTCACAGCATGGTGGCTGAGCTCCAAGAGCAAGAGAGCCTAGTGGAAGCTGTATCACCTCTTATGACAGCTTCAGAATATCACATCAAAGTACACCATACTTTATTGATTGATACAGGCCTGAAAATCCACCCAATTTCAATAAGAGGGAACATATATTCTACCTCTTGATAGGAAGTAGCAAGGTTATGTCTGTCTTTGGAAAATGTAAGCTAAAAATGTGCTCAAGAGACCTTTGTCAAATACTTGGAATTTCATTATTCAAGATCACTGGGATGGTTCCGTTCCACGTCCAGACTTGAACCAGCACTTCCAGCCAACCGACAGAAGGGCTGGTGACTGAGCCGAGTGAATGTGCTCCTTGCCCACTGCAGGTTGGCTGTGCAGCCCAGCTGCTGGGCTCCTGGAAAAGGTTTCCCATCTGGGGAGCAGTCTTAGGAGCTGTTTGTGGATGTGTGCAATCATGTCAGTAAAGCATTTTGAGTTCCTGATCATAAACTTCCTCTCTTTCATTTAAAGTAAGGGTTATTAGAGTTTGTTTTTCCACCTCTACTTTCGAGAGTAAGTGCTTTGAAGACGATGGGAGTAGGAGAAATGACACATTAAGTATTTCTGCTGAAATGTGGGGTTTCTGCTCAAATGGAAGGTGCTGTGTTTCTGACTGGCACACAAATTGAAGGACTTGCTTTTTGAATGATCAAGTGGATCATCTTTGCTCCCAGAGGCGCCTCTCACTCAGAGGAAGCTGAGTGGGTTTGAGGACTGACCCCTTTGATTCTGCCATGTAACGATGACCTAGGCAACACATGAGAGATGCAAGTGATTAAATGAGAAAGCTCCCCATTCGCAATGTGGAGCCTGCTGGGTCCTGACCAGTCTGGAGGACCCTGAGATGCCTGGTACAGGGGTAGGGTGGGAGCAGGTGTCCCTGCTGCTTGTGTTTCAATAACAGCATTTAACTGGTACAAGCTTCTGCCCTGAAGGTGATCCCTTTTGAAAGAAGAGCGCCTGCATTCAGCTGAGACCACATTTAATGAAATGAGAATGTTGGTTCTGGATCTAGGCATGCTAGACTCAAATTCAGGTTCTGCAGTGGACTAGGCCTGGAGTGTGTCACCTCACTTCTCCGTGCCTCTTTTGTTCCATCTCAGTAATAGGGACAAGAGCAGTGCCTGCTTCTAGACGCTGTTGTGAGGATTGACACGAGCATCTGACTCATAATAAGCACTTAGTAGATGTTGGCTGTCATTTCCAGTGTTGTTGCTGTTGTTGTCTGCATTGTCATCGTCACCCATAACTTGCTCTTCCTAGACCTCCAGACCAAACTGTGTGTGCAATTTCAACTTTTCTTATAGCCACATTAAAAGAAAGAAAAATGAAATGAGTTTCAGTAATATATTTTCTTTAGCCCAATATATCCAAGCTATTATCATTTATTTCAATGTTTAATCAGTCACTTTAACGATTGATATAGTTTGCATTCTTTCTTTCATACAAAGTCTTTGGTCTTTGACATACGGTGTGTTTCTTACAGCACATCTCAATTTGGCCTGGCCATCGTTCAAGGACTCGGTAGCCCTTTGTGACCTATGACTGCATTGCAAGGCACAGGCCCGAGAGGCTACACTGTAAATTCACCTGCAGCTGACGAGATGCCTAGAAGGTCAAAGAGATGAATTTTTATTGAGTATCTACCATGTGTCAGGCACTTTACATGTCCCGTATAATTTAATCCTTGCAGCCATCCTTGCCAGTAAGTGTTTTGCCCCCATCTAATTGAACCAAAGTCCCCTAGCTAGACAGAGCCAGAATTTGAAATGAGATCTATGAAAATGAGGCTCCTTCCCATGGCAAAGCAGTAACTAGAGGCTCGGTTTTAATGGTCGTGGAACATGAACACTTGTCTAGAGCCTGAGGCAGGGCTCACACACAGCCCTGGACACATGCGCCTCAAGCCTCCTTTGTGACCCTGTTTGAGGAGCAATGGCTGGGCTTGGTCACGACCAGGCCACAGGCTGAGTCAGTGTTCAGGATAAATCTTGGGCTTGGGGCTGAGTCATGGTTCTGAGAGAGATTGGGATCTGGGACCAGTTTGTGCAGGGGTCAGTGTTGAGTCCGTGTCCAGGGTCAGAACTGAGTTCATGTTCAGGTCACAGTTTGACCTGAGGCTGAGGTCAGGGATCTGCTTTGAGTCAAAGTGTAAGTTCATCTTCTGTCCAAGGAGCAGAGTGATGTATGCAGCAGACTCACAGGAGTTTCCACCTTGAAAGGTGATCTTGTCAGCCAGACCCCCGTGCTTGCCAGTGCCTTTGGAAATGCCAGGACATTGCTTCATCTGCCTTGTTGTGGGAACAAGTGACCAGGGACACCCGGGGAATAATGCAAATGCTTGTTTGGAGGCGCAGCTGCAGGGAGGGTGGAGTTTCAATAGAAGTGGTAAGCTCCCTGGGGGCTGTTAGGGACATAGCAGCTAGACGCCTCTACTACATCCACCCTGGACGGGCCCAGGTTCTGTGAGACTGATTCCAGCAGCCATGTTGCGTGGAGCGGTCACAGTAAGGTGGAGGGCAAGAAGGGAGGCAGAGCTTCCCAGGACTCAGCCAGTGTGGCTGGACCATGGCGTGGGGCAGAGCGTTTGGGGAGCCCAGGGCTTGGCATGCCACTTGCTCCTGAGGACTGGACTGAGTGGGAGCACCTCCAGCAGGGCCAGAAGGTTCTTTTTGTTAGAACAAGTCAAGTGCCATGCAGTGGGCCACAAGGAGTCACCTCTGGGGCAGATTATATAAATGACAGTATAGCTATCCAGTGAAATACTATTCAGCCGTAGGAATAAATGGGGCTTCTCTGGTGGCTCAAATAGAGACCCAGGTTCGATCCCTGGGTCAGGAAGATCCCCTGAAGAAGGGAATGGCAACCCACACCTGTACCCTTGCCTGGAGAATTCCAGGGACAGAGAAGCCTGGAGGGCCACAGTCCATGAGGTTGCAAAGAGTTGGACATGACTGAGTGATTAACACACAGGAATAAATGAAGAACAATTTTCAAGTAAATCATTGGGAGGAAAGCAATTTGGGGACAAGATGTCTAGTAGGCTCTGTTTTGTGTAAGAAAATGTGAACATAAAAATATAAACGTGAATGTCCAAGGAGGTAGGTGACACCGAAAACAAAGTTACCGTTACTTAAGAGTTTGTCTGTCAGGGTTGTCTTAGCAAGGAGCTGAACAGAGTCCAGGGACCAAGCTATGGGGTCTTGGAGAGCTTCTTACCACCCTAAGAACTGGTACTTCTTCGCAGACTGGAGGGCTGTGGCTCTTCCTCCTGCCACTCCCTCTTGAGGTCCGCATTCTCGTCTGAGCGTGGTGGGGACTTGGGGAGGAAGAGTCAAGTGCAGGAGCCCCACCTTTGGAGCCAGATGAGTCCTGATGCTCTGGAAGCAATTTTCTTATGGTCTTTTCCCCACAGCAGGGTAGAAACGTGCTCTGTGAACCTGACCATAAACTGCTTGCTTTTTAGCTTGAACTGAAATCAAAATGATTTTGCGAGAAACCAAAAACAGTAAAAAGTGAAAAAGCTAAACATCCATACACTGTAGGTATTTCCTCTGGGGTAGAAGAGACTCCTGCATGTGGCTGTGGTCATCAGAAGTCTGATGCAAACTGTTTCCAAAAATTGTTGTGCGTTTATAATTCAGTTTAGGGCACTTCTGTTTTAATTTGACAGGTAACATGTTGCATGAGACCAACATCAACTGTGTATTTCATCAGGATTTGTGTGAAATGACTGGTAATCCTTTTATGTGTCTTCTTTATATTTCTGTATTATAAATTTGGACTTCCCAGGTGGTGCTAGTGGTAAAGAGTCTGCCTGCCAATGCAGGAGACATAAGAGAGAAGTGGATTGGGAAGATCCCCTGGAGGAGGGCATGGCAACCCACTCCAGTATTCTTGCTTGGAGAATCCCATGGACAGAGGACCCTGGAGGGCCACAGTCCATGGGGTTGCAAAGAATTGGACACAACCGGGTGTCTGAGCATAAGCAATGACACATTTGCTTCACTGCACCCACCACAAAATTATTCAACAACTTAAAGACAGTGCGGTCGACCTGAATATCGGCAAGCACTATATTTGTATGTGTACATGTCTGTTTTGTGTGTGCACATTACATATGTAATATTAAAGGTATAATTTTAATTTAGTGGCAGAGGCATAAATTATTCAGTAAACTGTATTGGAGCACTTGGCCATGATTTGATGGAAAATAATTATATCCTCACCTCATACCAAACCACCTCATAATGGATTACCATTATTAAATAGTAATCACCAATGTTAAAACTAAAATTATTTTTTACCATGATTTTTACCATGCAATTATAATTCAAAATTTCAGTTTACAATCACAAAATTGTAATTTACAATTGCAGTTTTTACACTATATAGATAAATATACATATACAAAATCTTATATAAGAAATTATTTATTTCACAGTGCCTTGCCTTGGGTTCTTCATCTGTATAATGCAATATGAGTAGTGTCTATCTCAGAGCATTGCTGTGAAGATTAAATGAGTCATAAAGTCTTTAGAAAAGTGCCTGGCATGTGATAAGTACCAAATAAGAGGTAACTATTATGACTGTTTCTAAACATGATATCAAATAGAGGCACTGAAAACAATAAATGTGACTACACAAAGTTTTTAGTTTCTGAATGTCGAGAAATAGCATACACCAAATAGGATGCAAGTGACAGCTTCAGATCCAACCTGGATAACAGAAAAAGGGTAAATATTCTGTATGTGTAGTTATTTCACGTCAGTAAGAGAAAAGAGACTTCACAAATGAAACATAAACCAAAGATTCAGTAGGCCAATCATAAGAGAAGACGTTCAGGTTAATTCATTCTTTCAACAAATATTTGCTGCATGCCTGTTAAGACACTGGATTCTCCAGGAAGCAGGGGTATAGCCATGAGTTGAGAGAAGAAGCCCTGTGCTATCAAGGAACTTAAATTCTAGTGGCCAGTAAACATATGTACAAAGAGGCTGGCTCACAAAGTATCAAAGGACTGCAAAGCTGAATGAAGAGTTAACCTTTTTCTTTTTAGGTTCCCAGATAGCAAATATTTTTGAGTGACTTTATCATATATCACTAGCAATGTGAGGAAATTAGCATTCTTACACCTTCCCACTGTGAGCAGAACCCAGTTCAGTTCAATCTGTAGGGGATTTTGTCAACAAGTGCTAAAAGATTCTCAAATGTGTGATTCCTGCAACTCAGCAATTAACTTATGGGAAGTTATTCTGAGTGATAATCAGAAATGCATAGAAAAAGTTCTACCCAAGAGCACGTTTCATTGATTGATTCATTCATTTACAAATATGTATTGATCAACACTACACGGAGGGCACTGTTCTGAGTCTTAGGGATGCAATCATGATAAAAGCAGAAGTTCCTGCCCTCAGGGAGTTTATACTGTAGTATGTGCTTTTTTTTTTTTTTTTTTTTTTGATAGGAAGGAGACGTGGGGTGGCTGGACGACAAACATACACACACACACATGTAAAGAGCCAAGTTTGAATATAGCTGTAGCTGTGTCTATCTATCTATATCAGATTATGAAAGTACTGTGAAGAAAAGTAAAGCAGAATAAGAAAGGGAGGGGTTTCTCCCAGTTCCCCAAGAATGATGAGATGGAGGGGGACAAATTCCTGTTTGAATAAGGTATTAGAGCAGACCTCTCTGATTAATTGATCTTTGTGCAAAGACCTATATAAAGCAATGGACCACACCATACTCACATCTAGTGGTGAGGAAGGGGTGGGGGGTGGTTTTCTCAAAGAGGACAGTGAGTGCAAAAGTCCTGAGGTAGAAGTAGCATTTTAAAAACATATTTATATTTTTGGCTGCATCGGGTCTTAGTTGCGGCAGGTGGGGTCTCTCATTGTGTTGTGCAGGCTTCCCTCATTGTGGCACATAGGCTTCTGAGCATGTCGGGCTTCAGAAGTTGCAATGCGTGGGCCTAGTTGCCCCAGGGCAGTGAGTTCCCTGACTAGGGATCAAATCCACATCTCCTGCATTGGAGGGCAGATTCTTAACCACTGGATCACCAGGGAAGACCCTGAAGGAACACGTTTGGCGTGTTCAAGGGGGAACAGAGAGGCCGGTGTAGCTGGAGCAGGGTGGACAGAGGAATATCAAAGATTAGATCAGAGAGGAGCAGACAGCAAGATCTCATAGAGATTTGTGGGCCATTGTGAGGACTGAGAGAGCATCTAGAAGACTGACTGATGCTTAAAACAACAGTTATTTTAGAACTGCCTCATGATGTTGTGGGTCAGGAATGTGGACAGAGCTCATCTGCGAGATTCTTTGTGCCATGTGTCATTGACATACAGAGGCCACTCGGGTGTTCAGCGGGAGGGGCAGCTGGTCTTCAGGGCCAGGATGGTTCAAGATAGGTTCAGTTGCATTGGCCCCTGGGCAGGAATGATTGGAAGGCTCTGTTGGATGCACCTACCATGAACTGTCCAGCATGGTGGTCTCTGAATAGCCTGATTTCTTAGACAGCATCTTAGTGCTCCTGGGGAATGTTCCCAAAGGCAGGAAATGGCAGCTGTCAGTCTTTTAATAGAAATAGGCATTGGGTCACTTTCAATCCTTTCTTACGATCATGCAGTCATCGAGCCAGTCTGGATTCAGCAAAAGAGACCCCACCTGTCCATGGCAGGAGTAGAATTAGCGGTCACATTTAATGTATCATGTGGAGTAAGAGAGAAAGGGGTCAAAGTACCCGGCTTATTTCAGTGTTATTTAAAATTGTGACACTGTGGAAATTACCAAAATAGCTAACTGAGAAAAATGGTTAAATATATCTTACATGTATTTACACTCACGTAATGGAATGAACGTGTGTGCTCAGTCAGTCATGTCCGACTCTTCGCAACACTATGCCACACTGTAGCCCATCAGGCTCCTCTATCCTTGTGCTTTCCCAGGCAAGAATATGGAGTCAGTTGCCATTTCCTTCTCCAGGGGATCTTCCTGACCCAGGGATTGAACCCATATCTCCTGCATTGGCAGGCAGAGTCTTTACGACTAAGCCACCTAGAAAGCCCCATATCACCAAAAGTTTGTCAACTAATAAAATTGTGCTTTCAGAGAAAATTGATGGATAAGGGAAGATAATGCAGGCTGTATATGAAGAAGAGTGCGTGTGTATGTTTGTGTGCCCAGGTACACACTCTGAAAAGTTACCAGGCAGGGGACGGTCAGTGTTCAGCCTGTTGTGCCACCAGCCTCTTTCAGTAGTGATCAAGGGTTCCCAGGCTCCCTTGCATGGCCATTTAGACAGAATTCTCCTGAAAATGGGCCCCTATTAAAGTCTGCCTACTGATGGTTAATCAGGGACTATAGCATTTAGGAGGCAAGCAGGCCATTGCTCAAATAATTCTGAGTAGATCGGATGCCTTTGTCACGACCCTAATCTCAGTGTGTATTTGATTTTAAAGACACTTTTCCTGAATCTATAGAGACTACCAAGTCTCTAAGAAAATGTTTCCATCGTCAAGGTTAGGGTCAAGATCATCTGTATGAACCTGTTTGTCAGGGGAAGTTGCCAGTAGTCTCACCATTCATTCATTCATTGGGGTCAACCTTCCCTGATATTTAAAGGTGCTGAAACAGGGTAAGCAAAGGGTAGCTGTGTGTGTCTGGCATGTTGCTGAGCCCCAGGACTGTAGAGGTGAGTGAGATGCAGTCTTTGTCAATGAGGAGCTGGCCGCAGGGCCAAATCCATCATCTCTGTTCCTTGCCTTGGCCTAGGACCAGCACTTCATGGTAACCCCATGAATACTAAGATGAATGAAATGAAGGAATAATTAGTACCATTTTGGAATGGGTTTGGGAGAGTGGGGAGTTAAATGTGTAGCTCAGATCAGGATTCTGAAAATGACATCTGGAATGTCCCATGGACTTACTGTCTTTCTGTACACTTAGGTCTTTGAGCAAGTCGTTATTCCTGACTTTGCTGGCAAACCGCTAATGGGCAATCACAGACAAGTCCAGTTAGCATAATTTTAGGGGCCTCTGCACATTTTTAAAAGGCAACCCCTCTTGGCGAACAAATCACAAAATGCTGTCCCTCCATCTGGACCAACCCTATCCATAGGGACCGTGGTTCCCAGGCTTATTAGTTTCAGCCCCATTCACCCTCTTAACCTGTGGCTTTGTGCATTGCACAACCCTAGATGGTAGGCCAGGTGTCTCAGATGCTCCTGGTCATTTCTGTGACCTGCTATGATCCCATTTCTGCTCAGGTGAACATCGTGGTCCAGCCTGTGGTTCTGTCTCTAGCCTTGGGGCTCCATCTGGCTAACACTGGGGTTGAGGCTCATTCTTTTTCCACCGTGAGAATCTCCACTCCAGGCTCTGTGTTTGGGACCAGCCTTCTACACTAAAGCTGCGAGAACCTCTCCACACCCCCGACAAAGGGGACCTCAGACAGGGTCGTTCTCCCTCCTCCCTTCTCTCTGCAGAACAGACCAGATGCAGACGCCCCCGTGGGTAATGAGAGAGGGCTGAGCTGACCGTCTCCCTGCAAAGTCACTGCTGTTATGATCCCCACTTCATGCCCGGCAAGTAACCAGAGTGCTGGGTTCACTTGGGAGAATCAAAACCAGGATTCCTGCCCCTTTGTGCTTTCCCTGTGCTCTTGTGCATTCATTTCAGTTATTCCTTTAGAGAATTTCAGTTGTTTATTAATTTGGACTATCAGTTGCCTGGTAAAGCGCCACCCAGGAGCCCAGATGGCAGTAAGAATTCTACTGTACCTCACAGTACCCATCCCCCACCCCGACCTCTGTGTTATTTCCAGCTACAGTGGCGGTGTCTTAAGCATCTTTGCTTTTAGGTGTCACTTCTTTTTCCATTTAAAGGCAGTGCAATTTACCCTTCCCAAAAGCTCCTTTTCTAGTCTCATTTCAAGTGTGATTTACTTGTCTATGCAGACTTCTTTGTAAAAGGTTACATACTCTGCCCCTCCTATTGAAGAATTGGGGATGGGAGAGAGATAAAATATGACTTTGTGATTTAGGAGCATATCCTCTTATGTAGCTTTAGGCCTTTTTCTTCTGCTGTTAGAGGGACCATCCAATTCAACAAATATTTATTGTGTACCTAGTAGGTATCAGTCACTGTTCTAGGTGGTTGGGACACATTTGAAAACAAAAGAGACAGATCCCTGCCTTCACAGTGCTTATATTCTCATGAGGGAGATAGAAGTATGAGGGAGAATAATAAATGAGTAAATGTCATGCTATCCTAGAAAACAGTATGTGCTTTAAGGAGAAAGGCAGCGAAGTAAGGTAGATTGAAGATGCTTGTGGTAGAAGTTGTTTATGATTTTAAAGAGATTGGCTAATTTCTAATCTCTGCTTCATTGAAGAGGTGATATATTGACAGACTTGGAGGATGTGAAAATTTAGCCGAATGAATCTTGAAGGGTGGGGGAAAAGGGGAGAAGAGAAGACATTCCTGCCTTAGGACAGCTACTGCAAAGCCCCTGAGGCCGGAATGTGTTTTCTGTGTTCCAAGAGCAGTGAAAAAGCCAGGGGCCTGGAGCTGAGTATGTAAGGCAAAGAGTAGGAGGGAATGAAGGCTGGGAGAAAATAAGAAACTTGGTCTCTTGAGGCCTCAAAGACCATCTTGAGGATTTAGGCTTTTGCACTGCTTAACATGGGGAGCTGTTGAAGGGTTTTGAACAGAAAAGATGGTTGCTCTCATGTGGAAGCATCACTCTGGTTACGGAGTTGAGAATAGATGGTAGAAGTCCATTGCCAATCCAAGATAGAGAAGATGTGACAGCTGCAAGGGAAGAACAGGTGGAAATGATTGGATTTCAGACCGATTTTTGAAAATAAGCAAAGAGGTTAGCTGGTGGATTGGGAGTGGGAGACAGAGGAGGTTTATGCTCATGATGCTGGGAGGATGAAATTGTTGCTGACTGAGACGGGGAAGAGTGTAGGCTGGTTTATTGGGGGAGACCGGTAGTTTGGTGTGGGGCATGTTAAGTTTGAAATATCCCCTAGACATCTATCAGACAACATAAGAAAATAGAAAAGACAGCTTTGGAGTCAAATAGGCCTTTAATTGAAATCACAACTCCACCACTGGTTAGCTCTGAGACTTTTGGAAAATACTAAATAACATTTCTGAGTCTCAGATTATATGCTCCTAACATGAAGCTCATTCTCTCCGTATATACTGCTCTGGAGACTGAGATGAGGATGAAATAATAGAGTGGTTGTGTCCTGGGAGCAAAGGAATCAGAGGTGAGTCCCTGCTTGTTATGTTTGCAGAGAGGCCAGGGGTGAATTCCAGTCTCAACTCACAGACTCTCCAGTAAGTCACTTCCTCCACCCTGGGGCTCAGTTTCCTCATCTCTGAAATGAGAAGTGGCGTGAATAACCTTTCAGGGCTGTTTGGGCATGAAGGTTGCATGAGTATGGGGACCTCAGGGTTAGAGGAGCTCTACCTTCAGGCTTGCTAGCTAGTGTCCGGCCTCCTGCGGGGAATCCACACACATTTACTCACACCTGCACGGCCGTGCACAAGCACACAGCCTCCTGCAGGGAATCCACACACATTTACTCACACCTGCACGGCCGTGCACAAGCTCACAGGCCAGTGATGCCCTGCCGGTTTTCTCATGACTGGGTGGCTCTCATCTCCCTGGGTCTGCCAGTGGCTGCATCAGGCCAACCTCCTTTTCATGTGAGGCTTGTGGGACCCTGTGTTATGGCTCTCCTTCCTCTCTGGCCCGTAATCTGACAGCTCTGGTCCTTCCTGGTGGCCAGACTAGAAGAGAGAGTAGTCCGAGCAGCCACTGTTCGCCCAGTGTAACCACCGTCACTGCCAAGGGAAGGCGCCGCCCTCCTCTGTGCAGCAGTTCCGGTGAGAGAGGAGGCAAACATCACCGTTTTGTGGAGGTGCCCGGGGCAGGTCAGGAAAGAAACACCAGGCTTGTGTTACTTCCCGTGTCCTTAGATCGGCACACTCAGCGCTTCCTTCGTGCTCCCTCTGCCCCTCCCTCGGGTCACCTGCACCCCCACCCACCCCCATCACCCCCTCCCCCCCCCCATGTGGTCCCTCTCAGCTGCCTCCTTCCCTGCATCCCCTTGGGCTGGTTCATTTACTTCCTCTTGGGAGGTAACCGTGATGGGCACCTGCACGGCTCTTTGTGGGGACTGAACCACTCAAGCTGATTTCCTTGCAAACTACATCACACTTCTGTGATTCAGTTTTGTGAGGAGCTTGATGTTTCCTGTATGTTCTTCCTGTTACAGCACCTGTTGGCGTTAACTGACCTATCGAGTTGTATTTTTTAACTGCCTCTGTGTTGGTCCTCTTTCTTGGGCTAGTCTGCTTTCCTTCAGACTATTAAGTCTACTCATTTCTAAAATACTACTTGACCTGAACATCCTAGTATACTTTATTGGCAGTTTTATTCTTCCTCATTTTACTCCCTAGTGTAGTCTCTGACCGCTCGTTCATCACAGCTTTTACCACCCTCTATCAAAATGACCTGTCTTCCCCACCAGACAGTGAGGCAGGAATCGGGCAGCAGCCATCTCTGTGGGTGAAGCAGCCAGTTCAGGGGCAGAAACTGGGGGGGGAGGCGAGGGAAATATTTGAGGAGTGAATGGGTAGTGAAGGGATTAATACATTGTTAATCATACAGAGAAAAAGATGATCATCAATTCACTTCTGCTTCTATCCAGAAAAATGCATAAACATATTAATGCCTTTGCGTCTCTTCAAACCTCAGTCCATTTTATAAAGCTCAGAACGTTCTGGAAGCCAAGTTACTGTTCTGGCCAGGATCCTCTGGGTTAGAAAAACAAGTTCCAGAGCACCCAGGAGAGCATGTTTCCTTGCTGACTAGGAACCCAAGCTATCTTGTTTTCAAGTCCCTGGGGATGAATGGCCCACTGGATATTCTCTGATTCTCCCCCTATCCTGAGAAAGTTAATTGACTGACTCACTGGCATCCCAGCCAGCCAGCAGAGGCTTTCTGAACACTGGCTTCGGCTTGGGCGCTGTGGTGCGAGGCACTCTGTGTGCCCAGAGCAGATGCCGTGTAAGGCGGGGTGAGTCAGGGTGAGGACAGAAGAGGGCACAGTGTGGCAGAGAGATCTGTGGACCCCCTCCAGGTGGTCTAGGGGCAAAGGTCCAGATGGGAGAGATCACCTAATGTCCCCAAAGGCACTTCCACCGGCTGGATGACCCGGTGTGAAGGGTGGAGGCAGGTGAATAGACACTGGTTTCTGGAGGGGCTGGTTGGTCCAACTAGAGTGTAGACCTTGTGAAGGCAAGGGGAGCCCCCTGAAGAATCTTGTTTATTTTTTAACTTATTTGACCGCTCTGGGTCTTGGCTGTGGCACATGGGATCTTTAGTTGTGGCATGTGGGATCTAGTTCCCTGAGCAGGGATCAAACCAGGCCCCCTGTGTTGGGAGCATAGCGTCTTCACCACTGGACCACCAGGGAAGTCCCCCCGAAGAGTCTTAAGCCAAGAAGGGACGTGATCAGAATTGCATCTTACAATGGTCTCTCTGGCTTCCGGGTGGAGATTTAGGGGAGACAAGTTACTCAGAGCATCCATGGAGGTGGCATCCAGGGTTGTGGTCATCTCCAGGCCAGAGAGGATTGTGGCTGGACTAGTGGGGTGGGTGAGGGGCCTGCAGAGAAGGGGGAGGATTCGAGAGAGTTTGAGAAGGTGAAATTGACAGGCCTTGGCAATTTGATAGATGAGGGCTTGGAAAACAATAGTCTCTGGACCAAATCAGACTCCTGCCTGGCTTTGTAAAACTTTATGAAACACATCCACACTGCAATGGCAGAGTTGAGTTGCTGAGGAAGCCTCATGGGCTGCAAAGTCTGGAACGTTTCCTCTTTGGTCCTTAGCAGAGAACTAACTCCTGGGTTGGATGTAAGATGCTGGAGGAGGGAGGGAGAGGAACAATTTGAGGGTGACACCTAGGTTTTTAATGTTGGTGCCTATGGCTGAGACAGAAACTCAGGGAGAAGGAAAAGGGGCTGTCTGAGTCCTTATAGCCAGGCTAGCCTTGCTTCTTAATAGATACTTCACTGGACTCTTCCCAGCCTCCTACCAGAGAAGGTGGGCTCTGTCCTCCTTCTCTGTTTAGCTGGAACCTGGTGGAAATTGACCTGTTTCTTCCAAAACAAGACCTTGGTTCCACCTGACCACAGGATGACCTGCTGTCCCCATCCACCTTGACCGAAGGACAGGGCCAGTGTCCACCTTCCTGGGTCTCTCCAGGTACATGGAACCCCCATCTGGGGCCGGAAC
The DNA here is from genome assembly GCF_019320065.1 of Cervus canadensis. Classification (NCBI taxonomy): domain Eukaryota; kingdom Metazoa; phylum Chordata; class Mammalia; order Artiodactyla; family Cervidae; genus Cervus; species Cervus canadensis. The sequence goes on along the minus strand of NC_057395.1, from coordinate 69,802,181 downwards.
TGGGCCAGTCACTTTCCCAGCCCTGGGCCAGGCTCGCCTGCCAGGTGTGTCGCTGAATCCCAGCAGCCCGTCCTTCCACCTGAGCCTGCGTCAGTGCTCCAGAAATCACCCGGGCTGGTGATGCTCTCCGTCCTCCCACCCTCCCTCCCTCTGCTCCATCAGCGGCAACCTACAGGGACAGGGGCTGTGGCAGTCTTTCTCAGAGGCCAGGGAACAATCCTTGCTGTCTCTTGCTAAGCAGGTCATCCCTGGTGGGTGTGTAAATCCACTTTTCTACTTGTCAAAGTGACATTTTCATGATGCCCAAAGTTATTAAGTGGCATCTTTGTGCACCCACTTTTTAAGCAAAGTGGAGTAGGCTGGAAAATGTCAATAGTGATAATGTACAGTTATGTCCCCAATACCCTTTTGATTGAATGCATAGTGGAAATGGTGCAAACTGCAGAGCCCTTTGCGGGGAATTGCCAGTTAAAGAATTTGTTCAGACTTACAGGGTTTTGTTTTTTTAAACTGTAAACCCTGAGTGTCTTAAATAAAATACCAGCTGCCACAGTTCTCTGACTGACCAGGGAATGTCAAAGGCTTAACCTGTGACTCTCTGCCTGGCTTGGCAGCCTGCAGCCCCCAAGCTACAGGCTCAAAGCTTCCCTGGTTTGGGAACCAAACGGCCCTCAGTCAGAGGGATGGGAGGAGTTTGTGCTGGTATACTCTGAGACCATCACCTTGTTGGTAATGGGCTTTGGGTTTTTTGTTTGTTTGTTTGCTTTTTGCCCCCACCACCCTAAGCAGAAATGCCTACCCCAATACCAGTATAGGCAGAGGTTTGAATAGATGTTAAGAAGGAAGCAAGGTCTGGTGAAGTCATTGGCTCATGGCATAGTCACCTGGTAAATGCCCCCAGCCCCACACCTGGGCTATCAGCTAGAATTTCTTCCAGGCTCTGAGACTGACAGATGCTGGCTTAATTCTCACCACGAGACTCTCAAGTGCTGCCTCTGTTTTTGAGACCCTTCTCTGGGGTCTAGCAGTTTGTGTTCTTTTTCCAGAAAAGCCCTTTCCTTCCAGGGAAGGGTGTTTCATCCAGACCATCACGGCTAGGGCAGCTGGGGGATTTCCTCCCTAGAGAAGACCCCGCCTCCCCCGTAGTGACCCGGTTGATTGCCTCATACAGGGCAGGCTGGGTTTGTGCGGCTAGGATCACTCATCTCATCTTCCGGCCCTGCATCCCTGCAGGTTGCTCCTCAGCTGGATGCTGCCTCTGGCTCCCAGTGTGAACATCCTACATTCAGCTCCCGTGCTGCCCGGAGGCCTTCTGACTCCTCCTCCTGGCTGAGTTTCATCCTTCAAGACACACCTTTCCTGTGTCCATTTCCTGTTGGGCACCTTGCTCAGTGTGCCTCCAATACCTGGTTGCTCAACTCCCGTAGTATTAATTGTTCATTAAAATAATGCAGTCTTTTTTTTTTTTTTTTAACTTTTTGGTCACAGTGCTCACTACATGGGATCTTAGTTCCCTGATTAGGGATCTAACCCCCTGCACTGGAAGCATGGAGTCTTAACTAGTAGACTGCCAGAGAAGTCCTAATGATGTGTTCTTCTGGGGGGTCTCTTGAGATCCTTGGCTTGTGGCATCATATCCCAACTTCAAAGCCAGCAGTGTAGCATCTTCAACACTCTTCCCCCTTCTCCCCTCCCTGCCCCCTCCCATATCACCCTCCTGCCTTTCCCCCTCACCGCCACTCTCCGTCCTCCCTGCCATCTCTCTCTCTTCCCCACTCCTCCCCTCTCTGCATCTTTCACCTATGAAGACCCGCGTGATTACACTAGGTCCACCTGGAAAATCCAGGCTAATCTCCCCATCTCAACAGCCTTAACTTAATTAATGTAATCACTTAATTAGCTTTATCTGCAAAATCCCTTTGACAATGTAAGGTAATATATTCACAGATTCTGGGGATTAGGGCATGGATATGGATATCTTCAGGAGTCGGGGAGGTGCCTGGGGAGGGGCCTTGTTCTTTTAACTACAGCAGTTGTCAGGGCCTTGCTATGATGGTGGAAAGTTAGAAACACCCTGTGTCCCTTAAAAGAAAATAGTTAATGTAGTCTTTTCTTCCTCATCACATATGTCACCATTAAAATGTTTATGAGAAGCTACTTATAACATGGACCCTGCTGATGCTGTAATATTTGGTAGAAAATTGCAAATTTGAAAAATGACCATGCTGTGTGTGACATGTTAAAAGTTGAACAGTTACAAATAAATTGTTATATATCTGGTAGTTGAATCATGTGCATTTGTTAGTTTGTAACTTTCTGCATTTCCCTAATTTTTCTATAATACATTGCTTTAATAAAATCTATTAGCTTTGCAAAAAAAAAAAAAAACAGAAAAAAGAAAGCAGGAAAGCTAGCTAGCTTGCCTAGAGTGGACAGAGATTGGAAGGAATGAGGTGAGGTTCAAAGGACTCTATAGACACAAAGCAGATGGTTGACTGGATACTCCAATGGGCCCTAACTTCCCATTTACCTGTTGAAGTCAAGGTGTTAAGCATGTGGAGGGGTGGGGGTGAATAATAGATGAAGGACATCATTTGATTTGCTTCCCTAACTGGAGACAATGAACTTGCTACCCAAAGCCAGTAGTGTCTCTTGCAGTGTGGTCTGAGATCCTGGGTTAGAGCTTACTGATGACAGACTCTATACCCACTGAACAAACAAAGCCTCACTTAGTGGTTCCAAGCAAGGATGGCCGGGCGGTACCTACAAATGGGCATTTTTAGAATTGCACCATTTATATACATCCAGTCATTTCCATCAATGCTCATTTTTACAAGCTGTTAAAGCTACTTATTAGTAACCCCCAAAGTCACTTAGTTTGTAAGGGAAAAGAAAATGTGTGTTCTCGAACTAAAAGATTAGCTCATTAGTAGAGCTTTCTGAGGATCTGATTCATTATTCTGCTGAAAGTCTTGGCTGCCTTGCCAGTGCCAGCACTCAAAAAGGTATCTTTAAAAAAAAAAAAAGTACTTAAAAAAAGGTATCAGTGGATATGCTCACTTATAAATGGTGGGAGTCTCCACAATTTTCTAAAAAGGCATTTTGTTGTACATCCTAAGCATGGTCTTGGATTAGCTCTCATTTTCGGTAACTTTTTCTTGCATTAAAATATCTACAAGAGTTCCTGTTAGGTTTTACTTTTGTTTCTGTGTAACTGCTGTACTGCTACCATTTTGATAACTTTGTCCATGTCCGATCTTAACGTATCACCAAGTTCATTGTCAGAAAGTGAGACAGGGAAGAGTAGATGAGCTGAGGGGTCTTTTCCTTTGTCTGTTCAAGTGAGCTGTGAGGAGAAAAGTTTGGGAACCATGGAGATAGGGGACCAACTCAGGTAGTAGGAGATCAGAGTAAGGTGACAAATAATGTGAATTTCCTTGAAAAAAGTTTGGCGACATTTCCTGGAAACATCTAAATGTAGGAGTAAATGGGTTATTAATTATGAACCTCTCACCTTGATAATTAAGCAATTAAGGCCCATCAGGCAGTGCATTTGTGGGCGATTAGACCTGGGTTTGGTGGAGTCAGAAACTTGCTGCTGGAGATTAAGTGGTTTTCACCACCTGAGAGATGCATTAATCACCTGGAGCTCCCCTACCTGCTGGATTTGGTTGCTTATTTGGAATGGCATTTACACATTAAAGTGAGGAATACCTGTTCATGCTGAGAGAGCTCCAGAGTCAAAGGGAGTTATTCAGCAAGGAGAAGCAGAGTTTCCGGATGTAATATCCTGACTCAGCATAGCATCTGCCGAAGGCTCACCTCTGTACTACTTTCCCAGGGTACTGATGGGAGAGATGCCCCAAACAGTGATGACACACCCTGGGCATCCTGTCAGATGTAAATGAGCCTTCCAAGGGATGAAGGAAGACCACACGGGGGTAGCAGGAACACAGCAGTGTTAGAGAAACACAGCTCTGAATTTAAATCCTTCCGCCTTTACCCTGAGATGTTAATTAATCTTATAAATCACTCAGTCTTGCTGATCCTCAGTTTCTTCTTCTGCAACATGGGCTTATGAATTTGCAGTAGTCAATTCTCACTGTGTAAGAAATCAAGCACAAAATAGCCGCAGTGTACAATGGTGAGCATCTGTGCAGTTCAGGTGTATGCCAGTTGCAGGATCCCAGCTGAGCTTGTTGACACATCCCCAGGTTGATTGGGGGGTCAGCTGGTCTCAATGGCTGGGATGGTTCTGGTTCTGGTGCAGTTCTGTTGATCTGCATCTGTGCTCAAGTCTCCCTTTCTTCTCCTGGGACTTGTGAGCTCATCAAGGCGTGATGCTCACAGTGAAGGCAGAGGTATTGAAGGTGGGTGGAAATAGACAAGACCTCTGAGGCCTAGTATCCAAACTGACACCATCACTTCTGCTTCATCCTATCAGCCAGAGCAAGTCACATGGTCAGGCCCAAAGGCCATGCCATTCCTTCAGTGAAAAGAACTGGAAAGTCACTTGGCCAGAGGCCCTGACAGGGGAATGGTGGTCATTTTTGAGCTGACAGCACCAACTACCGCATAATGTTTTTATATAACTGTTACATTTTTTGGAGAGGGGTGTATGCTCTATGGGTGCTGGACATAGAGTTCTGAACAAGACACCTTTGTGTAATTTAGAGCTTAGTGAGCTAGTTAGCTATTAAGCAGATAATCATGTACATGTGCAAAAATGAATTAATGGCAATTATTATAAATATTACAAAGGGATAGGAAGGAATAGTAAGGGTTGCTAATAGGGACTTCTAATAAGGTTCTGAAGTAAAGTCTTGAGCAGAGTACGCAGCACATGTTAGGTATTCAGTAAAGCCAGGCTTCTGTGCCTAGCAGTGCAGTGTGTGCATCATATAAAGACTCTGAGCCGAGGTGGGGGTTAACTGTGTGCTCTGTCGGGCTTTGTGTGCCGTTCGGGGGCTTCAGGAAGCCCTGCAGTAAAGGGTAGTGTCCTTTCTTCTCAGCACAAAACAGCTCCCCAGGCTGATGGTATGCCATTTGTAGAAAAATCATAGTGGGCAGATTGCCAGGGTCCCACATGAGCCTAAACTGGGATCCAGGGTCTGAATGTTCTGTTGAACTGGTCATCTTGAGCCCTACCTGCCCAGACACCTGATAGTAGGAGTTAGGAAAGGTTCTGTAATAACCTAAATGGGGAAAGATTTTGGAAAAGGATGGATACTTGTATGGGTACTGCTGAATCACTTTGCTGTACACTTGTAACTGACTCATCATTGTTAATCAACTGTACTCCGATGTAAAATAAAATTTAAACAAAAAGCAAACACAGGAAGCCTTGGTATAGCCCACCATATGCACCTCCCCCTTCCCCCGATTAGAAAAGAAAAAGGAGAGAAAAGGATTAAGAAGGGCTGTGGGTAATGGCTTCTGAATCATGGTAACTGTCTTCAGATGGGACTTTACATACAAGCCTTGCTTGCTCGGGGCCAAGTGATGGGAGGTCTGAAGAGAACTCATCACCATTTGGCATCGTGGAGATCTATCTCCCTGGGTGCTCTGGGGGTGGTGGTCATTGGAGAGGAGCAGGTAGAAGTGGGTTGGTCGTAGGGTGCAAGCTTAGACACCTGGCTGGTAATCACATGGTCACATAAATCATGAGGTCTTAAAGATGCTGTCATTTTGTAGTTTTCCTGTGACTTTGATCTTTTCATTTTATTCAACTATTTACTGGACCCCTGTTGTGTACAGGACTTTGATATACACTTTAGACCAAAGATGAACAAGGCAGAGGCTGTCCCTGCCCTTAAGTGGTTTGCAGATTATTGGGAAAGGAGGCACTGAACATCTGATTTCATGGTGAATTATTTATTCACAGTAATTGTTACCTTATATATATCAGGCTTAGTTTCTTTATCTTTGAAGTTGCAATAATAATACAGTTACCTCCTAAGGTTGTTGTAAGGGTTGGATAATGCTTTGTGTCAAGTGCTTAGCACAGTAGTGCTGAAATAGTATTCTTATTCCCAGGAGCCTCCAGGACACCTCAAGGCCCCTAGGTTTGACAGCTCAGACAGTTCTCTGTGGGTTGGGTGGAGGACCTTTGACTCCAAGCCCCAGTTCAACACCTGAACTTCAGTTCACAGCAATTTGTTTGAGTTCTGGCATTCAGCTTTTATTTGAGGCTCAACCCAGAGGAGCATGAAAAAATTGGATTTCTTTTTATGACAGTTCTTAGTGGAGACTGGCAATCAATCATACGTCAAGATGCTGTTTTGAAAGGAAACGAGTTATAGGTGGACTTTGGAGACCAAGCCCTACTTAGAAAGTGAGCTGTTGTAAACACATCCCTTTTCCTCTCTGCTCCTCAATTTTCTCACCTGTAAAGTGGAGGATAATAACACCAACCTCAGAGGGTTCTGCTGGGTTTCAATGAAACAGTAGGAGTGAAAGCCCCCATCTCTCGCTTGCTCGGCACCCAGTAGGCACTCAGTAAATGGAAGCTCCTGCCTGGAATGTCAGTGGGTGTTCCATGGACAGCATGGCATTGACCATTTAAGCCATTTTGTCGCATCAATACTAATTAAGACAGCCACACTAATGAGCCCAAGTACCGTGTATCAACGCAGACACTGTAGGCCACCAGAAAAGTACATCACAACTGTAAAGCAGGCCTGGTGTTCAATAAATACTTTGCAACAGATTAATCATCCCTACATCTGTGCAGTACTTCAGAGTTAATGAAGCAGGTTCACTCCGGTTGGCGTAGTAAATGTTCACAACAAATAGGAGAGGTTGACATTAACTCGTTGGACAAATATCTCAGGGCGGCATGAGGAATATCATAGCTGTGAAGGAAACAGGACTCCCAGCTCAAAGAAGCCTCCCTGCGTGTTTGAGAACTGGGCAGATCTGTTAGTTGCTTCTCTTGAGAATGACAGAAGAAGAAAGTGTACAATAGGAGGGGCACCTCACCCCCTGGGGATCGCAGAAGTCTTCTTAGTGGAGAAAATGCCAAATCCCAGTCTTACAGTGTGATTAGGAATGGTATAGATGAAGAGGTGTGCCTTAGGTAGGGTAGGCTAGATTGCACTAACTTAAAGATCCGAACATAGAATGGCTCCATACATATGAAGGTTTTAAAATTATTTTAATATTTTAAAATATTTTAATTTTGGAATATTTTAGATTTATAGAAAAATTGCAAAAAAAATGGTATAGACAGTTCTCACCATCTCTCCACCCAGGTTCCCCTAATGCTTACATCTCAAATTCTCATGCTATGTTTGTTAGAACTAAGACATTAACATTAGTAGGTTACTATTAACAAAACACCAGATTTTATATGGATTTCACCAGGTTTTTCCATGAATGCTTTTTCTGTTCCAGGACCCAATCCATGACACCGCTTTGCACTTAGTAAAGTTTACTTTTTGCTCTCTAGGCAGGTAGACAGGACAAACGGTCCTCTGCTTGGTCACCCAGGAACCCAGGTGGACAGAGTCCCTGACATAGGCTTCTTAGGTCGTCCTGGTCATCTCCAGCCAATAAGCATCCTGGCAGGTAGAGCGTGGAGGTGTGCACATGTGGGGCTGGAGGGCAGAGCCAGGTCCCGCCTGTCACTCCCACTCACTTTTCATTGGTGAAAACGTGCCTTGAGGTTTGTACCTGCTGCTCAATTTTGCTATGAACCTAAAACCACTTTAAAAAATAAAGTCTATTAAAAAATAAAAATAAAAAAGGCCTTGTGGCCACTCATAGCCCAAAAAAAGGGTAGAAAATTTATTCTCTAGCAGAATAGCTACTTCCCAGCCATGGCTATATGATTTAGAAGGGGAGAATGAATGTGGTAGAGAGCTGGTTGTCTATGCCAGAGGTCCCCAACCTCCAGGATCTAACGCCTGATGACCTGAAGTAGAGCTGGTGTAATAATAATAGAAAGAAGTGAACAATAAATGTGGCTTGAATCATTCCAAAACCCTACCCCTTCCCTGGTCCATGGAAAGATTGTCCTCCATAAAACCTGTCCTGGGTGCCAAAAAGGGTTAGGGACCTGTGCTACAGGTGGATATAGGAGGGTGTTTGAAGCAGAAGAAAATGCATTAATAAAAGCTGAAAAAGGGCAAGTGCTATTATTGCCACCTTATAGGCAGGAAGGTTACAGGACTCAACCTGGACGGCACAGCTGTTAAGTAGGGTTGTGGCATCTCAACCCCAGGTCTGCCTTGGTACCCAGACCAACCTGCGCTCGTTCCCCTGATCCAGGAGGCCTTCAGACTATCAGGCTGATTGGCCAGATGAGCCAGGGGGTTGCATCTCTGTCTCATAAATTTCTGCAAGGGCATTTTATCTGAAGTGTTTGATGTAGGAGGAAGGCTTTTCCCCAGATTCTTTCATTCTCCCTTAAAAGAGCAAGTGATGAGAGAGGGTAAGAGAGGCACCCTTAGGACTTGCCAATGGGTGTGCTTTTCCCACCAGGCTCCAGGCTGCATCTGTGCCCAGAGGCTCAGTCACAGCTGGGTATGAGGGGGATGGCGATGTACTAGAGTCACGTGTGTTTGTTGGTTCCTGGCTGGAGTGTAACTGCTCCCCGGGCTGACAGTGACAAACGGTGGTGCATGCGCTCCTCTGAGAGATGGGATGGAGCTGAGCGCCTAGGCTGACAATGCAGGTGCTCTCGGAGCTGCAGGGGGTTTGCTTCTCAGCCTGAGGTCTCCCAGGCGTGGAAAGAGCACCAGGCAGGTGGGCTCTGAGCTGCTTCAGAGGCCGGTGTCTGTGTCTCTTGGGGTGTAAGGGGCAGCCTCGAGACAGTCCAGGTACCCGTCACGCCGTGTTCTGACACAGGGGACCCAGGGCACCAGTGGTAGCTTGATCCATATTGGAGGAATGTGCCTAATTCCTCTGTGACCATCAAAACGGAAATAGATGGATTGGGCTTTTCCTCCCTTGTTTTAAAAGTAATATGTATCTGTTGGGAGAAATCCAGACAGTCCAGAAAAGTGAAAGGAAAAAGCAAAGTTGACTCCAAATGCTTCTAGCCAGACTTAACCACTTTGGCATTTTTTCTGTTTTTGTTTCCTTATGTGAAAAAGACGCTAGCTGTCGGGCACACGGCCAGGTTGCACCCCTCTGCTTCCCACTTGTGTTAGGGTGGCCGTGTGGTTGCATTTTAGCAAGTAGCACATAGGGGTAGAAATGAGCTGTGCCACCCTGAGACCTGGCCCTTACAATGGGTCACACCCACTGTCTTTTCTTCTGATGGCTAGATGCAGAAGACCCAGTGGGGGATTTCAGACTCTGGGGAACAGTGGAGCCGCTGATAGAAGGAGCCAGGGCTCCTCAGCGGCCAAGTGAAGCAGGGCCTCCTTGCAGACCCATATTTGACTGTGACAGGAAAAATAAGTAAATAAAAGAGTTTCTGTGTTCAGTCTCTGAGGTTACAGGTGTTAACCTATCCTGAATAAAACACCTCCCAAACACTTGCTATGGGTCGATGTGTGTGTATACAAACATACCCACATGTACAATAATGGAGTCATATATTCAGTTACTTTCTGAAACCTGGTTTGGTGTGAACATCTATCCATAAGATTTATTTACTCAGTCACTGTAAGATCTACATATTATTTCATTATATTTATGTACCATGATCCACATAACTATTCCCCTATCCCTGGACATTTAGGTTGCTTCTAACTCTTACAAGTGCTTCTGTTATTAACAGGCTGTACATGTCTTTGTGCACGTATCTAACCATTTCCTTAGAATATAGTCCCAGAAATTGAATTACTTGACTACATTTAAATGGTCTTCACTCTTCATAGGAGTAACTTCTTGGGAAAAAAGACATTGATTTATAATTCCATCAGGAATATGTGAGAGGTGAAATTTCCCCAAACCATCAATTGCCTGAATATGAAACTGATTCATGTTAAACAGCTTTTCCATGTATTTTGGACCCTATTTTTACCAATTGCCTCTTCTTTATGTATTTTTTTTTCTGTTGGGATTTTATACATTTCTTTCTATTTTGTAGGAGCTACTTGCATATTAAGGATATTACTAATAAGCATAATAATAAGCATAATAAGTAATAAGCATATTACTAATATGTCTTTCAAATTTGTTTAGGTTTTTAACATGTATTCTTTGGATTTGTTCTATAGAAAAGTTCTTAAGCATTATTTCAGTCTTATCTTTAGCATTATTGTAATTTTTGGAAACTAAGGCCAGAATATGAACATATTCTCTAGATTTTATAGCATTTTTATGATTTTTTTCTTTAGGCCTTTAATCTTTTTAGAATATGTTTCCATAGAAAGATGATGTAGTCGTCTGGATTTAATTTAGTTTAGAGGCCAGGAAGGGAGACAGAACCAGGCATGTTCAAAGCACTTAGAAGAAGGTTGGGGCAGCTGATTTACAGTGTCGCAGGAGGACATGTGGCACTGAGGCAGGCGGGGTTGTCAGGCCAGTTCAGGGAGGTGGGCATGGGGTTCCGCGTACTGATCCCCAGGGCCTCTGGGGCATCCACATATGCTGATGGGAACTCGGACTTTGGAGGAAGTTGACGCTTCAGTCTTAGAGTCTGGACCTTGGAGTAGACTCATGAGAACTGAATGCATATATACATACACTTTCTTACATAAAGCTCAGTTGGTAAAGAATCCGCCTGGAATGCAGGAGACCCCAGTTCAATTCCTGGATCAGGAAGATCCCCTGGAGAAGGGGTAGGCTACCCACTCCAGTATTCGTGGGCTTCCCTTGTGGCTCAGCTGGTAAAGAATCCACCCGCAATGCAGGAGACCTGGGTTTTATTACTGGGTTGGAAAGATCCCTTGGAGAAGGGAAAGGCTATCCACTCCAGTATTCTGGTTTAGAGAATTCCACGGACTATATAGTCCATGGGGTCACAAAGAGTTGGACACGACTGAGCAACTTTCACTTTCATGTTCATAATAGCCCCAAACAGGAAACAACCCAAATGGTCATCAACAGGAGAGTGGATCAACAAATTGTGATCTACAATATCCATACAGTGGAATACTACTTAGCAGTAGAAAGGGACAAGCTATTGGCGCATTTGATAAGGTGGGTTAATCTCAAAACCTTTATGTTGAACAAACCAAGCTAAACATAAGGGTACATACTATAAGATTCCATTTATATGATGTTCAGAACTACTCTGATGTGGATAAAAGGCAGAATAGTACTTACCTATGGGGGTGTAGTATTACCTGAGGTGGGGAATGAGGGTCCTTCCAGAATGATGGGACTAAATGTTCCATGTATCAGTTTGGATGGCAGTTATATGGATGTGCAATATATAGAAATTAATCAAACTAGCCAGTTAAGATTTGTAGATTTTACTGCATGCATATTATAACTCAAAATGTATCTTGGGAATGGATGAAAATGTTCTACCTCATTTTATAGATGAAGAAGCGACTGAAGCCCATAGAGGTGGTGTGATTTGTTCTGAGTTGATATTTTAGAACAGGGTTGCCTGATTTCAAGACTGCAGTCAGTCAGATGAGGATGGAATTGTGACTGCCTTGATAAGATGCAGGCCTAGGATTCAAACTGCTGAGAGGACCCTGGGGGAACCACAGTCAATTGATGTGACTAGCATCACAGTCAATGAGATTGCAATGACAACAGAAATCCGGTGTGGTAAGTAGGGAAGCAGGCATGGAGTGCATGTCATGATGAACTGGAGGTCCGTGCATGTTGGGCTTAAGGAGCAGGGCTCTCCTGACCTCCCTGCCCCTGAGGCACATCTGGCTTGACAGAGGCAGGCAGCATGATGAGGTGTGGAGTCCAGCGTTCTAACCCCACCCCCTAAGTCAATGAGAAACAAGTCTTGGCAAGAAACAAGCCAAAGTACATACAGTTCCAGAGCTAGAGAAGCGACCCAAGAATCTAAATATACTCTCAGAGAATTTTACACCTGGCTTCACTGGTGCACACCTGTGGGATCATTTGTGCCAGTTTTTTGTCTTCAGATGTCCCTGTGGCATGCATGGAACACTGATGGTGACTGGAGGACCTCCTTATAGATATTAAATACTCCTTAATAACCATCCAGAAGTAAATCAGACTTCCTTCTGTTGGCTCAGCCCTTTATGAGAACTTAGGAACATAGGCAGTCACTGCAGCCTGTGATTTTATGCTTGAGTTTGCAGGGGAAGGCCAGTACCTCCTCATGGAACTCTAAGGAAACCAGCCCACACATTTACTGACTCAAGAGCAGTTTGGCGCGAAGGTTATATTTCTGAGAAAGAAAAAGCAGTTGTTACCATCCTTAAATGAAGACAATAGCACACCTCATTTCGAGGCAATTGCTGCATCCTGGGGACAGCGGAGTTTGCCACCAGCCACAGGTTAACCACAGGGCACTGGGGCCAACACAGAAGCCTCCTAGACCTTTTGGTCCCTGGGAGACAATTGCCCACAGTCTCGAAGGGTCATTATGAAAAGAGGCTGGAGATTGCCTGGGACAGCATGTCTGTTTCCTACTTGCACAGAGGAGGAAGCCAGGAAAGAAGCTTTCGGTGAAGCCCCTGGGATTCCAGTTAGACACTTAGAAACACTCAAGGGTGGGGATGTCCTCAATGACAGGCCCTGGTTCCTGTCCCCCAGAAGCTCAGTCTACAGAGGGACACAACAGATCCTCAGTGGCTCACAAGAATCCAGATTGAGGTCCATGCCTGCTGATATGTACATGCACACGTCTCGGGGTCCCGGCTACAGGCAGATGGCGCACGGGGTGGGCAACCAAAGGATGGTAGAGCAAAGGCTGTTTACAAAGATGAAGGGGGTGATTCTCAACTGGAGACAGTTCTGTAGCCTGGGGAACATTAGCAATGTCTACAGACATTTTTGGTCACATTTTAGTCACCCCTTGGGGAAGGTACTATTGTCATCTAGGGAACAGAGGCCAGTGTGAAATATCCAGCAATGCACAAGACAAGCCCCCACAGCAAGGACTTACTCAGCTCCAAATGCCAGTAGAACTGAGATAGAGAAACCCTGCTCTAGAATGAGGTAGCCACTGACCAAACCCGAAGAAGCAGGGAGAGAGTGCTTGTCCTAACTTTTCCATCCTCCTGTTCTTCTGTCTCACCCACACTTCCTATGAACTGAACCCAACCAGAAGCCAGAGACCGAGAGAGCCCAGTGGGGCAGTCTGTAAAAAAAATAGCTTCCTAAACACTGATGGTTGACACCAGCATCCATTGTAAGGCATAAGGGCCAACACTCCAAGGTAAGGGGACCAGGCTGAACCCCAGCTCCAGGTGAGCCCTGACCTCCAGAGACAGCAGCACAGGTGCTCAACATCCCTGGTGTGAAGACCGCATCCCGTGTCTGCCTCCGCTGATGCTCTTTTCATGTTTGGTACCAGAAGGAGGGCAGGCCCTGGGGCTGGGAGAGTTCTCTGAGTTCAGGGAAGAGGGAGAGTGCAGGATGCTGAAAGAAAGCTCCACGATGCTGCTCAGATGTCTCATGTGGATTTTCATACAGTTCAAAAACTTCTCACCTCCTACCCAGCTTGGATGAGAAAGTAAGAATTAAGGAGTTGCAACATTTTTCTAGCACAATGAACTTTAAAAATGGAATTGCTGTGCAAAGCCATGACTGATATTTCAGTAAACAGGCTAAGTACAATTGCACTATGGTTATTTCAGCTTTGACATTTATTTGCATTTAGAATAGAATTGGCAGGGATGTGTGGAGACCAAGTCATTCTCTCTTCTCAGAACCCAGTTTATTTAAGTCGGGGTTCAGAGGAGCCCCCATGGAAGGGACTGTAATGTTGGCCAAGCCCTCCAAGCCTCTAGGAATCATTCCATCCTCTTCCTGGTCACATACTACTCCTCTCTCTTATTAAGGCATCATGAAGCAGAAAATCAGAATACTTTGGAAATATATTGAATGAATTTATTTATTTTTTTAAAAGGACAGCACGGGGAAAGGAAATGCAGGTTTGCTGTTCACGTAGTAAGTGCCAGGCACTTTCACAAGTGCTTTAAATACGTATCACTTTTGCCCCAAACAGAGCTTATTTCAACCACCTTTACTTTCCTGTAGCTGTGGCCTCTAGGGTAGCAAAAAGAAAGGTGGTAAGGACAGAATCCAGGGTGGATTTCAGATTCCCAGAGAACTTACCTAGTTTGGAATCCCTGTGTATATCACAAAATAGGCAATTTAACCTTAAAATTAAGCCCACCTCAAAGGGCAGAATTTTGCAAAGCTTTATACAGATTAAATCCCTTTGGGGATTGACTGAGTGAATCAAGGAATGTGTTCTGGAATGAACACTTCAGACAAGGCTTTGGAGACCATATAGCTCTAGATCATATAGCTCGAGACCATATATGGAGACCATATAGCTCGAGACCATATATGGAGACCATAATATAGCTTTGGAGCCCATTGCTCGAGACCATATAGCTTTTCCATGGAAGAGCTGAACTTCCAATGGCACCTTCCCAGTCTCTGTCATGCTGGGTTGCCTCTTATGTTTACAGGATGCTAGTAGTCCCCAGTTGGGAAATGTGTCCAGCAGAGCAGAAGAGCAAAGAAGAGGGACTCATTCCTTCTCTTGGGGCTCATGGTGGTTTCCTAACCAGGTGGGCGTAGCCCTGTCTGAGCGGAGACCACGACATGTGGTGTCCTCACGTACAGCCTAGCTTTTCCCTGCATATCCGCTTCTGCCTTTCCTGTCATCAAGTCAGGGATGAATTGATTAAGCAGTGATGCTCACGAAACTTCTTCAAACTAACCCCAGTGTGCAGTGTGTTTGGTTGCCAACAGCCCTAGTTTTGTATCTTCATTAAAAAACAAAAAACAAAAAACTTCATGGAGAGCAGAGCCCCATGCTGCACACAGCTTCTAGAGTGAGAAAAATCTTCAGTTCTAATCTGGCTCTTCTAAGCTGTTAGATCTTCTGAGAGTTACTTCATGTCTCTGAAGTTCAGTTTCCTCCTCTGGATCAATGAAATAGCAAACCAACTCATAGCATTGTAATGAAGCTTGAATAATCAAGTGTGTAAACATTCTAGCAATCTAATGATATTTATGGATTCAAAACATCAGGATGTGGCTCCCCAGCATCCACTTCCTCCATGGTTTTTAGGACATCACTTAGGTCCTGGCCTTAGCCTTCTCATCTGTAAATGGGAGGTGGTGATCATCACTATCCTGCCTTGTCTCACAGGCTTATTGCAAGGTTTGGGTGAGGTGAGGAGGAGGAGATGGAAAGATTCAGCTGCAGACTCCGTCACACTTGCCCGCACCTGCAGGAGAGCACGGTGTGCTTCACATCACTTGGGACTGCTGGTTTGATATTGGGGGCTTGTCACTTTAGGGTCCCCCTTAGAGAGATAGGTATACAACCAACTGGGATAGAGAAATATTGTGGTGATGTGACTTTTGTGATCTGAGCTAGCCAGGTCCCTGCCCGAGAGGACAGTGCAAACAAACCAGATGCAAGAGTTGCTGGTACAGTCCTTACCACTCAATAGGTGTGTGACTGGAGAGGTTGCATCACTTCTCTAGGCCTCCTTTGTGTGATCTTCTCTTCTTTTGATCTTTGCTAAACTGGCACCCTTTCAGAAAAATCATTTTATAATAATTAGTCTTATTGTGGTAACAACAACAAAATTATCATTAGCGTATACAACAAGCGTTGCTTTTCCTTGCTCACATGTCCCATAGATGCAGGCCCACTGCAGGCTATGGCCCGGCTACACATGTTTGTTCATACCATATCCCAAGGGGTAGGGATTTTAGATTTCAAGAAGTCTAAATATAATAACAATCCACCAACCACCCTCACCTTGTAGCGTAAAATCTTCAGTGCTGTCTATCTTACACTGAAAAAAGAAAATGAAGGTATTAGTCCTGCGTTGAACATAGCTTTATGTTCATGTCATTGACAACTGAGTGCACATTTGACCAGTTTAAGCCCAGTGAACATCTGGTGGAGGCTGCACATTCACCACCTTCAGCCTTGCTGGACGACTCCCATCACTGCCTTGGATTTGTGGAACCACAGTTCTTGTTACAAATGTGAGTGCTTCCATAAATTCACTTCAGTCTTCCATCTTCATATAATAATTTTAATGAGTGACAACATGAAAAACAATTTCAAACGTTCATTTTTTTCCCCAGATCTATTTTCTGAGCAACTGTCCTAGTAGGCAGGTGGTATCCAGCAGGTGAGCAGTGAGATCAGCTTCCCTGCCCTCATGGAGTGTGCACACTTTTGAGGCAGAAAATTACATCAATAATATTATGCAAAGGAGTGATACAGCCAGCATTTAATTAGTGGATGACAAAATTTGCCATCATGTGATGACTTTTTTTTTTTAATCTGTTAATGCATAGAGCATAAATTCTGCAGAGAAAAGGGTGTTTTAACTGTTTGTGAATAGTAGTCAAGAGAGAATATTGTTCAAAGTTGAACAAATAAAACTCAAGGACTGCCTTATGTGATTATCCTTTTCTCTTCATGCAAGAGCTTTCTCTGTCTGAAATGCCATAAGTTTTTTCTTATCTTAGGTAAAGTGGCCCAAAGATCAAGGAGTGCCCTGGACTGCTCCTTCCTCCATTTTCCATGACTCTTAATGTTACTTTCTATTCTGCTGGCCTAGCCGGAAACCTTGGCATCACCCTAGATTTTGCATTCCACTCACCCTCCATCCAAATAGTCCCTCAAGCCCATCGATTCCTCCTGAACTGTCTCTGTGTTCCTGCCTTCCCTCTCCAGCTCACTGCTGCTGCTTTAGTGGAAAGATTTCAGTTCCCGCCCCCGGGAATAGTGCAGCTGCCTTCCTGTCTGAGGTCTCAACAAAGTCCTGGCTGCCGGCTGACCCTGTAACACTGATCTGGCCGTGTCACTCTGCTTAAAATCCTTTGGATTAGAGAGGGAAATCAGTGAGCATAAGGAGGAGAGAAATTTTTAGTGTGTTGAAGAGTAAAAGTAAAACTGTGGGAGAGAGTAAATGTGTGACAGAGAGAAATAAAGTGTGTGGAGGGGAGAGAGAAAGGAAAAGAGTGTGTGTGAGAGAGAAAGTGAACACCTGAGGAAAGAGATTAAAAATGGGAGGGGAAGGAGAAAGTAAAACTGAGATAGAAAATAAAAGTGAGTGAGAGGGAAATAAAAAGTGTGTGGGGGAGGAAGAGAAAGGAAAATTGAATGGAGAGAAAGTAAAAGTGAAAGAAGGAAAAGTGTGTGTGTGTGAGAAATGGTATATATGGGAGAAAGAAAGGAAAACTGATGGGGGAGAAGGAAAGTGTGTGAGAAAGGGAAAGTGTGAGAGAAGGAAGTTGTAGAGGGAGACACAGGAAGTAAGAGTGGGTGAGAAAAAACTAAAAGTGGGAGAAAGAACAGAGCATTGTATGGGGCAGACAAAGTGAGGGTGTGAGAGAGAAAAAGGAAAAGGGAATGCGAGAGAGAAAGAAGAGTTGAGGGAAATTGTGGCTACAAAGAGAAAAGAAGGGAAGGAGCATGAGGAAAAAAGGGAAAACGAGAGAGAGAGACAGACATAATATCCCAGACCGCCTGTGCCGGGAGCCCCCTTCCACAGCATGCAGCAGGCTCCCAGGTCCCCTGTGCGGCTCATTCTGCTGTGTTCCAGGCCTTCTGTTTTCTCAGACCAGCCCCGCACAGTATCAGAAGCGAGATACATGTGTGCCTGTGTTCTACAGAGGTTCTATTGAAGGTGCCATCTTGGCACATCACGTTTAAGGCTTTCACAGTATATGATTTGGGGTGCAGATGGGGTACATTATTTAGAGATGAATCCTTTCCTGATACTAGCCACCATGGTAGGGAACTCTATAAAGACCCCAGCTCCTGGCTAAGAATATGCAGGTATTTGGAAGGTGACTGAAATGGGTTATCCTGGAGAAAAGCAAAGGGGATAGTGCCAGACTAACAAAGTATGACTTTCAACCCGTATTTCTTAAGGAGACACTAGTTCGCTTTCTCTTTGGTTGGCCAGAAAGTTCTTTTGGATTTTTTCCATAATATCTTACTGAAAAACCTTGTGGGCTGTCCAGTATTTAAGCCCTGCCCCAGTTAAGCTTTATGCTTAGGCAGAATTAATGGTTGAAATATGGGCATAAGTGCGTGTGGAGACTGACATGAGTGGAGGTGTAAAAATCTACACATGAACAGCTTGCTTTTCTACCTGTTACCTTACTTCTGCGTGTTTTCTGTTGCTATCGATTGGCTTCAAAATGGAGGTGGGATGTAAGGGCAAGTAGTCATTAGTCTTTAGGGACAGGAGCAAGTGTAAATGTCAAAGCAAGTGCAATAATTAAACTATGCCACAAAAAGAAACCATGTCAAACTGGACTTACTAATGAATGCCCAAATAGAATGCATTGCATAAATCTAATGTGCTATTTAAAAAAAAAAAAAAAAAAAGATAAGTAGTATTCAGTGTTTCAGACTACGTCAGCCCTAGAGACTACATTTTCTGGTTTTGTTTTAAAGAGCTGGATTGAATTTAAAAGGTCTGTGGTTTTATGCAAAGGAGTTTCTATTAGTCGACTAGATTGACTTTCTTTTTTAATATATTTATCATTGGTTTGTGCATGGTTATGTTTAAATAGTCAATTTTAAATTGTTTTCAAGTCAGGAGTTCTCCCACTGCCTCATTTATTCCTCTCATAGTCAGTTTCTAAGCTGAGTGCTTGGCATAGAGAAAACAGAAATAATTAATGTATAGCCCCTGCTTTGGTGTGTATGAGCGCTAGTGATAGACTCTGATACGCCATTGGACAGTTCCCAAGGTGCTTACATGCCTCTTGACTTTCTCCAAAAGATCACCTTACATTCTGTAGTTTAGGTCTTAATTCATGTTCATTCAAAAAAAAAAAAATGATAGGCAGAGATATCCTTCTATAGACACGCCCTGTTCATTACACTCTCTTGATTCCTGCTGAAATAACTCATGCACTTCTCCCTCCATCTGTGCAGGCATCCTCCCCTCACACCTGTTGTGTCAGTCACCCCTTGTTCTTACTTTAGACACAGGCTCCTAAAACAGTTGACTCCCCCCACTTTCAACATTTCTGACCTATCTTTTTTTGTTGTTGTTCTTTCACCAGAATATAATTTCCTCTTGGTTGAGCAAAGAAAGATATTTTCTACGGAATGACTGAGAAAGGTTTAAAGAAGCAAAATGAATTAGCAGTTCCACCACACAGGATGAATCCTGCTACTAATTCATTCTATTTGCTGCATTTTTTTCTCCCATGTATATATTTTCCTCTAAAATTGAGATCATGGTGTGTGAAGTTCTCAGTACACTATTTTTTATAGTTAAAATAGATCAAATCGTTCTCCAGATGGTGACTGTTGCTCTGAAGCATCATATTTGGTGAAGGAATAATGTTCTATTTTATGGAGCGCCTGTAATGGACCTAAATCCCAGATAGAGGGTTTTTTTTTTTTTTTTTTTAAAGATATCCGCAACTTTTCACTACTGTTAGATGTTTGATGAGAGGCATCTTTTATATTCTATCATTAATTTATTAGTTGGAATAAAGGCCAAGAAATTGAATTACTAAGTCAAATTATATTGAATTAAGCTATCATTTCTTTGTTCATCTGGCCAATAACAAGAAGAAAATGGATCCTTTGTCTGTGGTTGTTCTTTACTAGTTAATAGTGGTGCTGCATATAAGTTATCAGTCATCTTAATGTCTTTTCTGAATGTAGACAATCTGTATACAGAGATCTATTTATATTCTTTGCCCGTTTGTAAAAACATCCCTATCTTTTACTTATTGATTTATAGAGATCTTTACATATAAAATAGAAGCATGTTGTTTCATATGTTACTGATATCACCCAGCTTTTAATTTTTATTGTATTTTGGATATGCAGAAGAATTTCATAGTAATATTTGTCATTAAATATGCTAATTACAGAAGTAAGTGCGTATTCAAGTCAGAGAACTTAGGAACAGAGAGGCAGAAAAACCAACCGGAGTTAAGCAATCTTGTCTTTTTATGCAGTATTTTTTCTATATCATATAAACATATTTTTATAATGTTTATATACTTCTGTATCATGATAGCAAATATTCTGTTACAATGTATCTTTTAAAAGATGGGATACATTATTCTACATAGGTCTTTATTTCACAAATGTAAGTCTACTAACTGCCAAGCACAACATTAGCACTGGTCATAGAACTGTGAACAAAATCAGCATATTCTCTGTGGTCTGGACAGAGTGTCAGCAGAGCTAGGTATTGCAAGACATTCAGCCTGTGTGCATATATATATATATGTCTTTGTGTATAAAGGGCCAACAAAAATCGTCTTGTTGAGTCATGGAAAACTATCTAAAGAAGTGTGTTAGAGTTCTCCAGGAAAACAGAGCTAATGGGAAATGCATGTATTTATTTATAAGGAATTAATGTACATGATTATGGAGACTGGCAAGCTCAAGACCCAGGAATGCTGACGGCTTACAGTTTCAGTCTGAAGGCCGCTCCCAGGCTCAAAACCTAGGGAGAGCTGATGTTTCAGTTCCAGTCCAAAGACAGGATAAAAATGATGTCCCATCTCAAAAGCAGTCACTCAGGAGGAATTTACTTTTACTCAAGGCAGGGTCAGCCTTTTTGTTCTATTCAGACCTTCAACTGATTGACTGAAGCCCACCCACATTAGGGAATGCAATCTGCTTTAAGTCTACCAGTTTGAATATCAAGCTCATCCAAAAACATCCTCACAGACACCCAGGGTCATGCTTGATCAAATATCGGGGTGACCCAGTCAAATGGCCACACAGAATTAAGCATCACAGGAGGTGACTGGCCTTGCCCCGGAGCCAGAAGAACAGTGGTTAACCAGACCGGGGGTCCCAGCTGTGCTCCCTGGGCAGTTGGAAAGACTGCTGCTGCTTAGTCACTTCAGTTGCGTCCGACTCTGTGCGATCCCATGGACAGTACCCATCCAGGCTCCTCTGTCCACGGAATTCTCCAGGCAAGAGTACTGGAGTGGATTGCCATGCCCTCCTCCAGGGGAATCTTCTCAACCCAGGGAGCCAGCCCGGGTCTCCTGCATTCCAGCCCGGGTCTCCTGCATTGCAGACAGATTCTTTACCACTGAACCACCACGGAAGCCCAAAAAGCCCCTAACAGGGGTTAACCTCTGTGCCTCCAAGGACTTGAAGGAACACCAGGTTCCTCGTCAGTGAGGGAGAGAGGGCATGGGGTAAGGGTGGAGACCCTGACAGTGCCTGGTCCTGGAAGGGCTCTCGGCCACCTGGATGAATTTAGATTTTCCTCAAATATGATGGTAGTATCTAGAGTCTTTTAAGCAGAGAGGTAACATGATGTGATTGTTGTATTTAAAAAATCCCTTTGGCTCCTGTGAGGAGAATGCATCAGTGAACCTGAACAGAGAAGTAAGGCCAGCGAGGAGCCGTATGCAGAAATGGTAGTCAATTCTAATTGGGATGTTAGAGGAGCAGACGAAGACGCTTTGGGTGGCTTCCAGAGATTTTGGACTCGGCATGTGGCTGGCTGTGATGGGTAAAACAGGATGAGACCGTAGCGGGTTCTGGAGTTTCCGCCTTGAGAAACAGGTGGCCAGGGCTGAGACTGAAGCCCCAGAGGTGAACAAGTTGCACAGAAGCTGGAAGTTCATCTGGGGACCTGTGCCTGAGGAACATTCAAGTAGGGATGGTAAGCAGACTGAGAGACTGTAGGTGAGGAGCTCAGAGAAGAGGTCTGGCCTAAAGACATCAGCTTATGAGCACCGATGCTTCCATTTACTGGGCTCTTTCTGTGTGGCAGGACTAGCCCAGGACCTTAACATGACTTAGCTCATTTTATCTCGGCAACAAGCTTAAGAGGTGGGCACAGTTATTGGCCCATTTTATGGTTGAAGACACTGAGGCATAGAGAGGTTAAGTCATCAGTTGAAGGTCACAATACTTGCAGAGGAGAGTACTGAATCTAGGTATACCATCTCCCATGCTCTTGCATGAGACTACTTGCTATTCTGGCTCTTCTAGCTAGCAAAGAGCAATGTACTGTAGTGGGCCTCAATCATTCACGTGCATCATAGTCTCTGAGAGGAGTCGCTAACATATAGATTGCTAGGTCTGTAAACCTACAGATTTAGCAGGTCTAGAGCGGGGCCCAAGACTTTGTATTTCTAACAAGTTCCCTGATGATACTGATAATGCTTAGACCAGAAGCCTTACTTTGAGAAGCACCTGTACTGAGAATGAATAGGAAAAGGCCTGAAGAATGCCAGTGTTTAATGAGAAAATACAGGTAAAGTAGCAAGAAAACAGCACTGGCCATAATTGGTTTGGGAAGTAGAAAATTTCAGGAGAGAAAGGGCCTGGCATGTGGAATGCTGCTGAAGTATCAGGTGAGCTAAAGACCAAAGAGTGTACCTCAAATCTAGTGACAGAGGCCATTGGCAACTTTTTGAGTTTACTAAGACTTAAGGACTGAAATAAGGTTGGTATGGGTTTGGGACAAAATGGGACATGGTGTTCAGTTCAGTTTAGTTGCTCAGGAATGTCCGACTCTTTGTGACCGCATGGACTGCAGCACACCAGGCTTCCCTGTCCATCACCAACTCCTGGAGCCTTCTCAAACTCATGTCCATCCAGTTGGTGATGCCATTCAACCATCTCATCCTCTGTCGTCCCCTTCTCCCCCTGCCTTCAATCTTTCCCAGCATCAGAATCTTTTCCAGTGAGTCAGCTCTTTGCATCAGGTGGCCAAAGTATTGCAGTTTCAGCTTCAGCATCAGTCCTTCCAGTGAATATTCAGGACTGATTTCCTTTAGGATTGACTGGTTTGATCTCCTTGCAGTCCAAGGGACTGTGAAGAGTCTTCTCCAACACCAAAGTTCAAAAGCATCAGTTCTTCGGACATGGTGAGGAAATGGAAATAAGTTTAAGGAACTCTTTGGAAAAGACGTTTGATTTGAGCTAGCTTCTTTGAATTTTTATGTCATTTCCAATTCCCATTATTATACCATTTCAGAGAACTTTGTTATACATGCATCAATACATACTTTTCATAAAACTTCCTAGCAATAGAGTTGCTGAGTGAAAAATTATTTCTGTTACTGAGGTTTTAGCTGTAGATATAGAGAACCAATCTGACCTCTAAAATTGACTGTACCACTTGTGAAGGGAATTCTTTAGTACCCTGCCCCCTCACCAATACCTGGAGTTATTTTTCATGTTAATCCATGACTGTGCATGCATGCTGAGTGACTTCAGTTGTGTCTGACTCTTTGTGACCCTGTGGACCACAGCCTACGAGGCTCCTCTGTCCATGGGATTCTCCAGGCAAGAAAACTGGAGTGAGTTGCCATGCCCTCCTTAATCCATAACAGTATCTTATGTCAAACATCATATTGTTTTAATTTTAAGTTCCTTGATATTTGAGGTGGAACAGTTTTTCATGTTTCCTGGCTACTTGTATTTCTTCTTTTGTATGCTACAAATTTACCTTCCTCATGTATTTTTCTTTGTAGGTACTCATTTTTTCTTTTTATTGATTTGTAAGAACACTTTATATATTAGCATCATCAATCTTGGTTGGTTCTATGTGTGGGAAATATTTTCCCACTAAGATTTTACTTTTGCATGTGTTAAGTCTTTGGTAATGAGAAAATATTACCTTTTATGTGATTAAGTTTATCCATTTTTAATGTTTTGTCTTTGCAAGCTTCCAGTGGAGAAACAAATTTCATATTTACTAAATTGTGTCATTTTTTAATTTGCTTTTGTACTATACTGAGAGTTTTATTCTACCTGTCATTTATTTGGGGCAGGGTAGATTATTTTTCATATTTTTAACTATGCCAGTTTGTACTATTGAATAATCCAGCACCATTTTGCTATTTTGTAATGGCACCTTTAGATTCTGATTTTTTTTTAATTTATATTTGTGTTTGCTTCTGAATATTATGTTCTACTCTCTCTGCTTTTTCTGGTATCTACAGCCAGCATCCTCCCTATTAGGATCAAGGAAACATTGTTCTTTCACATGTAATTCCTAAAGTATCTGAAATTTCTCACAAAGTGGGTTTGAAAGTTACGCTTTTCTTTTAGTCTTTTGTTACAGTCTTATCTTCATTAGGAACCCAGCAAAAAAGCTTCCAGTTTTTATGCTGTTGCAGGTTTCCCTATCTTAATCATTTACATGAGAAACAGAATCTGTTGAAGAGAATGGTCTAGATGTTAGAAAAGAATTATGTACAGCAGTTCTGGAGTTACAGATCAATATTGATATATAAGGACCATTCTCCTTCATCTGCTGATGAAGATTTGAGATCTATCAGGTTACCTGTGCTGCTAAATAAGAGGTCTAAGAATGGAACCCTGGGAAACCCAACAAGTAAAGGCCCAGAAAAACGAAACGTACTCAAAGACATGGGTACTTGAAGGTAGAAATCAGACCAGTGTTCATCTAGGAAAGCCAAGACAGAAGGTTTCCAGGAGACAAACATAGGCAACCATATCCTCCTTCAACAAGTAAGGTAATAAAAGGTATTTTTTTTTAAGAGAGTTCAAGGAGCAGACCATGGGTTAACACGATAGAAATTGACAATGCATAATTTGAACTCTGAGATTCCAACTTCTTCCTGTCACAGATGCAGACAAGGACACCAAAAGCTAGCTTATTACACTAGATAAGCATTGACTAACACATTTTGCATAAGGGGAAGATGCACTTAGTCAAACAAACAGAGACAACAAAAAATCTCTGTTTAGCCATCCATTTCAAATTTTTATAGAAAATTGTGTAGGCAGCATCAATTATGCTTGGGCAAATTTAGACTAATTAATGGGTTGACTAAGATAATTATTGAAATTTGTCTATGGATGAAAAGAGGAAAGATGAACCATTTAAATTGCTTTTTGTGTGTGTGCCTGATGACTATTTCTAAAAGAATGAGCCCGCTGGGAAGCGTATGAAGTGGGAGTGGCCCCGTTCTGTGCAGGGTATGGTGATAGAGTAACAAGGCAGATGTTTTCATCAACACACCAGGATCAATGCCTTAAAAAGTCTAATATGCCTAAATATATATAACACACACCTTACAAGAGGGAGATTTACTAAGGGTCATCGACGTGTAGGAATCCTTCCAAATGTTTTATGTGTGTTATTATCTTTCATCTATAAAAGTTTTTTTATATTTTTTATTTAAGCTATAATTTTTTTCTTTTTTCAGTTTTAGACCAGACCACATCCCAGATTTCCCCTCCTCCCAAATCTCAAACAGTTCACAGGTTCATGCCCATTTTTTTATTTGAAGCAGACTGGTCTTTGTCTAAGCTCTTCTGGCTAAGTTCAAAATTATTCATGCAATGATTTAATGAGGTAGGTCCTTGAGATAGAAATGAATCAGGGTGGAGTTGTACCCTTGAGAATGACCCGATCACAGCTTTCCCTGGAGGTGCTGAAATACCTTAGGTGTGTCTGACCAATAGGAGAGAAGGCAATGGGGCACAGCCAGCTTCTGGAAATTGTACATAACATGAAAGACAGCCTTTCCCTCCCATTCTGCAGCTGTGATGGTGGACTGCTACCAAAGGAAATGCCTTTACACAGGGTTCTCAGTCAATGAGATGAATAAGCAGATGCCTCTTCGCGTGGGTGATTTTATGATACTTGCTCAATATTTATTTTGTGGAGATAGGATGAAACTGACTTTCCTTTTGACCTCTTGTGCAGGTAGAGTTAATGATATCCCTTCGTTTATGCTGTCTAATCACACTGGTCTGTAAAGGACTCCTCCTTTTTTAAAAATTATTTATTTAGCTGTGCTGGATCTTCAGTTGCAGGCATGCAAAGTCTTAGTTATGGCATGTGGGATCTAGTTTCCTGATCAGGGATCAAAGCCAGGCCCGCTTCATTGGGAACACAGAGTCTTAGCCGCTGGACCACCAGGGAAGTTCCCCCAAACCCTTCTTTCATTTATTTGATCAGCCCCCTGTCGCATTTCCTCCTCCCCAATCCCCAATTCCCAGTAGCTTTTTAATGCATTTAATCTACATTCCTTTGTTTGTGTGCTGGGGAAAATGCATTTTTTAAAATTTTGAGTATTTTATATTTACACAAAGTAATCATTGATAGCTTTTTCTGTTTCATCCTTTTTTCCAATCAGTATTATATTGTAAAAATTTAATCCGAGTTAGTCTTTCACCCATTCCTTCTAGCCCTTGCATTATATTCTACACTTTTCTTATCTGTTCCCCCAGAATGTGTGCCTAAATGGTCTCAAATTCACCCCCACCACACGTGAACATCATGATACACTTTTATTCACAGGGTTCTGTTAGAAGTTCTTTGGACTGTAAATCAGGGCCTGAATTTCTGGATCATGTGTATTAGTTGGAATAGCTACACTCCCAGGGTTGTGGTTACGTGTTCCTAGACCCTCACAGCTCTGCCCTTACTGGCAGTATCAGCGTGCTTATGTTTTTGTCAGTCTCTAAGTGTAAATGACAGTACATTGTTTAGATTTTCATTTCTCTGACTAGCAACAAATTTAAACTTCAACCCAATGCTTATTAGTATTTTAGGTTTCTTCTTCTATTGGTCTATTTATAGAACTTTTGCTTGCTTTTTGGAGGAAGGACTCCTGTCTTTTTTTATTAAATTTTCACAAGTTGAGTTTATATTCTACATATTATTCAGCTGTTGATTTTAGACATTGAAGATAACTTTTCCTAATCTATGTTCTGTTTTTAATGAACATAAATCTGTAATTTTTATATATATAATAAAATTCCTTGATGTTTTGTGAATTGTACCTTTAAAGTTTTCCAAAGTACTCCACCTTTAAATTGTAAAGGTGTTCTCCTATATTTTTTCCTATTATTTTTAGTTGTTTTACTTTGGTATTAGATTCATTTGGAATCCACCTTTGTTGTGTTATATTTTATTTTTCTTCATAGAGTGACAGTATTTCTAACACATTTACTAATCTGTCCATTTGCTTATTCATTGATGTGCAATTTAACTTTTATCATTTAATATATTCTTATGTTTTCAATGGTCTGTCTCAGAGCTTGCTATTCAGTTCTACTGTAACTATGCCATTTCAGTCTTTCTCAGTATTGGATAGGGCATGTTTCCATGCCCCACCTTAGCTAGTCATGGACTTTTATTCTTTCTCATAAATTTTAAACTGTTCATCTACTTCAAAAAAGAACCTAATTTGAATTTTTATGAGATTGCATTGAGTTTATAGATTAATTTAATAAAAAAACTGGTATATTGGTTATGTTATTTTATTCTTTCAAAGAACATGTAATGCCTGGATTTGTTCAACTTCTCCATGTCCTTCATTAGATTTTTTAAAACTATCTTCATTGAGAGTATTATGAATTCTTGATTAATTCTTAGGTGTACTTTATAGTCTTTGTTGCCATAGTACATGATATCTTTTTTATTATGTTTTTTAGTTAGTGATGGTGTTGAAAAATGCTATTGATTTTTCTGAATTGATATTGTATCTGGCTACCTAGTAAAACCTTTATTTATTGTATTATTTGTTGATTGTGTTACACTTTCTGTATATATGATTGTATTATCTGAAAATAATGAAAATTGTATCTGTTCCCTTCTAGTGTTTATACCTTAGTCCCTTGCTTTCCTCTTTTTGTGATAAACAGAACATTGATGGTATCTTTATTTTGTTGCCAATATTAAAAGAATGTTTCT